>NC_135235.1:773642937-773948437 GCF_051348905.1 Ranitomeya variabilis | reverse complement strand
GTGCTGCAGGAATGTTATGGCCCCATATAGTGCTGCAGGAATGTTATGGCCCTATATAGTGCTGCAGGAATGTTATGACCCCATATAGTGCTGCAGGAACGTTATGGCCCCCATATAGTGCTGCAGGAATGTTATGGCCTCATATAGTGCTGCAGGAATGTTATGACCCCATATAATGCTGCAGGAATGTTATGGCCCCATATAGTGCTGCAGGAATGTTTTGGCCCCATATAGTGCTGCAGGAATGTTATGGCCCCATATAGTGCTGCAGAAACGTTATGGACCAATATAGTGCTGCAGGAATGTTATGGCCCCATATAGTGCTGCAGGAATGTTATGGCCCCATATAGTGCTGCAGGAATGTTATGGCCCCATATAGTGCTGCAGGAATGTTATGGCCTCATATAGTGCTGCAGGAATGTTATGGCCCCATATAGTGCTGCAGGAATGTTATGGCCCCATATAGTGCTGCAGGAATGTTATGGCCCCATATAGTGCTGCAGGAATGTTATGGCCCCATATAGTGCTGCAGGAATGTTATGGCCTCATATAGTGCTGCAGGAATGTTATGGCCCCATATAGTGCTGCAGGAATGTTATGGCCCCATATAGTGCTGCAGGAATGTTATGGCCCCATATAGTGCTGCAGGAATGTTATGGCCCCATATAGTGCTGCAGGAATGTTATGGCCCCATATAGTGCTGCAGGAATGTTATGGCCTCATATAGTGCTGCAGGAATGTTATGGCCTCATATAGTGCTGCAGGAATGTTATGGCCCCATATAGTGCTGCAGGAATGTTATGGCCCCATATAGTGCTGCAGGAACGTTATGGCCCCATATAGTGCTGCAGGAATGTTATGGCCTCATATAGTGCTGCAGGAATGTTATGGCCTCATATAGTGCTGCAGGAATGTTATGGTCCCATATAGTGCTGCAGGAATGTTATGGCCCCATATAGTGCTGCAGGAACGTTATGGCCCCATATAGTGCTGCAGGAATGTTATGGCCCCATATAGTGCTGCAGGAATGTTATGGCCCCATATAGTGCTGCAGGAATGTTATGGCCCCATATAGTGCTGCAGGAATGTTATGGCCTCATATAGTGCTGCAGGAATGTTATGGCCCCATATAGTGCTGCAGGAATGTTATGGCCCCATATAGTGCTGCAGGAATGTTATGGCCCCATATAGTGCTGCAGGAATGTTATGGCCCCATATAGTGCTGCAGGAATGTTATGGCCCCATATAGTGCTGCAGGAATGTTATGGCCCCATATAGTGCTGCAGGAATGTTATGGCCCCATATAGTGCTGCAGGAATGTTATGGCCCCATATAGTGCTGCAGGAATGTTATGGCCCCATATAGTGCTGCAGGAATGTTATGGCCCCATATAGTGCTGCAGGAATGTTATGGCCCCATATAGTGCTGCAGGAATGTTATGGCCCCATATAGTGCTGCAGGAATGTTATGGCCCCATATAGTGCTGCAGGAATGTTATGGCCCCATATAGTGCTGCAGGAATGTTATGGCCCCATATAGTGCTGCAGGAATGTTATGGCCTCATATAGTGCTGCAGGAATGTTATGGCCCCCATATAGTGCTGCAGGAATGTTATGGCCCCATATAGTGCTGCAGGAATGTTATGGCCCCATATAGTGCTGCAGGAACGTTATGGCCCCATAGATGCTCCATACAGACACTTGCCCCATTTGCTGCGATAAAAAAAATAAATCACATACTCACCTGTCCGTCGCTCAGGTCCTCGGCACTTTCAATATTCACCTGCTCCTCGTTCCGGCGCCGATCTGTCTCCAGCACTGACGTTCAGCAGAGGGCGCACACTGACCACGTCACTGCGCCCTCTGACCACGTCACCGCGCCCTCTGACCTCAGCGTCACTGCTGGAGACAGATCGGCGCCTGGAACGAGGAGCAGGTGACTATCGCGCAGCGCAGCGCTCCCCTCCCCGTATACTCACCTGGTCCTGCCGCTGTGTAGATCCTCCCTATGGGAGGTGGAGCTGAATATTCATTTACTGTAATGAGCGGGACCATGTGACCGCTAAGTACAGGAAGAAGCTGAAGCTGCTGCTGCCGGCGCCGGGGAAGCAGGGACCGCGCCTGGACTAGGTGAGTATTTTTAGACAGCCCCCGCTCCCCCTCCCCTGCCGACCCCCGGTATGACTCGAGTATAAGCTGAGAGGGGCAATTTCAGCCCAAAAAAGTGGGCTGAAAATCTCGGCTTATACTTGAGTATATACAGTAGTTTGTCACTGAAAATTTGCAATCCTTTTCTGCTAAAAAGCATAGCAAAGAAACTGTAGCTTCCTTGCAGGACATCTGGTCCGGGCAGCAGATCAGGAGGTCATCCACGGACTGTAATAGTACAATCTGTGGATGAGGTGGTCGCCACTGCTCAAGGATCCCTGCCATCGCTGCTGAATAGATAGTAGGGGAGTTCATTCAGCCCCGTGGGAGGACCGTCCAACAGGATTGTCTACCTTCATGAGTAAAAGCAAAAAGATACTGACAGTCAGAGTGCAGGGGTACAGAGAAGGACGCATTTACCAAATCAGTGACTGGGAGACATTTTGACTTTGCTGGGATCTGTGACAGTATGATGTGTGGGTTAGGGACAATTGAGGTCACACTCACTGTAACATCATTAATAGCCCGTAAGTCATGACCCATTCTGTAAGTGTCAGGGGAACCCTTGGGTCCTTTTTTCTTAATGGGATACAAAGGGGTGTTGCAGGGGGAAGATCTTTGCACCAGAACCCCTGCCTTAACATACTCTTTAATATCCCTGCTCAGGGCTGTTGATTTGGCTGGGCTTAAAGGGAACCTGTCACCCCCAAAATGGAAGATGAGCTGCGGCCACCGGCATCAGGGGCTTATCTCCAGCATTCTGTAATGCATTCTGTAAGGCTGTAGATAAGCCCCCGATGTATCCTGAAAGATGAGAAAAAGAGGTTAGATTATACTCACCTGGGCGGGTGGTCCGATCCGATGGGCAAAGTACTGCAGTGCGCAGGCGCTGGGCCTCTCTGGGCAAATAAAGTACGCCTACGCCGGAGCTGCAGTGTGAAGACAATAGGAGGACGTCATCGTAAGATGATGGGAGGCGCCGGACCGGACCGCGACACCCATCGGACCGGACCACAGTGGGACCGCCCTTGTTGAGTAAAATCTAACCTCGTTTTTACATCTTTCAGGATACATCGGGGGCTTATCTACAGCATTACAGAAAGCATTACAGAATGCTGTAGATAAGCCCCTGATGCCGGTGGGCTTAGCTCACATTCCATTTTGGGGGTGACAGGTTCCCTTTAAGGGGTATTGTTTTAAACAAGGAGAAGTGGTTCCTTCTTTTAATTTTATCATGACCGTGGAATGGGCAGCCGATGCACATCAGTTTTTTTTTCCTTTGCCCAAACGGTGTCTGGCCCCTGACTCATTTCCCCATCCTCAGACATTCTGGTGTCAGGTTTTACTTTCACTGCTTTTGTCATATACATCATTTCTGCAATATTACACAAGTGTTTATCTGAGAGGGGACTTGTGACTGTAAGGGTATGTGCACACGTTGCGGATTTCTTGCAGAAATTTCCTGAAGAAAACCGGAAATTTTCTGCAAGAAATCCGCATTTTTTTTTTTGCGTTTTTTTTCCGTTTTTTTTCGCGTTTTTTTAGCATTCTGCAAGCGTAATTAGCTTGCAGAATGCTAAAGTTTTCCAAGCGATCTGTAGCATCGCTTGGAAAACTGACTGACAGGTTGGTCACACTTGTCAAACATAGCGTTTGACAAGTGTGACCAACTTTTTACTATAGATGCAGCCTATGCAGCATCAATAGTAAAAGATAGAATGTTTAAAAAAAATAAAAAAAATAAAAAAATGCTTATACTCACCCAGACATCTCCTCAGCGGCGTCCGGCTCCTCTTCCTATAGCTGGTCTGTGCGCACAGGACCTTCCGTGACGTCACGGTCACGTGAGCGGTCACATGACCGCTCACGACCAATCACAGGACAGTGACGTCATCGGCAGGTTTTTCGCCGCACACCAGCTACAGGAACCGAACGGCAGCGTGCAGTGGAGGCGGGAAGACATCGAGGGTGAGTATAGGACTGTTTTTTATTTTAATTCTTATTTTTTGACCACTTATATGGTGCCCAGTGCGTGGAGGAGAGTCTCCTCTCCTCCACCCTGGGTACCAACCGCACATAATCTGCTTACTTCCCGCATCGTGGGCACAGCCCCGTGCGGGAAGTAAGCAGATCAATGGACCCCTAGGTGTGCGGAATCCCTGCAATTCCGCATTTTAATGAACATGTTGCTTTTTTTTCCGCGATGCGATTTTTTCGCGGAAAAAAAGGCTACATTTGCACAAAAAATGCGGAATACACTTAAAATAATAGAAGGCATATGTAAGCGTTTTTTTCGCGTTTTTATCACGTTTTTATAGCGAAAAAACGCGAAAAAAACGCGAAAAATACTGAACGTGTGCACATGGCCTAATACCCTCAGGAGAGTTCTGTATGGTGGCCTGGATAGCACTCAACACATCTGCTCCCAGCAAATTCATAGGGGTATTGTCACTAACAATACGTTTGTAAGCACCTCTTGGCTCTCATGATTCTAGCCTTATTTGTTTAGTCATAGGGGCTTCAGTCACCTGTCCTTCTACCCCCCAGACATTCCACAGTCTCGTTAGTAATCATATCTGGCATTATAACTACTTATTACTTATTATTATAACTAATTACTGGAACAACACGTCCACCTTGAACTGTCCTCCCATCTCTCTTCTTGCTCCTTTTTTGACCGCTTACAATCAGGCTTCCGGTCACACCATTCCACTGAAACTGCCCTAACTAAGGTCACCAATGACCTACTAACCGCCAAGAGCAAGCGACACTACTCTGTCCTCCTCCTCCTGGACCTGTCCTCTGCCTTTGACACAGTGGACCATTCCCTATTACTACAGATCCTCTCATCCCTTGGCATCACAGACTTGGCCCTATCCTGGATCTCATCATACCTAACTGACCAAACATTCAGCGTCTCCCACTCACACACCACCTCCTCACCTCGCCCCCTATCTGTCGTAGTCCCGCAAGGTTCAGTCCTTGGGCCCCTGCTCTTCTCCATTTACACCTTTGGCCTGGGACAGCTCATAGAATCTCATGGCTTTCAGTATCACCTCTATGCTGATGACACACAGATCTACATCTCTGGTCCAGATATCACCTCCCTACTAACCAGAATCCCTCAATGTCTGTCCACTATTTCATCCTTCTCCGCTAGATTTCTGAAACTTAACATGGACAAAACTGAATTCATCATCTTTCCCCCATCTCACGCGACCCCCCCAACGAACCTAACCATTACAGTAACATAGTAACATAGTAACATAGTTAGTAAGGCCGAAAAAAGACATTTGTCCATCCAGTTCAGCCTATATTCCATCATAATAAATCCCCAGATCTACATCCTTCTACAGAACCTAATAATTGTATGATACAATATTGTTCTGCTCCAGGAAGACATCCAGGCCTCTCTTGAACCCCTCGACTGAGTTCGCCATCACCACCTCCTCAGGCAAGCAATTCCAGATTCTCACTGCCCTAACAGTAAAGAATCCTCTTCTATGTTGGTGGAAAAACCTTCTCTCCTCCAGACGCAAAGAATGCCCCCTTGTGCCCGTCACCTTCCTTGGTATAAACAGATCCTCAGCGAGATATTTGTATTGTCCCCTTGTATACTTATACATGGTTATTAGATCGCCCCTCAGTCTTCTTTTTTCTAGACTAAATAATCCTAATTTCGCTAATCTATCTGGGTATTGTAGTTCTCCCATCCCCTTTATTAATTTTGTTGCCCTCCTTTGTACTCTCTCTAGTTCCATTATATCCTTCTTGAGCACCGGTGCCCAAAACTGGACACAGTACTCCATGTGCGGTCTAACTAGGGATTTGTACAGAGGCAGTATAATGCTCTCATTATGTGTATCCAGACCTCTTTTAATGCACCCCATGATCCTGTTTGCCTTGGCAGCTGCTGCCTGGCACTGGCTGCTCCAGGTAAGTTTATCATTAACTAGGATCCCCAAGTCCTTCTCCCTGTCAGATTTACCCAGTGGTTTCCCGTTCAGTGTGTAATGATGATATTGATTCCTTCTTCCCATGTGTATAACCTTACATTTATCATTGTTAAACCTCATCTGCCACCTTTCAGCCCAAGTTTCCAACTTATCCAGATCCATCTGTAGCAGAATACTATCTTCTCTTGTATTAACTGCTTTACATAGTTTTGTATCATCTGCAAATATCAATATTTTACTGTGTAAACCTTCTACCAGATCATTAATGAATATGTTGAAGAGAACAGGTCCCAATACCGACCCCTGTGGTACCCCACTGGTCACAGCGACCCAGTTAGAGACTATACCATTTATAACCACCCTCTGCTTTCTATCACTAAGCCAGTTACTAACCCATTTACACACATTTTCCCCCAGACCAAGCATTCTCATTTTGTGTACCAACCTCTTCTGCGGCACGGTATCAAACGCTTTGGAAAAATCAAGATATACCACGTCCAATGACTCACCGTGGTCCAGCCTATAGCTAACCTCTTCATAAAAACTGATTAGATTGGTTTGACAGGAGCGATTTCTCATAAACCCATGCTGATATGGAGTTACACAGTTATTCTCATTGAGATAATCCAGAATAACATCCTTCAGAAACCCTTCAAATATTTTACCAACAGTAGAGGTTAGACTTACTGGCCTATAATTTCCAGGTTCACTTTTAGAGCCCTTTTTGAATATTGGCACCACATTTGCTATGTGCCAGTCCTGCGGAACAGACCCCGTCGCTATAGAGTCCCTAAAAATAACAAATAATGGTTTATCTATTACATTACTTAGTTCTCTTAGTACTCGTGGGTGTATGCCATCCGGACCCGGAGATTTATCTATTTTAATCTTGCGCACTTTAATGGCTGCTCACTCTCCCCAGTCCCACAAGCTCGCTGCCTCAAGGAAGGTCCTGAACGTTTGCATACAGCCTTAGTCCTGTCCTGTGCCCCCCTGTTGTGAATTTGGATTCTGGGCTCCCCCGGTGGCTACTGGTGGAATTGAACTGGTGTCTTCATCTTCTCTGTTCACCTGTTCCCATCAAGATGTGGGAGTCGCTATATAACCTTGCTTCTCTGTTAGTTGCTTGCCGGTCAACAATGTTACCAGAAGCCTCTCTGTGCTTGTTCCTGCTCCTAGACAACTACTAGATAAGTTGGACTCTTGTCCATGTTTGTTTTTGCATTTTTGTTCCAGTTCACAGCTGTAGTTTCGTTACTGTGTCTGGAAAGCTCTTGTGAACAGGAATTGCCACTCTGGTGTTATGAGTTAATGCCAGAGTCCTAAAGTAATTTCTGGATGGTGTTTTGATAGGGTTTTCAGCTGACCATGAAAGTGTCCTTTCTGTCTTCTGCTATGTAGTAAGTGGACCTCAAATTTGCTAAACCTATTTTCATACTACGTTTGTTATTTCATCTTAATTCACCGCCAATATATGTGGGGGGCCTCTGTCTCCTTTCGGGGTATTTCTCTAGAGGTGAGCTAGGACTAATATTTTCCTCTGCTAGCATTATTTAGTCCTCCGGCTGGTGCTGGGCATCTAGAATCAACGTAGGCATGCTACCCGGCCACTGCTAGTTGTGCGTTAGGTTTAGTTCATGGTCAGCTCAGTTCCCATCTTCCAAGAGCTAGTTCCTATATATGCTGATGCTATGTTCTCTTGCCATTGAGATCATGACAGTTTGACCGGCCTGTAAAGGGTTAAAATCCTTGGCTGAGAAAGGAGAGAAATAAGAAGTCTGCTGAGATTTTTTTTTTTTTTTTTTTCCTCTTGAGTGTGCTCTTAATTGGACCTCTTGCCAGTCTGTCTATGCTGCAGCCTTTGTTTTTTTTTTTTTTCTCTTTCTCTGCTTCTAATCTTTGAATGGCTCTGTGTCCACCTGTTTGTAATGGATCTTCAGAGTGTAACTGCAGGTTTGAATAATCTCGCCACGAAGGTACAACATTTGCAAGATTTTGTTTGTCATGCACCTGTATCTGAACCGAGAATTCCTTTGCCGGAATTTTTCTCGGGGAATAGATCTGGGTTTCAGAATTTTCGAAATAATTGCAAATTATTTTTGTCCCTGAAATCTTGCTCTGCCGGAGACCCTGCACAGCAGGTCAGGATTGTGATTTCCTTGCTCCGGGGCGACCCTCAAGACTGGGCTTTTTCATTGACACCAGGGGATCCTGCGTTGCTCAATGTGGATGCGTTTTTTCTGGCCTTGGGGTTGCTTTATGACGAACCTCATTTGGAGCTTCAGGCAGAAAAAACTTTGATGTCCCTATCTCAGGGGCAAGATGAAGCGGAAATTTACTGCCAAAGATTCCGTAAATGGTCTGTGCTTACTCAGTGGAATGAGTGCGCCCTGGCGGCGACTTTCAGAGAGGGTCTCTCTGATGCCATTAAGGATGTTATGGTGGGGCTCCCTGTGCCTGCGGGTCTGAATGAGTCCATGACAATGGCTATTCAGATCGATAGGCGTTTGCGGGAGCGCAAACCAGTGCACCATCTGGCGGTGTCCACTGAGAAGTCGCCAGAGAGTATGCAGTGTGATAGAATTCTGTCCCGAAGCGAGCGGCAGAATTTTAGACGGAAAAATGGGTTGTGTTTCTATTGTGGTGATTCTACTCATGTTATATCAGCATGCTCTAAGCGCACTAAAAAGCTTGATAAATCTGTTTCCATTTGCACTTTACCGTCTAAGTTTATTCTATCTGTGACCCTGATTTGCTCTTTGTCATCTATTACCACGGACGCCTATGTCGACTCTGGCGCCGCTTTGAGTCTTATGGATTGGTCCTTTGCCAAACGCTGTGGGTATGATTTAGAGCCTTTGGAGACTCCTATTCCTCTGAGGGGGATTGACTCCACCCCATTGGCTAATAATAAACCACAATACTGGACACAAGTAACTATGCGTATTAATCCGGATCACCAGGAGATTATTCGCTTTCTGGTGCTGTATAATCTACATGATGATTTGGTGCTAGGATTGCCTTGGCTGCAATCTCACAACCCAGTCCTCGACTGGAGAGCTATGTCTGTGTTGAGCTGGGGATGTAAGGGGGCTCATGGGGATGTACCTGTGGTTTCCATTTCATCATCTATTCCCTCTGAAATTCCTGAGTTCCTGTCTGACTATCGTGACGTCTTTGAAGAATCCAAGCTTGGTTCGTTACCTCCGCACCGAGAGTGCGATTGTGCCATAGATTTAATCCCGGGTAGTAAATACCCAAAGGGTCGTTTATTTAATCTGTCTGTGCCTGAACATGCTGCTATGCGAGAATATATAAAGGAGTCCTTGGAAAAGGGACATATTCGTCCATCGTCATCTCCCTTAGGAGCCGGTTTTTTCTTTGTGTCAAAAAAGGACGGCTCTTTGAGACCATGTATTGATTATCGGCTTTTGAATAAAATCACTGTTAAATATCAATACCCATTGCCGTTGCTGACTGATTTGTTTGCTCGCATAAAGGGGGCCAAGTGGTTCTCTAAGATTGACCTTCGTGGGGCGTATAATTTGGTGCGAATTAGGCAGGGGGATGAGTGGAAAACCGCATTTAATACGCCTGAGGGCCACTTTGAGTATTTAGTGATGCCTTTTGGTCTTTCAAATGCTCCGTCAGTTTTCCAGTCCTTTATGCATGATATTTTTCGCGATTATTTGGATAAATTTATGATTGTGTATCTGGATGATATTCTGATTTTTTCAGATGACTGGGACTCTCATGTCCAGCAAGTCAGGAGGGTTTTTCAGGTTTTGCGGTCTAATTCTTTGTGTGTGAAGGGTTCTAAGTGTGTTTTTGGGGTACAGAGGATTTCCTTTTTGGGATATATTTTTTCTCCCTCTTCCATTGAAATGGATCCTGTCAAGGTTCAAGCTATTTGTGATTGGACGCAGCCCTCTTCTCTTAAGAGTCTTCAGAAATTTTTGGGCTTTGCTAACTTTTATCGTCGATTTATTGCTGGTTTTTCGGATATTGCTAAGCCATTGACCGATTTGACTAAGAAGGGTGCTGATGTTGCTGATTGGTCCCCTGATGCTGTGGAGGCCTTTCGGGAGCTTAAGCGCCGTTTTTCCTCTGCCCCTGTGTTGCGTCAGCCTGATGTTGCTCTACCTTTTCAGGTTGAGGTCGACGCTTCTGAGATCGGAGCTGGGGCAGTGTTGTCGCAGAAAAGTTCTGACTGCTCCGTGATGAGGCCTTGTGCCTTCTTTTCCCGTAAATTTTCGCCCGCTGAGCGGAATTATGATGTTGGGAATCGGGAGCTTTTGGCCATGAAGTGGGCTTTTGAGGAGTGGCGCCATTGGCTTGAGGGGGCCAGACATCAGGTGGTGGTATTGACTGACCACAAAAATTTGATTTATCTTGAGACCGCCAGGCGCCTGAATCCTAGACAGGCGCGCTGGTCATTATTTTTCTCTCGGTTTAATTTTGTGGTGTCATACCTACCGGGTTCTAAGAATGTTAAGGCGGATGCCCTTTCTAGGAGTTTTGAGCCTGACTCGCCTGGTAACTCTGAGCCCACAGGTATCCTTAAGGATGGAGTGGTATTGTCAGCCGTTTCTCCAGACCTGCGGCGGGCCTTGCAGGAGTTTCAGGCGGATAGACCGGATCGTTGCCCACCTGATAAACTGTTTGTTCCTGATGATTGGACCAGTAGAGTCATCTCTGAGGTTCATTCTTCTGCGTTGGCAGGTCATCCTGGCATTTTTGGTACCAGGGATTTGGTGGCAAGGTCCTTCTGGTGGCCTTCCCTGTCACGAGATGTGCGAGGCTTTGTGCAGTCTTGTGACGTTTGTGCTCGGGCCAAGCCTTGTTGTTCTCGGGCTAGTGGATTATTGTTGCCCTTGCCTATTCCTAAGAGGCCTTGGACGCACATCTCGATGGATTTTATTTCTGATCTGCCTGTTTCTCAGAAGATGTCTGTCATCTGGGTGGTGTGTGACCGTTTCTCTAAGATGGTCCATTTGGTTCCTCTGCCCAAGTTGCCTTCTTCTTCCGAGTTGGTTCCTCTGTTTTTTCAAAATGTTGTTCGTTTGCATGGTATTCCTGAGAATATCATTTCTGACAGAGGGACCCAATTCGTGTCTAGATTTTGGCGGGCATTCTGTGCTAGGATGGGCATAGATTTATCTTTTTCGTCCGCTTTCCATCCTCAGACGAATGGCCAGACCGAGCGGACTAATCAGACCCTGGAGACATATCTGAGGTGTTTTGTGTCTGCTGACCAGGATGATTGGGTTGCTTTTTTGCCATTGGCGGAGTTCGCTCTCAATAATCGGGCCAGCTCTGCCACTTTGGTGTCCCCGTTTTTCTGTAATTCGGGGTTTCATCCTCGATTTTCCTCTGGTCAGGTGGAATCTTCGGATTGTCCTGGAGTGGATGCTGTGGTGGAGAGATTGCATCAGATCTGGGGGCAGGTGGTGGACAATTTGAGGTTGTCCCAGGAGAAGACTCAGCTTTTTGCCAACCGCCACCGTCGTGTTGGTCCTCGGCTTTGTGTTGGGGATTTGGTGTGGTTGTCTTCTCGTTTTGTCCCTATGAGGGTCTCTTCTCCTAAGTTTAAGCCTCGGTTCATCGGCCCGTATAAGATATTGGAGATTCTTAACCCTGTTTCCTTCCGTTTGGACCTCCCTGCATCCTTTTCTATTCATAACGTTTTTCATCGGTCATTATTGCGCAGGTATGAGGTACCGGTTGTGCCTTCCGTTGAGCCTCCTGCTCCGGTGTTGGTTGAGGGTGAGTTGGAGTACGTTGTGGAGAAAATCTTAGACTCCCGTGTTTCCAGACGGAGACTCCAGTATCTGGTCAAGTGGAAGGGATACGGCCAGGAGGATAATTCTTGGGTGAATGCATCTGATGTTCATGCCTCTGATCTGGTTCGTGCCTTTCATAGGGCCCATCCTGATCGCCCTGGTGGTTCTGGTGAGGGTTCGGTGCCCCCTCCTTGAGGGGGGGGTACTGTTGTGAATTTGGATTCTGGGCTCCCCCGGTGGCTACTGGTGGAATTGAACTGGTGTCTTCATCTTCTCTGTTCACCTGTTCCCATCAAGATGTGGGAGTCGCTATATAACCTTGCTTCTCTGTTAGTTGCTTGCCGGTCAACAATGTTACCAGAAGCCTCTCTGTGCTTGTTCCTGCTCCTAGACAACTACTAGATAAGTTGGACTCTTGTCCATGTTTGTTTTTGCATTTTTGTTCCAGTTCACAGCTGTAGTTTCGTTACTGTGTCTGGAAAGCTCTTGTGAACAGGAATTGCCACTCTGGTGTTATGAGTTAATGCCAGAGTCCTAAAGTAATTTCTGGATGGTGTTTTGATAGGGTTTTCAGCTGACCATGAAAGTGTCCTTTCTGTCTTCTGCTATGTAGTAAGTGGACCTCAAATTTGCTAAACCTATTTTCATACTACGTTTGTTATTTCATCTTAATTCACCGCCAATATATGTGGGGGGCCTCTGTCTCCTTTCGGGGTATTTCTCTAGAGGTGAGCTAGGACTAATATTTTCCTCTGCTAGCATTATTTAGTCCTCCGGCTGGTGCTGGGCATCTAGAATCAACGTAGGCATGCTACCCGGCCACTGCTAGTTGTGCGTTAGGTTTAGTTCATGGTCAGCTCAGTTCCCATCTTCCAAGAGCTAGTTCCTATATATGCTGATGCTATGTTCTCTTGCCATTGAGATCATGACACCCCCCACTCATTATAAGTCCTGAACGTGTGCACACAGCCTTAGTCCTGTCCTGTGCCCCCCCACTCATTATAAATCCTGAACGTGTGCACACAGCCTTAGTTTTGTCCTGTGCCCGCCCTCTCATTATAAATCCTGAACGTGTGCACACAGCCTTAGTCCTGTCCTGTGCCCCCCCACTCATTATAAGTCCTGAACGTGTGCACACAGCCTTAGTCCTGTCCTGTTCCCCCCACTCATTATAAATCCTGAACGTTTGCGCACAGCCTTAGCCCTATCCTGTGCCCCCCCACTCATTATAAGTCCTGAACGTGTGTGCGGCGCCCCAGGGTCCTGGTCATCACAGTGGTATTGCTTTCCTCCCGCGGAGAGTGATGCTACGTTTGGAGGCAAGGAAGGATAACTGCATCCAGGTGTCACAAACATGCAACACACTCATACTCCAGGCCACCAAGGGGAGCTTTTGATCCTATTTACTAGGTGACTCCCCATATATATAACTGGTAGTCTGTAGGGAAAGTTAGTTCCAGACAGTAGTCTGAGGAGGACAGATGGTCCACGGAGCTGTGCATGCCCACAGAGCTGCAGCTCCCAGTAAGAGACATTTGAAGGCCGAATTGTTTGCAGCGAGCGTGCAAGAGAGGAAGCACAGGAGAGGATATCAGAAGGGGACCAGCCCCGAGCAGGCTGCCTCCTGAGGCGCAGAGACCGGTAGCCGGAACACTGAGGTTGTAAGGACCTCTATGGCTTACATCAGAGACCGGCAGGACAGCTGAACTCTACGTTACCTGTCCGACCTAACACCCAGGAGGCACGGTGACAACCTAAGAGGCTGGGGTGTTCTAGAGTCCCTATAAACCGCCTCAAGTCACCAGTCATACGGGTATGTCCTATTCAATCCGGGGGACAGAGATAACATCTGTGAGGACCTTATGAGAAGCTTAGCAGTAAGGGACTACACTACCACGGTGCTAGAGGAAAGGCTTTTATTCTACACCTGAACAAGGGGACTCTGGACTTGCCTCCAAACCGGCCGGCCTCTGCTTCCCCTGTGGTCTGGTGCTCTGGACTGTGGATGCTGAAGTCTTCAGTAAAGGTAAAGAGACTGCAACCCTGTGTCCTCGTTCTTCTCTGCGCCACTCACCATTCACCATCTATACACTGGGAAGCCCTGGGGATACACTTCACCTGTGGGAAGGTATACCATCTAGCTGCCATAACATCACCCCAGCGGACGCCTTAAAGCAGCGTCGGTCACCCTTACCGAATACCACAGGTGGCGTCACGAACATAAACTCTATCCCTTTAAAGACCTTTCCCTTTTATACGGACGTCCCAGAGCCATGGACCAGGTCAGCCACCGTAACATCCCCCTGTGAACCGCAGGACCCGGTACTGAGTACCCCACAGCCCTGACGGGGCGCTCCAAACTTGGCGTCACAAACAGGATGGACTAAACCCCGTAAATCGGGTCATGTGCGCCTAAGAGACTGTGCCTAACTGTTTTGTGCTTAGAGAATGTGTATTGCAAAAAGACAGCCAAAATTGCCACCAAAACCACTGCCATTACAGCGCCACGAGGAGCGCCTGAGAAGGGCGTGCCAGCATGGGAGGAGACTACCAGAGCGGTGCAAACAGTGATGAACGCACCCTATGAATGCTATTACTCGATGAGGACCTGCCCGTCTGCCAAAGAGGTCCGCTTCCTGAAATGGCGGGAAGAAGGAGCCCCACCCCCAAGAAATGGAGGAGCAGCGTGCGCGTGTGGCCGCAGATCTGGAAGAAGAGATGGCGACCAGCGGGTACCTGAACGACGGCGAAGTGACCTGGGACCATCCCAGGCAACTGGAGGAGGACTCGAACTCACCACTGCCGGAGGATCTGGACTTCCTGGAGCCGCAGGTGGAGACGCTGAGCCGCCAGCTCCTGGACACCGAGCTGACAGCGTTGAAGAAATTGAAGTCGGCCCTGTGCAGGAAGAATGCACTGGAGGAGTCACGGTCCGTGCAGCAGCCGATTCCAGCATCCTCATCAGTGGAGTGGACCGACTTCGGTGGAACCACATCAGAAGCAGGTCCTGAAAGCGACCCTGCCCCAATGACCGATCCCGCACCAGCGACCGCTCTTCCCCCAGTCACTGACCTTACACCAGTGACAGCTCCTGCCCCAGATGAAGGCCCTGTTCCAGTGACTAGCACCACCGACGAGACACTGACAAGGCCCGCTCCAAACACCCATAGGCACGTCGCTGAAGGTGAGCCCTGGGGAGGTAGTTTTCCAATGGGGCAATCCAAGAGAAGAACCAATCGGGTCCCCTGAGGAGGTCGAACCGGAAGGGTCCCATATTGAAGCCCTTACCTGGGAGGAGTATGACCGACGACTGGTGCTAAAGTGGAGGGAGGAAAAAGGGAGCAGGGCCCAACGTAAATCGCAGACCCATAAAACCAAACGATGCAACAAGAGCCCCGCGAAATGTGGGATAGTGGTGGCCTTCTACCCAAGAAGGAGTTGGGGCTTCATTAAGGAACCGGGACTGCTTGCAGAAGTCTATGTCACCAGCCGTGACATGGAATCCCATCTCCGGGAAGGACATCCTGAACGAGATCTATGCCGAGGGGATCATGTGACCTACACCCGTCACTGGAGCAAGAAAGGCTGGTACGCCATGAACGTTAAAAGATGTGCATCTGCAGTAGCGCCACCTTGTGTCAAAACCAGAACCTATAACGCTATCTCTCCAGTCCCTGAGACAGCTATTCCTCAAACCAACACTACTACACTATTTGCTTTTTTGGAAGTGCATTGAACAGCAAGGTGGATTGCTGCTGAGGGGAAAAAGAAAAAAAAATCTTTAAATCTTCAGCTTAGCGAGTGTGAACGAGCTGAGTGTGCCCTGAGCGTAAGTGTGAACGGCGGTAAGTGTGACTTGTGATTCAGTGACTTTGGATTCAGGGAGTTTCCAAGGGAGGAATTGCTGTCTGTATTTTATTAATATTTTGTATTTATTTTTATTTAACGCTTTTGTCTGGTGCAATCCCCATTAGGAAATGTGCTCCACTATTGTTAATGCCATCTGTTGTGAATTCTGTTTGTGGGCTCCCCCGGTGGTGTTTGATGGTAGTGCCACTTGTGTGCTTTCTGCTATCCCTGCTCACCTGTTGCCACCCATTAGGGGAGTTTCCTATTTAAGGCTGCTTGGCTGTTAGTCCTATGCCGGCCAACAATGTATCAGTAGCATTCTGTTGCATTCTCCTGCCTCAAGTTCCTGTTCAGCTAAGTTGAATTTGTTTTGAGTTTATGCTAACTTCTTGTCCAGCTTGCAGTAATGTGACAAGCTGCAGCTGGAAGCTCTTGTGGACTGAAATTGCCACTCCAGTGGCATGAGTTGTCACTGGAGTTTTAAAGTAATTTCAGGATGGTGTTTTGTGTAGAGTTTTAAGTTGACCGTGAAGTAACACTTTCCTATCCTTCTGCTATCTAGAAAGCGGACCTCTCTGTGCTAAACCTGCTGTTCATCCTACGTATGTCATTTCCTCTTAACTCACCGTCAATATCTGTGGGGGGCTGCTATCTCCTTTTTGGGGTACTCCTCTGGAGGTAAGACAGGCCTGTATATTCCTCTGATAGGGGTTGTTAGATCTCCGGCTGGCGCGTGGTGTCTAGGGCATCGTAGGAACACTCCCTGGCTACTTCAAGTGTTGTGTCAGTTTCAGGTCACGGTCAACTTTAGTTTCCATCACCCGAGAGCTAGTCCGTTTTGTTATTTTTTATTTCCCTGCCATTGGGAAATCATGACAGTTTGGCCGGCCATGTGTTAAAACCATGCACTAAAGCAGGAAAGGATTAGAAAAGGTTTTTTTTTTTTTTTTTGTTTTTTTTTCCTCTATTGTGTTTGAAATTGCTTCTTAGTTTGCTCATTTGTACTTCTTGCTTAAACTGCAGTCTTCAGCCTTTTATTTTTTTTCCTCCTCTCCTCTTAATCTCTGAATGGCTTTGGTTACACCTGTTTGAATCATGGATCCACAGAGTCTGGTTGCAGGTTTGAATAACCTTGCTACAAAAGTTCAGAACTTACAAGATTTTGTTATACGTGCTCCAATGTCTGAACCTAAGATCCCTATGCCTGAATATTTTACCGGAGACAGATCCCGTTTTTTGAATTTCAAAGAGAATTGCAAATTGTTTTTGTCTCTGAGATCTCACTCCGCTGGTGATCCTGCACAACAGGTTAAAATTGTTATTTCTCTACTGCGGGGTGACCCACAAAATTGGGCATTTGCATTATCGCCAGGGGATCCTACGTTACTAAATGTGGATGCGTTTTTTCTGGCTTTGGGGTTCCTTTATGAAGAACCTAATTTAGAGATTTTGGCTGAGAAGGCTTTAATAGCTCTTTCCCAAGGGCAAGACGAAGCTGAGATATACTGCCAAAAATTTCGTAAATGGTCGGTGCTTACTAAATGGAATGAGTGCGCTCTAGCAGCGAATTTCAGAGAGGGTCTCTCTGATGCCGTGAAGGATGTCATGGTGGGGTTCCCTGTGCCTACAGGTCTGAATGATGCCATGAAATTGGCTATCCAGATTGATCGGCGTTTACGGGAGCGCAAACCTGTGCACCATTTGGCGGTATCTTCTGAGCAAAAACCTGTGCACCATTTGGCGGTGACCTCTGAAAAGGCACCAGAGCATATGCAATGTGATAGTGTTCTGTCTAGAGGCGAACGACAGAATTACAGGCGTAAAAATGGGTTGTGCTTCTACTGTGGGGATCCAGCTCATGTTATATCAGCATGCTCTAAACGTATAAAAAAGGTTGATAAAAAGGTTGATAAATCTTTTTCTATGGGTACCTTGCAGTCTAAATTTATTTTGTCCGTGACATTGATTTGTACATTATCATCTGTTACTGTGGATGCTTATGTGGATTCTGGTGCCGCTCTGAGTCTCATGGATTGGTCCTTTGCCAAGCGTTGTGGGTTTGATTTAGAGCCTCTGGAAGTTCCTATACCCCTAAAGGGTATTGATTCTACACCTTTGGCTAGCAATAAACCACAATACTGGACACAAGTGACTATGCATCTTACCCCAGACCATCAGGAGATTATTCGTTTCCTTGTGTTATACAATTTACATGATGTTTTAGTGCTTGGATTACCTTGGTTTCGAATTCATAATCCAGTCTTGGACTGGAGATCAATGTCTGTGTTGAGCTGGGGATGTCGGGGGATTCATGGGGATGCTCCTTTGGTTCCCATTTCTTCATCTACTCCCTCTGAGATCCCAGCATTTCTGTCAGATTTTCATGATGTCTTTCAGGAGCCTAAAATTGATTCTCTCCCTACTCACAGAGAGTGTGACTGCGCTATTGAGTTGATTCCCGGTAGTAAATTTCCTAAAGGTCGTTTGTTTAATTTGTCTGTACCTGAACATGCTGCTATGCGGGAGTATATCAGAGAATCTTTGGAAAAGGGTCATATTCGCCCCTCTTTGTCTCCACTAGGGGCAGGTTTTTTCTTTGTGGGTAAAAAGGATGGTTCATTGAGACCTTGTATCGACTATCGACTTCTGAATAAGATTACAGTTAAATACCAGTACCCTTTGCCTTTACTGACTGATCTGTTTGCTCGCATAAAGGGGGCTAAGTGGTTCACTAAGATCGATCTTCGTGGTGCGTATAATTTGGTGCGGATTAAGCAGGGGGATGAGTGGAAGACCGCATTTAATACGCCTGAAGGCCATTTTGAGTATTTGGTAATGCCTTTCGGTCTCGCGAATGCCCCTTCCGTTTTTCAGTCCTTTATGCACGATATTTTCCGTGAATATCTGGATAAATTTATGATTGTGTATCTGGATGATATTCTGATTTTTTCGGAGGACTGGGAATCTCATGTTCAACAGGTCAGGAGAGTTTTTCAGGTTTTGCGGGCTAATTCTCTTTTTGTGAAGGGCTCAAAGTGTATTTTTGGGGTTCAGAGAATTTCCTTTTTGGGATATATTTTTTCCCCTTCATCTATGGAAATGGACCCTGCTAAGGTTCAGGCTATTTGTGACTGGATGCAACCTACTTCTCTGAAGAGTCTTCAGAAATTTTTGGGATTTGCTAATTTCTATCGCCGATTCATAGCTGGTTTTTCTGCCATTGCTAAACCTTTGACTGATTTGACTAAAAAGGGTGCTGATGTTGCTAATTGGTCCTCTGCGGCTGTGGAGGCCTTTCGGGAGCTTAAGCGCCGCTTTTCTTCTGCTCCTGTGTTGCGCCAGCCTGATGTGTCGCTCCCTTTCCAGGTTGAAGTGGATGCTTCCGAGATCGGAGCAGGGGCAGTTTTGTCGCAGAAAGGTCCTGACTGCTCAGTAAGAAGACCATGTGCGTTTTTTTCTCGGAAGTTTTCACCCGCTGAGCGAAATTATGATGTTGGAAATCGGGAGCTCTTGGCCATGAAGTGGGCATTTGAGGAGTGGCGTCATTGGCTTGAGGGTGCTAGACACCAGGTGGTGGTCTTGACTGATCACAAGAATCTGATTTATCTTGAGTCAGCCAGGCGTCTGAATCCTAGACAGGCGCGCTGGTCGTTATTTTTCTCCCGATTTAACTTTGTGGTTTCATATCTGCCTGGTTCTAAAAATGTGAGGGCGGATGCCCTCTCTAGGAGTTTTGAGCCTGACTCACCTGGTGATTCCGAACCTACTGGCATCCTGAAGGATGGGATGATATTGTCAGCTGTCTCCCCAGACCTGCGACGCTCATTGCAGGAGTTTCAGGTGGATAGGCCTGATCGCTGTCCGCCTGGTAGACTGTTTGTCCCTGATGACTGGACCAGTAGAGTTATTTCGGAGGTTCATTCTTCCGCGTTGGCAAGTCATCCTGGAATTTTTGGCACCAGGGATTTGGTGTCTAGGTCCTTTTGGTGGCCTTCCTTGTCTCGAGATGTGCGTATGTTTGTGCAGTCTTGTGATGTTTGTGCTCGGGCCAAGCCTTGCTGTTCTCAGGCTAGTGGGTTGTTGTTGCCCTTGCCTATTCCTAAGAGGCCTTGGACGCACATCTCTATGGACTTTATTTCTGACCTTCCTGTTTCTCGTAGGATGTCTGTCATCTGGGTGGTGTGTGACCGTTTTTCCAAGATGGTTCATTTGGTACCCTTGCCTAAGTTGCCCTCCTCCTCTGAGCTGGTTCCTCTATTTTTTCAGAATGTGGTGCGTTTGCATGGTATTCCTGAGAATATAGTGTCTGATAGGGGTACTCAGTTTGTGTCTAGATTTTGGCGGGCGTTCTGTGCCAGGATGGGCATTGATTTGTCTTTTTCGTCTGCATTCCATCCTCAGACTAATGGCCAGACTGAGCGTACTAATCAGACTTTGGAGACTTACTTGAGGTGTTTTGTGTCCGCTGATCAGGATGATTGGATTGATTTTTTGCCGTTGGCAGAGTTTGCCCTTAACAATCGGGCCAGTTCTGCCACTTTGGTTTCTCCATTTTTTTGTAATTCGGGGTTTCACCCTCGTTTTTCGTCCGGTCAATTGGAGTCTTCGGATTGTCCTGGAGTGGATTCTGTGGTGAATAGGATGCATCAGATTTGGGGACAGGTTGTGGACAATCTGAAGTTGTCCCAGGAGAGGACTCAACAGTTCACTAATCGTCATCGGCGTGCTGGTTCTCGTCTTTGTGTTGGGGACCTGGTGTGGCTGTCTTCTCGATTTGTTCCTATGAAGGTCTCGTCTCCTAAGTTTAAGCCTCGGTTTATCGGCCCTTATAAGATTCTGGAGGTGCTTAATCCTGTGTCCTTTCGTTTGGACCTCCCAGCATCTTTTACTATTCATAATGTTTTTCATCGGTCATTATTGCGGAGGTATGAGGTGCCGGTTGTTCCTTCTGCTGATCCTCCTGCTCCTGTGCTGGTCGAGGGTGAATTGGAGTATGTGGTGGAAAAGATCTTGGACTCCCGTGTTTCCAGACGGAAACTTCAGTATCTGGTTAAGTGGAAGGGCTATGGTCAGGAGGATAATTCCTGGGTGACAGCATCCGATGTTCATGCTCCTGATTTGGTTCGTGCATTTCATAGTGCTCATCCAGATCGCCCTGGTGGTTCTGGTGAGGGTTCGGTGCCCCCTCCTTAAGGGGGGGGGGTACTGTTGTGAATTCTGTTTGTGGGCTCCCCCGGTGGTGTTTGATGGTAGTGCCACTTGTGTGCTTTCTGCTATCTCTGCTCACCTGTTGCCACCCATTAGGGGAGTTTCCTATTTAAGGCTGCTTGGCTGTTAGTCCTATGCCGGCCAACAATGTATCAGTAGCATTCTGTTGCATTCTCCTGCCTCAAGTTCCTGTTCAGCTAAGTTGAATTTGTTTTGAGTTTATGCTAACTTCTTGTCCAGCTTGCAGTAATGTGACAAGCTGCAGCTGGAAGCTCTTGTGGACTGAAATTGCCACTCCAGTGGCATGAGTTGTCACTGGAGTTTTAAAGTAATTTCAGGATGGTGTTTTGTGTAGAGTTTTAAGTTGACCGTGAAGTAACACTTTCCTATCCTTCTGCTATCTAGAAAGCGGACCTCTCTGTGCTAAACCTGCTGTTCATCCTACGTATGTCATTTCCTCTTAACTCACCGTCAATATCTGTGGGGGGCTGCTATCTCCTTTTTGGGGTACTCCTCTGGAGGTAAGACAGGCCTGTATATTCCTCTGATAGGGGTTGTTAGATCTCCGGCTGGCGCGTGGTGTCTAGGGCATCGTAGGAACACTCCCTGGCTACTTCAAGTGTTGTGTCAGTTTCAGGTCACGGTCAACTTTAGTTTCCATCACCCGAGAGCTAGTCCGTTTTGTTATTTTTTATTTCCCTGCCATTGGGAAATCATGACAGCCATCCAATGCACATCTTGCCACATGTTTGCAATCCTTGAGCAGCCGGTCGAGGGTGCATACTGCTGTGCGAGATGTGAGCACGTTGAGCATTTGGAAGCTCAGCTTCTGGATCTAAATGTGCATCTGGCAACACTGAGATCTATAGACAATATGGAGAGGAGTCTTCTGCTCACTGAGCAGACGCTCAATGGGATAGATGAGGGGGGATGGTAGGATGGAGCTGCAGGACAGTGGAGCAGCAAGCTGGGTGACATTCAGAAAGCAAGGTAGAGGGAACAGTGCCAGGGAGGCTAGTCCTGATCTGGCACACCCAATAAGTTTAATAGGAGAGCAGGGCAGGCTAGACAGGTGCTGGTAGTGAGGGACTCAATTATTAGGGGAACAGATCGGGCAATCTGTCACAAAGACAGGGATCGTCAGACGGTGTGCTGCCTACCTGGCGCTCGAGTCCAACACATCGCTGATCGGGTGGACAGATTACTGGGAGGGGCTGGTGAGGACCCAGCGGTCATGGTGCACATTGACACAAATGACAAAGTTAGAGGTAGGTGGAAGGTCTTTAAAGATGATTTCAGGGAATTAGGCTGCAAGCTGAAAGCAAGGACCTCCAACGTGGTATTCTCCAAAATCCTGCCTGTACCACGTGCCACGCCAGAGAGGCAACGGGAGATTAGGGAGGTTAATAAGTGGCTCAAGAATTGGTGTAGGAAGGAGGGGTTTGGGTTCCTGCAGAACTGGGCCGACTTCTCAGTGGGCTACAGGCTCTACGCTAGGGACGGGCTGCACCTCAATGGGGAAGGTCCAGCTGTGCTGGGGGAGAGAATGGCTAGAAGGTTGGAGGAGTGTTTAACCCCTTAAGCCCCGAGGGTGGTTTGCACGTTAATGACCGGGCCAATTTTTACAATTCTGACCACTGTCCCTTTATGAGGCTATAACTCTGGAACGCTTTGACGGATCTTGGCGATTCTGACATTGTTTCTCGTGACATATTGGACTTCATGTTAGTGGTAAAATTTATTCGATATAACTTGTGTTTATTTGTGAAAAAAAAATGGAAATGTGGTGAAAATTTTGAAAATTTTGCAATTTTCCAACTTTGAATTTGTATGCCCTTAAATCACAGACATATGTCAAGCAAAATACTTAATAAGTAACATTTCCCACATGTCTACTTTACATCAGCACAATTTTGTAACCAAAATTTTTTTTGTGACGGAGTTATAAGGGTTAAAAGTTGACCAGCAATTTCTAATTTTTACAACACCTTTTTTTTTTTAGGGACCACATCTCATTTGAAGTCATTTTGAGGGGTCTATATGATAGAAAATACCCAAGTGTGACACCATTCTAAAAACTGCACCTCTCAAGGTGCTCAAAACCACATTCAAGAAGTTTATTAACCCTTCAGGTGTTTCACAGGAATTTTTGGAATGTTTAAATAAAAATGAACATTTAACTTTTTTTCACACAAAATTTAATTCAGCTCCAATATGTTTTATTTTACCAAGGGTAACAGGGGAAAATGGACCCCAAAAGTTGTTGTACAATTTGTCCTGAGTACGCTGATACCCCATATGTGGGGGTAAACCACTGTTTGGGCGCATGGCAGAGCTCGGAAGGAAAGGAGCTTTTCAATGCAAAATTGACTGGAATTGAGATGGGACGCCATGTTGCGTTTGGAGAGCCCTTGATGTGCCTAAACATTGAAACCCCCTACAAGTGACACCATTTTGGAAAGTAGACCCCCTAAGGAACTTATCTAGATGTGTGGTGAGCACTTTGACCCACCAAGTGCTTCACAGAAGTTTATAATGCAGAGTCGTAAAAATAAAAAATCATATTTTTTCACAAAAATGATCTTTTCGCCCCAAATTTTTTATTTTCCCAAGGTAAGAGAAGAAATTGGACCCCACAAAAATGTTGTGCAATTTGTCCTGAGTACGCTGATACCCCATATGTGGGTGTAAACCATTGTTTGGGCGCATAGCAGAGCTTGGAAGGGAAGGAGCGCCATTTGACTTTTCAATGCAAAATTGACTGGAATTGAGATGAGACGCCATGTTGCGTTTGGAGAGCCCCTGATGTGCCTAAACACTGAAACCCCCTACAAGTGACACCATTTTGGAAAGTAGACCCCCTAAGGAACTTATCTAGATGTGTGGTGAGCACTTTGACCCACCAAGTGCTTCACAGAAGTTTATAATGCAGAGCCGTAAAAATAAAAAATCATATTTTTTCACAAAAATTATCATTTTGCCCTCAATTTTTTTTTTCCCAAGGGTAAGAGAAGAAATTGGACCCCACAACAATGTTGTGCAATTTGTCCTGAGTACGCTGATACCCCATATGTGGGTGTAAACCATTGTTTGGGCGCATGGCAGAGCTTGGAAGGGAAGGAGCGCCATTTGACTTTTCAATGCAAAATTGACTGGAATTGAGATGGGACGCCATGTTGCGTTTGGAGAGCCCCTGATGTGCCTAAACATTGAAACCCCCCATAAGTGACACCATTTTGGAAAGTAGACCCCCTAAGGAACTTATCTAGATGTGTTTTGAGAGCTTTGAACCCCCAAGTGTTTCACTACAGATTATAACGCAGAGCCGTGAAAATATATATATTTTTTTTCACAAAAATGATTTTTTAGCCCCCAGCTTTGTATTTTTACAAGGGTAACAGAATAAATTGGACCCCAAAATTTGTTGTCCAATTTGTCCTGAGTACGCTGATACCCCATATGTGGGGGGGGAACCACTGTTTGGGCGCATGACAGAGCTTGGAAGGGAAGGAGCGCCATTTGGAATGCAGACTTAAATGGATTGGTCTGCAGGCGTCATGTTGCATTTGCAGAGCCCCTGATGTACCCAAACAGTAGAAACCCCCCACAAGTGACCCCATATTGGAAACTAGACCTCCCAAGGAACTTATCTAGATGTGTTGTGAGAACTTTGAACCCCCACGTGTTTCACTACAGTTTATAACGCAGAGCCGTGAAAATAAAACATCTTTTTTTTTCTCACAAAAATGATTTTTAGCCCCCCAAATTTTTAATTTTCCCAAGGATAACAAGAGAACTTGGACCCCAGAAGTTGTTGTTCAATTTGTCCGGAGTACGCTGATAACCCATATGTTGGGGTAAACCCCTTTTTGGGCACACGGGAGAGCTCGGAAGGGAAGGAGCACTGTTTTACTTTTTCAACGCAGAATTGGCTGGAATTGAGATTGGACGCCATGTCGCGTTTGGAGAGCCCCTGATGTGCCTGGACAGTGGAAACTCCCCAATTCTACCTGAAACCCTAACCCAAACACACCCCTAACCCTAATCCCAAAGGTAACCCTAACCACACCCCTAGCCCTGACACACCCTTAATTCTAATCCCAACCCTAATCCAAACCGTAAATGTAATTCAAACCCTAACCCTAACTTTAGCCCCAACCCTAACCCTAACTTTACCTCCAACCCTAGCCCTAATCCTAACCCTAGCCCTAACCCTAACTTTAGCCCCAACCCGAACCCTAGCCCTAACTCTAGCCCTAACCCTAACCCTAACGGGAAAATGGAAATAAATACATTTTTTTAGTTTTATTATTTTTCCCTAACTAAGGGGGTGATGGAGGGTTTGATTTACTTTTATAGCGTTTTTTATATCGGATTTTTATGATTGGCAGCTGTCACACACTAAAAGACGCTTTTTATAGCAAAAAAGTTTTTGCGTCTCCACATTTTGAGACCTATAATTTTTCCACATTTTGCTCCACAGAGTCATGTGAGGTCTTGCTTTTTGCGGGACGAGTTGACGTTTTTATTGGTAACATTATCGGACACGTGACCGTTTTTGATCACTTTTTATTCCGATTTTTGTATGGCAGAATGACCAAAAACCTGCTATTCATGAATTTCTTTTGGGAGAGGCGTTTATACCGTTCCACGTTTGGTAAAATTGATAAAGCAGTTTTATTCTTCGGGTCAGTACGATTACAGTGATACCTCATTTATATCATTTTTTTATGTTTTGGCGCTTTTATGCGATAAAAACTATTTTATAGAAAAAATAATTATTTTGGTATCGCTTTACTCTCAGGACTATAACTTTTTTACTTTTTTGCTGATGATGCTGTGTGGTGGCTTGTTTTTTGTGGGACAAGATGACGTTTTCAGCGGTACCATGATTATTTATATCAGTCTTTTTGATCGCGTGTTATTCCACTTTTTGTTTGGCGGTATGGTAATAAAGCGTTGTTTTTTGCCTCGTTTTTTTTTTTCTTTTTCTTACGCTGTTTACTGAAGGGGTTAACTAGTGGGGCAGTTTTATAGGTTGGGTCGTTACGGACGCGGCAATACTAAATATGTGTACTTTTATTGTTTTGTTTTTTTATTTAGATAAAGAAATGTATTTATGGGAATAATATATATATTTTTTTATTATTTATTTAGGAATTTTTTTTTATTTTTTTTTACACATGTGGAAAAATTATTTTTTTACTTTTTTACTTTGTCCCAGGGGGGGACATCACAGATCGATGATCTGATAGTGTGCACAGCACTCTGTCAGATCACCGATCTCACTTACATCGGTGCAGGCTTACCAGCGTCTGCTCTGAGCAGGCGCTCGGTAAGCCACCTTTCTCCCTGCAGGACCCGGATGCCGCGGCCATCTTGGATCCGGGACCTGCAGGGAGGAAGGAGGTAGGAGACCCTCGGAGCAACGCGATCACATCGCGTTGCTCCGGGGGTCTCAGGGAAGCCCGCAGGGAGCCCCCTCCCTGCGCGATGCTTCCCTATACCGCCGGTACACTGCGATCATGTTTGATCGCAGTGTGCCGGGGGTTAATGTGCCGGGGGCGGTCCGTGACCGCTCCTGGCACATAGTGCCGGATGTCAGCTGCGATAGGCAGCTGACACCCGGCCGCGATCGGTCGCGCTCCCCCCGTGAGCGGGGCCGATCGCGTATGACGTACTATCCCGTCACTGGGAATTAAGTCCCAGGTCACCTTGACGGGATAGTACGTCATACGGGATTAAGGGGTTAAACTGGGGAATGGGGGGGAGGGTATTCAATTTATAGGAGGGGAAGATAGGGCAGATAGAGACCTGGGCACAAATAAGGAAGTTGGGGGTGGCGGTGGAATGGGGGGTGGGGTTTGAACAGTTAGTAATTTAAGAAAGAATAGAGGTACAGAGAGTAACATCAAGTGCATGTATACTAATGCCAGAAGCCTCGCCAACAAAATGGATGAATTAGAACTAATGTTGTTGGAGCATAATGATGACATGGTGGGGATATCGGAGACGTGGCTGGATGAGAGCCATGACTGGGCTGTTAACTTGCAGGGCTATAGCCTTTTCAGAAATGACCGTACAGATAAGCGAGGGGGAGGGGTGTGTCTATATGTAAAATCTTCCTTAAAACCCATCCTGCGTGATAATATAGGTGAATTTAATGAAAATGTAGAGTCCCTGTGGGTGGAGATAAGGGGAGGGGGAAAAATAATAAATTACTGATAGGGGTTTGTTATAAATCTCCAAAAATAATGGAAGCAATGGAGAATATCCTTGTAAAGCAAATAGATGAAGCTGCGACTCAAGGAGAAGTCCTTATTATGGGGGACTTCAACTACCCTGAAATAGATTGGGGAACGGAAACCTGCAGTTCCAGCAAAGGTGATCGGGGTCTGACAACTATGAGAGACAATTACCTTTCACAACTGGTTCAGGACCCAACAAGACGGGGGCACTGCTAGACCCAATATTAAAGGGACTCTGTCACCTGAATTTGGAGGGAACAATTTTCAGACATAGGGGCGGGGTTTTCGGGTGTTTGATTCACCCTTTCCTTACCCGCTGGCTGCAATATTGGATTGAAGTTCATTCTCTGTCCTCCATAGTACATGCCTGCGTAACGCAAGATTGCCTTGTGCAGGCATGTACTATGGAGGACAGAGAATGAACTTCAATCCAATATTGCAGCCAGCGGGTAAGGAAAGGGTGAATCAAACACCCGAAAACCCCGCCCCTATGGCTGAAAACTGTCCCTTTAACCAACAGGCCAGACTGCATAGCAAAAATAAGAGTTGGGGGTCACTGGGAGAATAGTGATCACAAAATAATAAGTTTTCATGTATCCTTTAATAAGATGTGTAGTAGAGGGGTGACAAGGACACTAAACTTCAGGAGGGCAAATTTCCAACGGATGAGAGAGGATCTTGGTGCAATTAACTGGGACGATATCCTGAGACATAAAAATACACAAAGAAAATGGGAGACGTTTATTAGCATCATGGATAGGACCTGTGCACAGTATATACCGTATGGGAATAAACATACTAGGAATAGGAGGAAACCAATATGGCTAAATAGAGCTGTAAGGGGCGCAATAAGGGACAAAAAGAAAGAATATAGAGAATTAAAGGAAGTAGGTAGTGAGGAGGCATTAAATAAATACAAAAAAATTACATCAATTCTGTAAAAAGCAAATCAAGGCAGCAAAGATTGAGACAGAGAGACTCATTGCCAGAGAGAGTAAAAGTAATCCCAAAATATTCTACATAAATAGTAAGAAACTAAAAAATGACATTGTTGGCCCCCTTAAAATAGTCTGGGGGAAATGGTGGATGAGGATGAGGAAAAAGCCAATCTGCTAAATGACTTTTTTCATCAGTATTTACACAAGAAAATCCCATGGCGACAATATGATCAGCGATAACAAAAATTCCCCATTAAGTGTCACCTGCTTAACCCAGCAGGCAGTACGGCGGCGTCTAAAAATCACTAAAATTGACAAATCTCCGGGCCCGGATGGGATCCACCCCCGAGTACTGCAGGAATTAAGTACAGTCATTGATAGACCATTATTATTAATCTTTAAAGACTCCATAATAACAGGGTCTGTACCACAGGACTGGCGTATAGCAAATGTGGGGCCAATATTCAAAAAGGGGACAAAAACTGAACTCGGTAATTATAGGCCAGTAAGCTTCACCTCTACTGTGGGTAAAATCCTGGAGGGCATTCTAAGGGATGCTATGCTGGAGTATCTGAAGAGGAATAACCTCATGACCCAGTATCAGCACGGGTTTACTAGGGACCGTTCATGTCAGACTAATCTGATCAGCCTCTATGAAGAGGTAAGTTCCGGACTGGACCAAGGGAGCCCAGTGGATGTAGTGTATATGGACTTTTCAAAAGCTTTTGATACGGTGCCACACAAAAGGTTGTTACATAAAATGAGAATAATAGGGATAGGGGAAAATATGTGTAAGTGGGTTGAGAGCTGGCTCAGGGATAGGAAACAAAGGGTGGTTATTAATGGAGCACACTCGGACTGGGTCGCGGTTACCAGTGGGGTACCACAGGGGTTAGTATTGGGCCCTCTTCTTTTTATCATATTTATTAATGACCTTGTAGGGGGCATTCAGAGTAGAATTTCAATATTTGCAGATGACACTAAACAGGGTAATCAATACAGGGGAGGACAATTTTATATTACAGGATGATTTATGTAAACTAGAAGCTTGGGCTGATAAATGGCAAATGAGCTTTAATGGGGATAAATGTAAGGTCATGCACTTGGGTAGAAGTAATAAGATGTATAACTATGTGCTTAATTCTAAAACTCTGGGCAAAACCGTCAATGGAAAAGACCTGGGTGTATGGGTGGATGACAAACTCATATTCAGTGGCCAGTGTCAGGCAGCTGCTACAAAGGCAAATAAAATAATGGGATGTATTAAAAGAGGCATAGATGCTCATGAGAAGAACATAATTTTACCTCTATACAAGTCACTAGTGCGACCACACTTAGAATACTGTGCACAGTTCTGGTCTCCGGTGTATAAGAAAGACATAGCTGAACTGGAGCGGGTGCAGAGAAGAGCGACCAAGGTTATTAGAGGACTTGGGGGTCTGAAATGCCAAGATAGATTATTACACTTGGGGCTATTTAGTTTGGAAAAACGAAGGCTAAGGGGTGATCTTATGTTAATGTATAAATATATGAGGGGACAGTACAAAGACCTTTCTGGTGATCTTTTTAATCATAGACCGGTGACAGGGACAAGGGGGCATCCTCTACGTCTGGAGGAAAGAAGGTTTAAGCACAATAACAGACGCGGATTCTTTACTGTAAGAGCAGTGAGACTATGGAACTCTCTGCTGTATGATGTTGTAATGAGTGATTCATTACTTAAATTTAAGAGGGGACTGGATGCCTTTCTGGAAAAGTATAATGTTACAGGGTATATACACTAGATTCCTTGATAGGGCGTTGATCCAGGGAACTAGTCTGATTGTCCTATGTGGAGTCGGGAAGGAATTTTTTTTTGCCAATGTGGAGCTTACTCTTTACCACATGGTTTTTTTTTGCCTTCCTCTGGATCATCATGTTAGGGCATGTTAGGTTAGGCTATGGGGTGAACTAGATGGACCTAAAGTCTTCCTTCAACCTTAACCCCTTCCTGACATCCGACGTACTATCCCGTCGAGGTGGGGTGGGCCCCCATGACCGCCGACGGGATAGTACGTCATAGCCGATCGGCCGCGCTCACGGGGGGAGCGCGGCCGATCGCGGCCGGGTGTCGACTGCATATCGCAGCTGACATCCGGCACTATGTGCCAGGAGCGGTCACGGACCGCTCCCGGCACATTAACCCCCGGCACACCGCGATCAAACATGATCGCGATGTGCCGGCGGTGCAGGGAAGCATCGCGCAGGGAGAGGGCTCCCTGCGGGCTTCCCTGAGCCCCCCGCAGCAACGCGATGTGATCGCGTTGCTGCGAGGGTCTTACCTCCCTCCCTGCCTGCTCCAGACCCGGATGCAAGATGGCCGCGGATCCGGGTCCTGCAGGGAGGGAGGTGGCTTCACAGACGCCTGCTCAGAGCAGGCACTGTGAAGCAGCCTGCACCTCTCGCAGATCGGTGATCTGTCAGAGTGCTATGCAAACTGACAGATCACCGATCTGTATTGTCCCCCCCTGGGGCAAAGTAAAAAAGTAAAAAAAAAAATTTCCAAATGTGTAAAAAAAAATTAAAAAAAATATTCCAAAATAATGAAAAAAAAAAAAAATATATTATTCCCATAAATACATTTCTTTATCTAAATAAAAAAACAAAACAATAAAAGTACACATGTTTAGTATCGCCGCGTCCGTAACGACCCCACCTATAAAACTGCCCCACTAGTTAACCCCTTCAGTAAACACCGTAAGAAAAAAAAAAAAAAAACGAGGCAAAAAACAACGCTTTATTACCATACCGCCGAACAAAAAGTGGAATAACACGCGATCAAAAAGACATATATAAATAACCATGGTACCACTGAAAACGTCATCTTGTCCCGCAAAAAACAAGCCGCCACACAGCATCATCAGCAAAAAAATAAAAAAGTTATAGTCCTGAGAATAAAGCGATACCAAAATAATTATTTTTTCTATAAAATAGTTTTTATCGTATAAAAGCGCCAAAACATAAAAAAATGATATAAATGAGATATCGCTGTAATCGTACTGACCCGAAGAATAAAACTGCTTTATCAATTTTACCAAACGCGGAACGATATAAACGCCTCTCCCAAAAGAAATTCAGGAATTGCTGGTTTTTGGTCATTCTGCCTCACAAAAATCGGAATAAAAAGCGATCAAAAACGGTCACGTGTCCGAAAATGTTACCAATAAAAACGTCAACTCGTCCCGCAAAAAACAAGACCTCACATGACTCTGTGGAGCAAAATGTGGAAAAATTATAGCTCTCAAAATGTGGAGACGCAAAAACTTTTTTGCTATAAAAAGCGTCGCTGGTTTCACACTTGCGTTTTTGTCTGCAGCGTTTTTTGCACAAAAAAAGCATGCGTTTTTTCCCTATATTTAACATTGAAAACGCATGCGTTTTTTTTGTACACGTTTGGTCGCGTTTTCAAACGCATGCGGTTTTTTTCTGCATGCGTTAATTTTCAGAAATACAACCTGCAGTATTTTCTTGCGTTTTTAAGCACATGCGTTTGTTTGCGTTAAAAACGCATGCATTTTTATCGAAAAAAAAACAGAAAACACACTGAAAAGCCACCCACCACCATCATTGTGATAAAGGGATCCAAACCCTAACCCTAACTCTACCCCTAACCTCACCCCTAACCGTTTAATGAACATTTTCTGACAGTCATAGTGCCACGTATTTCAGTGCCACGTATTTCAGTGCCACGTATTTCAGTGCCACGTATTTCAGTGCCACGTATTTCAGTGCCACGTATTTCAGTGCCACGTATTTCAGTGCCATGTATTTCAGGGCAACGTATCACATATTTCAGTGCCACGTGTTTCAGTGCCACGTATTTCAGTGCCACGTATCACGTATTTCAGTGCCACATATTTTAGTACCACGTATTTCAGTTGCACGTGTTTCAGTGCCACGTATTTCAGTGCCACGTATTTCAGTGCCACGTATTTCAGTGCCATGTATCACGTATTTCAGTGCCACGTGTTTCAGTGCCACGTATTTAAGTGCCACGTATCACATATTTCAGTGCCACGTATTTCAGTGCCACGTATTTCAGTGCCACGTATTTCAGTGCCACGTATTTAAGTGCCACGTATCACATATTTCAGTGCCACGTATTTCAGTGCCACGTATTTCAGTGCCACGTATTTCAGTGCCACGTATTTCAGTGCCACGTATCACGTATTTCAGTGCCACGTGTTTCAGTGCCACGTGTTTAAGTGCCACGTATCACATATTTCAGTGCCACGTATTTAAGTGCCACGTATTTAAGTGCCACGTATTTCAGTGCCACGTATTTCAGTGCCACGTATTTCAGTGCCACGTATTTCAGTGCCACGTATTTCAGTGCCACGTATTTCAGTGCCACGTATTTCAGTGCCACGTATTTCAGTCACGTTTAGGGTTAGGGGTAGGGGTAGGGTTAGGGCTAGGGTTGGAGGTAAAGTTAGGGTTGGGGCTAAAGTTAGGGTTGGGGCTAAAGTTAAGGTTGGGGCTAAAGTTAGGGTTTGGATTACATTTACGTTTGGATTAGGGTTGGGATTAGAATTATGGGTGTGTCAGGGCTAGGGGTGTGGTTAGGGTTACCGTTGGGATTAGGGTTAGGGGTGTGTTTGGGTTAGGGTTTCAGGTAGAATTGGGGAGTTTCCACTGTCCAGGCACATCAGGGGCTCTCCAAGCGCGACATGGCGTCCAATCTCAATTCCAGCCAATTCTGCGTTGAAAAAGGAAAACAGTGCTCCTTCCCTTCCGAGCTCTCCCGTGCGCCCAAAAAGGGGTTTACCCCAACATATGTGTTATCAGCGTACTCGGGACAAATTGAACAACAACTTCTGGGGTCCAAGCTCTCTTGTTATCCTTAGGAAAATAAAAATTTGGGGGGCTAAAAATCATTTTTGTGGGAAAAAAAAGATGTTTTATTTTCACGGCTCTGCGTTATAAACTGTAGTGAAACACTTGGGGGTTCAAAGTTCTCACAACACATCTAGATAAGTTCCTTGGGAGGTCTAGTTTCCAATATGGGGTCACTTGTGGGGGGTTTGTACTGTTTGGGTACATCAGGGGCTCTGCAAATGCAACGTGACGCCTGCAGACCAATCCATTTAAGGCTGCATTCCAAATGGTGCTCCTTCCCTTCCGAGCTCTGTCATGCACCCAAACAGTGGTTCCCCCCCACATATGGGGTATCAGCGTACTCAGGACAAATTGGACAACAACTTTTGGGGTCCAATTTATCCTGTTACCCTTGTGAAAATACAAAACTGGGGGCTAAAAAAATCATTTTTGTGAAAAAAAAAAAAGAATTTTTATTTTCACGGATTTGCGCTATAAACTTTAGTGAAACACTTGGGGGTTCAAAGTTCTCAAAACACATCTAGATAAGTTCCTTGGGAGGTCTAGTTTCCAATATGGGGTCACTTGTGGGGGGTTTGTACTGTTTGGGTACATCAGGGGCTCTGCAAATGCAACGTGACGGCTGCTGACCAATCCATTTAAGTCTGCATTCCAAATGGCGCTCCTTCCCTTCCGAGCTCTGTCATGCGCCCAAACAGTGGTTCCCCCCCACATATGGGGTATCAGCGTACTCAGGACAAATTGGAAAACAAATGTTGGGGTCCAATTTATTCTGTTACCCTTGTAAAAATACAAAGCTGGGGGCTAAAAAATCATTTTTGAGAAAAAAAAAAAAAAATTATTTTCACGGCTCTGCGTTATAATCTGTAGTGAAACACTTGGGGGTTCAAAGCTCTCAAAACACATCTAGATAAGTTCCTTAGGGGGTCTACTTTCCAAAATGGTGTCACTTGTAGGGAGTTTCAATGTTTAGGCACATCAGGGGCTCTCCAAACGCAACATGGCGTCCCATCTCAATTCCAGTCAATTTTGCATTGAAAAGTCAAATGGCGCTCCTTCCCTTCCAAGCTCTGCCATGCGCCAAAACAATGGTTTACACCCACATATGGGGTATCAGCGTACTCAGGACAAATTGCACAACATTTTTTGGGGTCCAATTTCTTCTCTTACCCTTGGGAAAATAAAAAATTGGGGGCGAAAAGATCATTTGTGTGAAAAAATATGATTTTTTATTTTTACGGCTCTGCATTATAAACTTCTGTGAAGCACTTGGTGGGTCAAAGTGCTCACCACACATCTAGATAAGTTCCTTAGGGGGTCTACTTTCCAAAATGGTGTCACTTGTAGGGAGTTTCAATGTTTAGGCACATCAGGGGCTCTCCAAACGCAACATGGCGTCCCATCTCAATTCCAGTCAATTTTGCATTGAAAAGTCAAATGGCGCTCCTTCCCTTCCAAGCTCTGCCATGCGCCCAAACAATGGTTTACACCCACATATGGGGTATCAGCGTACTCAGGACAAATTGCACAACATTTTTTGCGGTCCAATTTCTTCTCTTACCCTTGGGAAAATAAAAAATTGGGGGCGAAAAGATCATTTTTGTGAAAAAATATGATTTTTTATTTTTACGGCTCTGCATTATAAACTTCTGTGAAGCACTTGGTGGGTCAAAGTGCTCACCACACATCTAGATAAGTTCCTTAGGGGGTCTACTTTCCAAAATGGTGTCACTTGTAGGGAGTTTCAATGTTTAGGCACATCAGGGGCTCTCCAAACGCAACATGGCGTCCCATCTCAATTCCAGTCAATTTTGCATTGAAAAGTCAAATGGTGCTCCTTCCCTTCCAAGCTCTGCCATGCGCCCAAACAATGGTTTACACCCACATATGGGGTATCAGCGTACTCAGGACAAATTGCACAACATTTTTTGGGGTCCAATTTCTTCTCTTACCCTTGGGAAAATAAAAAATTGGGGGCGAAAAGATCATTTTTGTGAAAAAATATGATTTTTTATTTTTACGGCTCTGCATTATAAACTTCTGTGAAGCACTTGGTGGGTCAAAGTGCTCACCACACATCTAGATAAGTTCCTTAGGGGGTCTACTTTCCAAAATGGTGTCACTTGTAGGGAGTTTCAATGTTTAGGCACATCAGGGGCTCTCCAAACGCAACATGGCGTCCCATCTCAATTCCAGTCAATTTTGCATTGAAAAGTCAAATGGCGCTCCTTCCCTTCCAAGCTCTGCCATGCGCCCAAACAATGGTTTACCCCCACATATGGGGTATCAGCGTACTCAGGATAAATTATACAACAACTTTGGGGGTCCATTTTCTCCTGTTACCCTTGGTAAAATAAAACAAATTGGAGCTGAAATAAATTTTGTGTGAAAAAAAGTTAAATGTTCATTTTTATTTAAATATTCCAAAAATTCCTGTGAAACACCTGAAGGGTTAATAAACTTCTTGAATGTGGTTTTGAGCACCTTGAGGGGTGCAGTTTTTAGAATGGTGTCACACTTGAGTATTTTCTATCATATAGACCCCTCAAAATGACTTCAAATGAGATGTGGTCCCTAAAAAAAAATGGTGTTGTAAAAATGAGAAATTGCTGGTCAACTTTTAACCCTTATAACTCCGTCACAAAAAAAAATTTTGGTTCCAAAATTGTACTGATGTAAAGTAGACATGTGGGAAATGTTACTTATTAAGTATTTTGCGTGACATATGTCTGTGATTTAAGGGCATAAAAATTCAAAGTTGGAAAATTGCAAAATTTTCATAATTTTCCCCAAATTTCCATTTTTTTCACAAATAAACGCAAGTTATATCGAATAAATTTTACCACTACCATGAAGTACAATATGTCACGAGAAAACAATGTCAGAATCGCCAAGATCCGTCAAAGCGTTCCAGAGTTATAGCCTCATAAAGGGACAGTGGTCAGAATTGTAAAAATTGGCCCGGTCATTAACGTGCAAACCACCCTTGGGGGTGAAGGGGTTAATAACTGTGTGTACTACTGTGTGCATAATTACCGCCACTGAGACAGCTGCTGTGGCAAATGCAATAGCTGACGTACGTACCCAGGCCACGCAAACTCTAATAGCAGCTAAGGACTTGAAAAAAAACACCATAAGAGGAAAAACTCCACAATTCTAGACAAAAACCACCAGTACACAGGCAGAGATGCTTACCTGTCCAGGGCCTCCAAACAATTGCACTAACCAAAATGCAGTGGACCCAAATAAAGATGGCAAATGCACAGGTGCAATAATACCGATAAGGCAGCCAGCCTACAATCAGGAATTGGCCGCTTGGTACACCCGTGCAAACAAATAATCTGTATGTGGCGTGTTCACACAGAAAATGCTGAACATATGGCTCAAAGCCTATGATGCCATAATGACTTGACCATACATGAGGCAAACCCATGACGTTGATATAGCATCAGATGACGATCTGGATACAAATCTTTCCAGGCCAGGACGTGTTCGATACCGACTGGTACCTTGGCTACTGCTATAATAGAACAAAACAAATCTGAAAATGACTGTAAATAGTTCCATGTTCGTCTTCTGCTGCAAGTTTAAAATGACTGTTACTGTCTAAACGTTCACAAACCCTACCAGGGATCCAAGGTTTTGCACAAGTTGCACAAGTTTCCTTAAAGAACTGTGAATCATGAACTGTGCATGATCAAGACTTTGCTTGTAAATAGTTTGCACCTTCTTAAAGGTGCTTCCTAATGGTTTTACAAAAGAAGCTTTTAAAGACAAGAGACTGCTTCTAACATTGTGAGAGCTGCTTTGTTTTCCAGAGACCTGAAGAAAAACCCTTCTGGCGCGGCAGGATTCCAGGTCTGGATACACACCTTGTAGCCCACCCAAGACAACGTTGAGGGTTAATGACAGGTCCCTCGCTTCATTGCTGCTGTTTTAGAGTTAATGATTGACTTTAGCATTATTTGCACTACCTCATTGAAAGACTTGAATACTGTTTGAACCCCTAAAGGTAATGTTTACTTGAGCACCTTGCCAGTTAGAATTGTATGATGCAGGATAGAAGGTTAATATATTAGAGTTAATATGGTAAATAATAATAAAAGTGAGAGTTGAAGTTAAATAGTATCATATGAAAGAAATAGATGATGCACGTTTGATAAAATGAAGAAAATAAAGTAACCCGCAGGGGTTGGATGAAGACTTTGCACTTAAGAGACAGTATACCCGTGAGGGTCATAGCACTTCATAGCTAGTTAGTTGTTGCATTGTTTTATTAATCTTCGTCCGGCTGAGTAGGTACAATTGTAACTATTCCGTTTTAAAATTGCAATAACTTTTTTTTTCGAAAAGCCGTAGAGGGCTGAACTTTCGTCACATCACTGAGGTTTTGGTCCAGAGTATATTGGCCAAATTTTAATAAAATATCTCCACCCCCTTCCGAGATAAGAGGTTGAGATATTTTTACAAAATTATGCAGCCTGACTAAGGTTAAATTGTTCTTAAAAGCAGGCCTACAATGTAAATATCTTTTGCAACATTCAAGTGTCCTCACCACCCATAAAGGGAAGCACCCTTTAACTTGTTTTATAGCATGTTAAAAATTGTATGTCTTTTGCTAACATGTATTGTTCTTCTTTTCCCAGTTCAGGAGTACTGGACTTAATGGGGGGGAGTGTGGCGACCCAGGGTCCTGGTCATCACAATGGTATTGTTTTCCTCCCAGGGAGAGTGATGCTATGTTTAGAGGCAAGGAAGGATAACTGCATCCAAGTATCACAAACATGCAGCACACTCATACTCCAGGCCACCAAGGGGAGCTTTTGATCCTATTTACTAGGTGACTTCCCATATATATAACTGGTAGTCTGTAGGGAAAGTTAGTTAGTTCCAGACAGTAGTCTGCGGAGGACAGAGGGTTCACGGAGCTGTGCATGCCCACAGAGCTGCAGCTCCCAGAAAGAGACATTTGAAGGCCGAATTGTTTGCAGCGAGCGTGCAAGAGAGGAAGCACAGGAGTGGATATCAGAAGGGGACCAGCCCCGAGCAGGCTGCCTCCTTCTGAGGCACAGAGACTGGTAGCCGGAACACCGAGGTTGTAAGGACCTCTGTTATGGACCTGGTGGTTAGGAGCACCTGGAATGACCTGATAGTCAAAACTGCAAAATAGAGCGAGCTCTGGGAAGTGGGAGCTCTGCTGACCGCAGCCCTAATCCTATTATCACACACACTAGAATTAGCCGTGGATCGTACCTGACTCTGCCTAGACGACTCTTCACAGCCTGAGAGGTAACTACCCCTAAAGAGAAATATAGCCTCACCTTGCCTCAGAGAAATTCCCCAAAGGAAAAGGGCAGCCCCCCACATATATTGACTGTGAGTTAAGAGGAAGGAACAAACACAGGAATGAGACAGGTTTCAGCAAAGGAGGCCAGACTTACTAAATAGACATAAGATAGATAAAGGGATCTTTGCGGTCAGCACTAAAAACTACAAAAAGCCACGCAGAGTGAGCAAAAAAACCCCGCACCGACTCACGGCGCAGTAGGTGCCACTCTGCAACCCAGAGCTTCCAGCTAGCGAGACAATATCATGATAGCCAGCTAGACTAAACTTAGCAGGTACTCAGAAATATATTCAGCACACAAATGAACAACAAATGAGCTTAGCAGAGACTTAGCTTCTGCTGAAGTAGACAGGTCACCAGGAGATCCAAGTGAGATCTGAACCAGTACTGATACATTGACAGCTGGCATCAGGTAACGATCTGAGTTAAATAGAGGAACCAGCCCAGTCCTAAACGATGCAGCTGAGGAAGCCACTTCCAGACCAGCAGCTCCACTTTCAGCCACCAGAGGGAACCCACGGACAGAACTCACAGAAATACCATTCCTGACCACAGGAGGGAGTTCGAGAACAGAGTTCACAACAGACCTCTATGGCTTACATCAGAGACTGGCAGGACAGCTGAACTCTACATTACCTGTCCAACCTAACACCGAGGAGGCACGGTGACAGCCTTAGAGGCTGGGGCGTGCTAGAGTCCCTATAAACCGCCTCAAGTCACCAGTCATACGGGTATGTCCTATCCAATCCGGGGGACAGAGAAAGATAACATCTGTGAGGACCTTATGAGAAGCTTAGCAGTAAGGGACTACACTACCACGGCACTAGAGGAAAGGCTTTTATTCTCCACCTGGACAAGGGGACTCTAGACTTGCCTCCAAACCGGCCGGACTCTGCCTGCCCTGTGGTCTGGTGCTCTGGACTGTGGATGCTGAAGCCTTCAGTAAAGGTAAAGTGACTGCAACCTTGTGTCCTCGTTCTTCTCTACGCCTCCCACCATTCACCATCTATACCTATATCTATGGGAAGGTATACCATCTAGCTGCCATAACATCACCCCAACGGACCCCTTAAAGCAGTGTTGGTCACCCTGACCGAATACCAAAGGTGGCGTCACGAACATAAACGCTATCCCTTTAAAGACCTTTCCCTTTTATACGGTTGTCCCATGGCCACGGACTGGGTCAGACACCGTGACATCCCCGTGAACAGCAGGACCCGGTACTGAGTACCCCACAGCCCTGATGGAGTGCTCCATGTGCACACAGCCTTAGTCCTGTCCTGTGCCCCCCACTCGTGAGTCCTGAACGTGTGCACACAGACTTAGTCGTGTCCTGTGCCCCCCCTCATTATAAATCCTGAATGTGTGCACATATCCTGTCCTGTGCCCCCCCACTCATTATAAATCCTGAACGTGTGCACACAGCCTTAGTCCTGTCCTGTGCCCCCCACTCATTATAAATCCTGAACGTGTGCACACAGCCTTAGTCCTGTCCTGTGTCCCCCACTCATTATAAGTCCTGAACGTGTGCACACAGCCTTAGTCCTGCCCTGTGCCCCCCACTTATTATAAATCCTGAACGTGTGCACACAGCCTTAGTCCTGTCCTGTGCCCCCCACTCATTATAAGTCCTGAACGTGTGCACACAGCCTTAGTCCTGTCCTGTGCCCCCACTCATTATAAATCCTGAACGTGCGCACACAGCCTTAGTCCTGTCCTGTGCCCCCCACTCATTATAAGTCCTGAACGTGCGCACACAGCCTTAGTCCTGTCCTGTGCCCCCCACTCATTATAAGTCCTGAACGTGCGCACACAGCCTTAGTCCTGTCCTGTGCCCCCCACTCATTATAAATCCTGAACGTGTACACATAGCCTTAGTCCTGTCCTGTTCCCCCCACTCATTATAAATCCTGAACGTGTGCACACAGCCTTAGTCCTGTCCTGTGCCCCCCACTCATTATAAGTCCTGAACGTGTGCACACAGCCTTAGTCCTGTCCTGTTCCCCCCACTCATTATAAATCCTGAACGTGTGCACACAGCCTTAGTCCTGTCCTGTGCCCCCCCACTCATTATAAATCCTGAATGTGTGCACACAGCCTTACTCCTGTCCTGTGTCCCCCCCCCCACTCATTATAAGTCCTTGATAGCATCATAATGAAGACGCTATCAGGTACTGAGCATCCTCCGCCATCTCCCAATTCATGACAAGTCCCTGACAGCGTCTTCTCCCACCTTTCAGTTCACTATAAAGGGTCCTATGCCCCTTACCACCTTCTCTCCCACTCACCAATAAATTTTAAGTCCCCATTAGCATCACACATCCTTCTATATTATTTCAAAACACTCTTTTTCGGTGACTCCTTTGTATCTCCGTTCATACTGCACCCACACACACAAATGATACACCATTTGAAAGGTAAACTTGCCCCCTTCAGCAAGAAAATAGCTAAACAAACCACACATCCATGATGTGATCACAAAATACATTTTAAACATTAATTTTCATAAAACTGCAGTAAGGAAAAATGACCTGCAGGTGGCACCACACTACCCCACAGCACAATACCACGAAGCTGAAACAAATCCTAACATTTGCCTTGGGGGCTTTCCAGCTTGCCGAACTCCTTGCCCAGCCGATTTCAGGCAGGTACATATGAAATATTTACTACATATGTGGAATTAGAATAAAAGTAAAACTTTACCTGTTTAAGACTTCAGCTTTAAAACTGAAGATTAGTGTTGAGCGATTCCTTCCGATACTCAAAGGTATCGGTATCAGATGGGATCGGCCGATATCCAAAAAATATTGGATATCGCCGATACCGATACCCGATATCAATGCAAGTCAATGGGACACAAGTATCGGAAGATATCCTGGATGGTTCCCAGGGTCTGAAGGAGAGGAGACTCTCCTTCAGGCCCTGGGATCCATATTCATGTAAAAAATAAAGAATTAAAATTAAAAATATGGATATACTCACCCCTCTGGCGGCCCCTGGACCTTAGCGATGTAACCGGCAGCCTCCGTTCCTAAGAATGAGGAGTGAAGGACCTTCGATGACGTCGCGGCTTGTGATTGGTCGCGTGACCGCTCATGTGACTGCTCACGGGACCAATCACAAGCCGCGACGTCATCGCAGGTCCTAAACTCACTGCATTCTTAGGAACGGAGGCTGCCGGTTACATCGCTAAGGTCCAGGGGTCGCCGGAGGGGTGAATATATCCATATTTTTTATTTTAATTCTTTATTTTTTACATGAATATGGATCCCAGGGCCTGAAGGAGAGTCTCCTCTCCTCCAGACCCTGGGAACCATACACTGGGAACTTCCGATTCCGATATCACAAAAATATCGGAACTCGGTATCGGAATTCCGATACAGCAAATATCGGCCGATACCCGATACTTGCAGTATCGGAATGCTCAACACTACTGAAGATATAAATGAATGCAGCCTAAAAGGGACTGGACAGGTTCTGAACCATCAGATTTTCCATATTATTGGACAATCATTGAAAAGTCTATCTTCCTTCTAAGGTTGCAGCTTACTGGTTACCTGGAGTCACCTCTGGTACCAAGTAAAAAACTGCAGCGTTGACATATCTCAGACTGTACATTGTTTCCTGATGGGAGAGATTGGTGGAAACAACTTTGCAAAAATTGAAAAAATAAATCCAACCGTAGGGAAAAAGAGGTAAAATAATCTGCAGATATAACTTTTTTAAAGGGATATTCCCAGTTATTATACAATGGTGTACATACGCTCAGTTATGGGGTCAGTTCTCCTTCATCATTTTTACTGTCAAAGTGGCACTGCTGTACAGGGAGCTGCTCCGTTCACATACATAGGGCTGTGCTGCACTTCCCTACACTGCAGATGGCTGCTGTGGAGGGGAAAAATGCTGCTGCCCCAGTTGTTTTGCAAGATCCTCACAATCAGACCCCTTCTGATCAGTAAGTAAAATACCATTATGTTTAATGTTGGGAGATCTCCTTAAGGCTGGAGTCACACACAACGCGTATATATACTAGCTATTGAACCCGTTCTACGCCCGGGTGGCGAGCATTTGTAGTGGTAAAAGGTTCTACATCCTGGTATGTGCTGCTACCATCTTGCACCTCTATCCTGTCATATGCTGCTATTATCCTGCGCCCATTTCCTGTCATGTGCAGCCCCTAAGCTGTGCTCTTGTCCTGTTTTGCGCATCTTTATGTTGTCATTCTGTCATGTGCTGCTGCTATCCTGCGCCCCCATTCTGTCATGTGCTGCTCCCATCCTGTGCCCCCATCCTGTCATGTGCTGCTCCCATCCTGCGCCATCATCCTGTCATGTTTTGCTCCCATCCTGCGCCCCCATCCTGTCATGTGCTGCTCCTATCCTGCACCCCCGTTCTGTCATGTGCTCCTCCCATCCTTCGCCCCCATTGTCATGTGCTCCTCCCATCCTGCACCCATGTTGTCATGTGCTGCTCCCATCCTGCGCCATCATCCTGTCATGTTTTGCTCCCATCCTGTCATGTGCTGCTCCTATCCTGCACCCCCGTTCTGTCATGTGCTCCTCCCATCCTGCGCCCCCACATTCTGTCATGTGCTCCTCCCATCCTTCACCCACGTTGTCATGTGCTGCTCCCATCCTGCGCCCCCGTTCTGTCATGTGCTCCTCCCATCCTGCACCCATGTTGTCATGTGCTGCTCCCATCCTGCGCCCTTCTGTCATGTGCTCCTCTGATCCTGCGCCCACGTTGTCATGTGCTGCTCCCATCCTGCGCCCCCTTCTGTCATGTGCTCCTCTCTTCCTGTGCCCCCATTCAGTCATGTGCTGCACCCATCCTGCGCCCCCATTGTCATGTGCTCCTCCCATCCTGCTCCCGTTCTGTCATGTGCTCCCATCCTGCGCCCCGTTCTGTCATGTGCTCCCATCCTGCACCCCTATTCTGCAATGTGCTGCTTCCATCCATATGCCCTGTACGCTGCTCTATAAAGGTTGATGCCCCCATAAGATGCTCCATAGTGTTATATGCGCCGCATGCTGCTGCGATAAACAAAAAAAAAAAAAAACATACTCACCTATCGTCTCTGGGCACCGAGTGCCGCAGTGTCTCTTCATGAAAATGGCGCCGGAAAGCGCGGACTGCGCAGGTGCCGATTGCCACAACTTCATGAGGGGGCGGGATTGTGACGCGGCACTCATCACCTGCGCAGTCCGCGCTTTACGGTGCCATTTTCTTGAAGACACACTGTATCAAAATGGCACCGGAAAGCGCGGACTGCACAGGCGCTGATTGCTGTAGTGTCTCTTCAAGAAAATGGCACCGGAAAGCGCAGATTCCGGGAGCAGTAAGACATTCAGCGGAATCAGGGCGCGTGGGGACACTGTGGCGGTGGACTTCATTAGGTGAGATCATGACGCTGACATCGGTACCAGTGCAGTCGGCGCTTTCCGGCGCAAGTTTTACTTTAAGACGGACACTGTGGCTATAATGTAATGCTGGGAGCATCTGCGCAGGCGCTTGTGCAGTATATAAAGTGGTGGGACAGAGTGACGCTCCCAGCGTTATATTATAGATATATAATCAGTGAGACACATACCTCTTTGTGTTCATCATCTCATTAAATACATTTACATTTGACCAGCTTAATTTTCCTGAAATTGCCTGCACCCCCGACACCCAATGTGCGAAAGTTTCGCACGGGCCAACTAAATATATATATATATATATACATACACACACACACACACACACAGGAACAAAAGTAGGTGGACAGAAAACAACATTTACCATATATAATTGTGTTTAAGCCGAGATTTTCAACCCATTTATTTAGGCTGAAAGTTCCCATCTCGGCTTATACTCGAGTCATTGTCGGCGGGGGGAGGGGAGCGGCGGCTGTCACATACTCACCTTCTCATTAAAGTAATGAATATGGAATCCACTCTCATAGGGGTGGAGCCGCATATTCATTACTGTAATGAGCGGTACCAGTGACCGCTGAACACAGGAAGAGCTGTGGGCGTCCGGAGACCATCGGACATGCAGGGACCGCATTGGGAGCAGGTGAGTATAACGGGGGAGGGTGACATTTCATATTCACCTTTCCACTGCCGGGCGCCGCTCCGTCTTCCGCGTATTCTGGCTGTGACTGTTCAGGTCAGAGGGCGCGATGACGTGTTAGTGTGCGCGCTGCCCTCTGCCTGAGCAGTCACTGCGGAGAGACGGGACGCTGAAGAGCAGCGGGCAGCGATGACAGGTGAGTATGTCATTTCTTTATTTATTGCAGCAGCATTACATGTGGCACATTTTAATATGGAGCATCTTATGGGGCCATCATAAACTGTATGGAGCATTATATGGGGCTCCTGATTCAATATGGATATTCAAAAACACTTAACCTACTGATGTCTCAATTAATTTTACTTTTATTGGTATCTATTTTTATTTTTGAAATTTACCGGTAGCTGCTGCATTTCCCACCCTAGGCTTATACTCGAGTCATTAAGTTTTCCCAGTTTTTTGTGGCAAAATTAGGGGTCTCAGCTTATACTCGGGTCGGTGTATACTCGAGTATATACGGTAGTTTGAGGTCTGGGATCTGCCAATATGTGGCTGGTTTTCTGACTGTTTCGGATAACATGATACATGATTTTAGTTTTTTTTGTCTAGTCTTGATTGAGTTTAGGTCAATATTAAATAGTCTCCTGATGAGTCGCCTTTAGTGAGGACGATGAAACACGTAGAAATGAGAGGCTTGGAGAGTAAGTGTGTATACGTCACTTCACCCTAAATACTGAACTGTGGGTACATGTTTTTTCTGTTATTCACCTACTGACTAATCTTCAGGGGGTGAATTATTGGTATAGTTTTACATTTGGAATGAATAAAGTTTATTTTTATCCTTTTGTTAGCAAACATGAGAAACGACAAGAGACAACCCGTTTAAGAAGATTTAATTTTGGTTAAAACTATTCCAACATTGTGACCATAAAAAGGCTTCTCCCCTATGTGACATCTCTGATGTTTATTAACAGTTGATTTCCAAGTAAAATATTTCCCACATTAAGAAAATGAAAAAGGCTTCTGCTCTGTGTGACTGCTCTGATGTCTAACAAGAAGCGCTTTCTGGTTAAAACATTTCCCACATTCTGAACAGGAAAAAGTCTTCTCCCCTGTGTGAGTTCTCAGGTGTCTAACAAGATGCTCTTTATAGGTAAAACATTTCCCACATTGTGAACATGAAAAAGGCTTCTCTCTTGTGTGAGTTATTTGGTGTCTAAGGGTACCGTCACACTAAACGACTTACCAACGATCACGACCAGCGATACGACCTGGCCGTGATCGTTGGTAAGTCGTTGTGTGGTTGCTGTCACACAGACAGCTCTCTCCAGCAACCAACGATCAGGGGAACGGCTTTGGCATCGTTGAAACTGTCTTCAACGATGCCGAAGTCCCCCTGCAGCATCCGGGTAACCAGGGTAAACATCGGGTTACTAAGTGCAGGGCCGCGCTTAGTAACCCGATATTTACCCTGGTTACCATTGTAAAAGTAAACAAAACAAAAAAAACAGTACATACTCACATTCTGATGTCTGTCACGTCCCCCGGCATCCACACGGTTAAAACTGCTTTCGGCAGGAGCGCTGCTAATTATGCACGCGCTGCTGCTGAGAGCTTCCCTGCACTGAATGTGTCAGCTCCGGCAGTAACAGCGGTGACGTCACCGCTGTGCTCTGCTTTACGGCCGGCGCTGACACAGTCAGCGCAGGGAAGCTCTCGGCAGCAGCGCGTGCATAATTAGCAGCACTCCTGCCGAAAGCAGCTTTAACCCTGTGGACGCCGGTGGGGGACGTGACAGACATCAGAAGGTGAGTATGTACTGTTTTTTTTTTTTTTAACTTCTACATTGGTAACCAGGGTAAATATTGGGTTACTAAGCGCGGCCCTGCACTTAGTAACCCGATATTTACCCTGTTCACAAGTGAACACATCGCTGGATCGGCGTCACACACGCCGATCCAGCGATGACAGCGGGTGATCAGCGACGAAATAAAGTTCTGGACTTCTAGCTCCGACCAGCGATATCACAGCAGGATCCAGATCGCTGCTGCGTGTCAAACACAACGAGATCGCTATTCAGGACGCTGCAACATCACGGATCGTTGTCGTTCTCGTTGCAAAGTTGCTGAGTGTGAAGGTACCTTAACAAGATGCTCTTTATAGCTAAAATATTTCCCACATTTTGAACATGAAAAAGGCTTCTCTCCTGTGTGAGTTATTTGGTGTGTAACAAGATCCCCTTTATGGATAAGACATTTCCCACATTATGAACAGAAAAAGGGCTTCTTGCCCATGTGAGTGCTATGATGATTAACCAAATCTGATTTCCGGTTAAAACATTTTCCACATTCTGAACATGAAAAAGGCTTCTCCCCTGTGTGAGTTCTCTGGTGACTAACAAGATTCCCTCTATAGTTAAAACATATTCCACATTCTGAACATGAAAAAGGCTTCTCCCCTGTGTGAGTTCTATGGTGAATAACAAGCAGTGATTGATGTGCATAACATTTCCCACATTCTGAACAGGAAAAAGGCTTTTCCCCTGTGTGAGTTCTCTGGTGACTAACAAGATTCCCTCTATGGCTAAAACATTTCCCACATTCTGAACAGGAAAAAGGCTTCTCCCCTGTATGAATTCTAAGGTGCTTAACCACATCTGATTTCAGGTAAAAACATTTCCCACATGCTGAACATGAAAAAGGCTTCTCCCCTGTGTGAGTCCTCTGGTGACTAACAAGATGCCCTTTAAGGCTAAAACATTTCCCACATTCTGAACATGAAAAAGGCTTCTCCCCTGTGTAAGGCTTCTCCCCTGTGTGAGTCCTCTGGTGAATAACAAGATTCCCTTTAAGGCTAAAACATTTCCCACATTCTGAACATGAAAAAGGCTTCTCTCCTGTGTGAGTTCTCTGGTGCCTAACAAGATTTGATTTCCGGTTAAAACATTTCCCACATTCTGAACATGACAAAGGCTTCTCCCCTGTGTGAGTTTGCTTGTGTTCAACAAGATGCAATTTCCTTTTAAAACATTTCCCACATTCTGAACATGAATATGGCTTCTCTGCTGTGTGAGTTATCTCATGTTTAATAAGATGTGAATTGTGAGCAAAACATTTCCCAAATTCTGAACATGAAAAAGGCTTCTCCCCTGTGTGAGTTCTATGGTGAGTAACCAAATCTGATTTCTGGTTAAAACATTTCCCACATTCTGAACATGAAAATGATGCTTTAGGAGCAGTTTGTGTTTTAATGCCTCTTTTGTAACTTTGATTTTCCTTAGTAGTCAGTAATGAATCAGAAGATGGGATCTGTTTCATAGGATCAGATGATAGATCTTTGCTGTGAATGGATGATGACATATCTGGAGTAACGGCAATCACTTCAGCTGTATCTTGTAGGATCTCAAGATCATCAGATTTTAAAATTGAAGATGTCAGCTGTCCCTCTGATCTCCTGGTACAGTCATCTGCGAAGATACAAAACAATTTTTTTAAATAAAATGTCCTCGAGTTTTATATTTTTGAACATTTCTACTTAAACTGTCCATAAAAATGGCAAGCTATGTAAAAAACTTTAATTATTTACCAAGACAATGACTGTTCACAGTCTAATAGAACACCTTGTTGGATGAACCAGTAGTGCGTGGTGTTCAACTGTTTGTTCATTCTGCCTCCCAAGTATCGAATAAAAAGAAACCAATCAATGCTATGTAGGTGAAAATAATACCTATTCTCAACTCACAAAAACAAGTCACCACTCAGGTAACAGTGTTACAGATGCTGCTGGCAACAGCTGTGTCAATCAGCGATCTTGTTAAAAAGAAGAAAAAACAGATAAGGCAGGTTAGGGTTAGTGCTATAGTTAGGGTTAAGGTACCTTCACACTGAGCGACTTTACAACGAGAACGACAACGATCCGTGACGTTGCAGCGTCCTGGATAGCGATCTCGTTGTGCTTGACACGCAGCAGCGATCTGGATTCTGCTGTGATGTCGCTGGTCGGAGCTAGAAGTCCAGATCTTTATTTCGTCGCTGTTCACCCGCTGACATCGCTGGATCGGCGTGTGTGACGCCGATCCAGCGATGTGTTTACTTGTAACCAGGGTAAACATGGGGTTACTAAGTGCAGGGCCGCGCTTAGTAACCCGATATTTACCCTGGTTACCATTGTAAAAGTAAAAAAAAAAAAACAGTACATACTCACCTTCTGATGTCTATCACGTCCCCCGCCGGCGTCCACGCGCTGCTGCAGAGAGCTTTCCCTGCACTGTGTGAGCGCCGGCCGTAAAGCAGAGCACAGCGGTGACGTCACCGCTGTTACTGCCGGCGCCGCTGACACATTCAGTGCAGGGAAAGCTCTCTGCAGCAGCACGTGGACGCCGGGGGACGTGACAGACATCAGAAGGTGAGTATGTACTGTTTTTTTTTTACTTTTACAATGGTAACCAGGGTAAATATCGGGTTACTAAGCGCGGCCCTGCGCTTAGTAACCCGATGTTTACCCTGGTTACCCGGGTGCTGCAGGGGACTTCGGCATTGTTGAAACTGTCTTCAACGATGCCGAAGTCTTTCCCCTGATCGTTGGTCGCTGGAGAGAGCTGTCTGTGTGACAGCTCCCCAGCGACCACACAACGACTTACCAACGATCACGATCGCTGGTCGTGATCGTTGGTAAGTCGCTTAGTGTAACGGTACCTTTAGTGTTGGGGCTAAAGCTAGGGTTACTGTTAGGCTAAAGTTAGGGTTAGGGTTTATTCTAAAGTTAGGGATAGGCTAAAGAATTAGGCTTTTCTCATTTATCTCGCTAATAATTTGGTCACGTCAGTTTTCTATTAGCTTGCTAGAGCATATTGTCTTACAAATTTATATACGTCCCAATTCATCAGTCAGAATCCATGATCCTATCATGCTAGGTCAAATTTATGGACACCAACTAATGTCCTAGAAATTAAAAATTTTTTAGGACTTACATTCGCTATGGGGCTTGTTAAAAAAACGAGGATTCGGTCCTATTGGTCCAACCGCCCTGTTCAAGCCACCCCAATGTTTTCTGCAGTTCTTCCTAGGACCCGTTGTTAAAATGCCAAAATCTCATGAGCATTTCATGACAATAGTCAATGCCTGCCCAGAAATGCCCCAGGACATGACAGAAAATTCAAAATCAGATCCATCATCGAAGACTTGACAGAAAAGTTCTTAAAGCTCTACACCCCAACAGAAAACATTTTCATTGAGGAGTCCCTTGTAAAATTCAAAGGAAGACTGCACCTCAAGCAATTTATTCCTTCTAATAGGGCAAGGTTCAGAATAAAGCTCTAGAAAATGTGCAAGAGTTCAACCAGATACACATCAGCTTTATGAAGGAAAGATAGCCAACTAAACCCACCAGGATGCCCTACTTATCTGGGGACATCGGGAAAAATCATTTGGAGCGGATAACTACATTTTTACAAAAAGGCTACAAACTGTATGTTGATAACTACTACACCACTATACCCCCATTTAAAAGTCTGGTTGAACATAACATGGGGGATTGTGGGACCATTAGCAAAAACTGTCAGGGGTTTCCCCAATCATTGGTCAATGAAAAGTTCTGAAAGGGGCAGTCAGGGGCTTTACACAATGGAGAGCTGCTTGCCCTTAAGTAGAAGGATAAAAAATATATTTTTATCCTGAGCTCGATCCACACAGATGCCACAAGGGCCACTGCAGACCAACAGGGATCCACTACTCCAAAACCTGTGTCTGTCATTGACTACAACAAATATATGGGGGGGGGGGGTGGACCTTGTAGACCAGGTTCTACAGCCATACCAAGCATCAAGAAAATCATATACCTGGTATAAAAAGTTTGTCATTTATTTGTTTCAGGTGGCCACATATAATTCTTTTGTGCTATACAAAAAAGCCGGAAATGCAGATACTTTCCTTGATTATCAGGAAAAGGTCATAGAAAATCTTGTTTTTGAAAATTTTGTCCCTGCCAATCCTTTAGAATCTGAAGATGTCAGAAGACTCACTAAGCGACATTTTATTGCACTCATTCCAGCAACTGAAACAATGAAGAACCCCCAGAGAAGATGTCGTGTGTGTTCCAAGAGAGGAATGAGGCATGATACCCGCTATTATTGCCCACAATGCCCATCATTGCCAGCCTTATGCCTCCATGACTGATTTATAATCTTCCACACAGAACCACGTTTTTAAACTGTTTTGACAATTTGGTTTATTTAGTGACAGACACATCTCAGGGGGATTCTGTTGTTCTGGCACTTAGCGGCTCTCCAAATTGCCGTAACAGCAGAATCCCCCCTGAAGTGACCCCATTTTAGAAGTGACACCCCTCTGGGAATTGGAAATGACTCTCCTCTGCGAATTCATCTATGGGTGTAGTGACCATTTACCTATCTATCTATTTTCCAATGTAAATTCTGGGGTTAAAACAACATTTTAGTGGTAAAATGTAATTATTTTTCTTCACTGCCCAATGGTATAATTTTCTATGGAGCAGCTGTGGTGTCAGTATGCTCACTGCACCACTAGAAGAATTCATTCAGGGAAGTATTTTGTAAAATGCAGTCACTTTTGGGGGCTTATGCTGTTCTGGCTCCTCAGGGGCTCTAACAATGTGACATGTCAAACACAAACAATTCCAGCAAAATCTGCTCTACAATATGGCGCTCCTTCCCTTCCGAGCTCTGTCATGCGCCCAAACAGTAGTATTCCCCCACATATGGGGTATCGGCATGCTCAGGAGAAATTGGAAAACAAAATGTATGGTCTATTTTCTCCTGTAAAACTTGCAAAAGTAAAAAAATTAGGTCTAAATGACAATTTTTGTGTAAGAAAAGTTCATTTTTATTTTTTCCTTCTACATTCCATTCATTCCTGTGAAGCACCTGAAGGGTTAATAAACTTCCTGAATGAGGTTTTGAGCACCTTGAGGGGTGCAGGTTTTAGAATGGTGTCACTTTTGGGTATTTTCTGTCATATAGACCCATCAAACTGTCTTCAAATGTGACGTCCCTAAAAATATGGTTTTGTAAATTTTGTTGTAAAAATGAGAAATCGCTGGTCAACTTTTAACCTTTATAACTACCTAACAAAAAAAAGTGTTTCCAAAATTGTGCTGATGTAAAGTACAGATGTGCGAAATGTTATTTATTAACTATTTTGTGTGATATGACTCTCTGATTTAAGGGCATAAAAATAAAAATTTTGAAGATTGATAAATTTTCAAATTTTTTGCCAAATTTTCATTTTTTTTAACAAATAAACACAATTTATATCAGAGAAATTTTACCACTATCATAAAGAACAATATGTCAAAAGAAACAGTCTCCGAATTACCAGGATTCATTGAAGTGTTTTAGAGTTATGACCTCAAGGTGACACTGGTCAGAATTGAAAAAATTGGCCCAGTCACGAAGGCAAAAATAGGCTCTGGTGCAAAAGGGTTAATATTTTGCTGTACAACCTTTTGAGGCAATCAATGCAATCAGACGATTCCTGTAACTGTCAATAAGACTTCTGCACCTCTCGACAGGTATTTTGTCCCACTCCTCAAGAGCAAACTGCTCCAGTTGTCTCGTGTATGAAGGTTGCCTTTTCCAGACGGCATGTTTCAGGTCTTTCCAAAGATGCTCAATAGGATTTATGTCAGAGCTCACAGAAGGCCACTTCAGAATAGTCCAATGTTTCCGTCTTAGCCATTCTAGAGTGTTTTTAGCTGTGTGTTTTGGGTCATTATCCAGTTGCAAGACCCATGACCTGTGACTGAGACCAAGCTTTCTGACACTGGACAGCACATTTCTCTCTAAAATCCCTTGATAGTCTTGATATTTCATTGTACCCTGCACAGATTCTAGACACCATGTGCCAGATGCAGCAAAGCAGCCCCAGAACATAATAGAGCCTCCTCCATGTTTCACAGTAGGGACAATGTTCTTTCTTGATATGCTTCATTTTTCCTTCTGTGAACATAGAGCTGATGTGCCTTACCAAAAAGTTCCATTTTTGCCTCATCTGTCCATAGGACATTCTCCCAGAAGCGTTGTGGCTTGTCAACATGTAGTTTGGCAAATTCAAGTCTGGCTTTTTATGACTTTTTTCAACAATGGTGTCCTCCGCAGTCGTCTCCCATGAAGTCCACATACAACGACGGATGGTGCGATCTGACTCTGACGTTCCTTAAGCTTGAATTTTACCTTTAATCTGTTTAGAAGTTTTTCTGGGCTCTTTTGCTACCATTCGTATTATCCGTCTCTTTGATTTGCCATCAGTTTTCCTCCTGCGGCCACATCCAGGGAGGTTGGCTACAGTCCCATGGATCTTACATTTCTGAATAATATGTGCAACTGTAGTCACAGGATCATCAAGTTGCTTGGAGATGGTCTTATAACTTTTACCTTTAACATGTTTGTCTATAATTTTATTTCTAATCTCCTGAGATAACTTTCCTTCGCTTCCTCTGGTCCATGTTGAGTGTGATACACAACATGTCTCCATACAGCACAGTGAGGATCTGTAGCCCTATATACAGGCCACTCACTGATTCCAAGATTGTAGACTCCCGTGATGCTAGTTTGTGGACACACCGTGATTTAAAATGTCCCTTTTGTCACTCTTAGGGTTTGCGGAACACTAATATATATATATATATATATATATATATATATATATATATATATATGCGTTCGCAACCCGGGGTCCACCGTGCAGGAGAGGAACCTGCTGCTGGCAAATGTTGGCGCTATATCGCAGTATAAGCGAGCTTTGTTAACTCCACAGATTCGCTAGAAAGAAGATACTGTGCCCTGTTAACGTCACAGGGGAACACAGCTAACTGCCGAGCTGATGGCCGTCAGTGGTCACGCACAAGAAAAGCACACAAACACTCCTCACCGGAGGTGCCGGTATTCTAGGGGCTTATTTCAGCCGGGTACCTGAATACATACAATCAAAACTCCTCACCGGAGGTGCCGGTATTCTAGGGGCTTATTTCAGCCGGGTCCCTGAATACATACATACAGGCGCTACCACAAATAACAAGCTTATGACATGTGGTGATACTAGCGCATGGCGATGCAAACCTTTTATGGCTGCAGCAGCTTCAGGACCTTCATAGGGAACCAATGGAAGTTGGTGCAATACCAGAGCAAGTTCAAAACCTTCCTAGAGGACCAATGGGAGCTGCAGCAGTACTTGAGCATGTGACCCCTGACCTCCAATGAGAGGTCTTACCTTAGGCATGCTCAGTGTATGCTCAGTATGTATAGATTATAACTAGTGTTGAGCGAATATACTCATTACTTGAGATTTCTTGAGCATGCTCGGGGGTCCTCTGAGTATTTTTTAGTACTCGGAGTTTCAGGTTTTCTTGATGCAGCAGGATGATTTACATCTGTTAGCCAGCATAAGTACATGTGGGGATTCCCTAGCAACCAGGCAACCCCCACATGTCCTTATGCTGGCTAACATATGTAAATCATCCAGCTGCGGCAGGAAAATCAAACTCCGAGTACTAAAAAAATATTCGGAGGACGCCCGAGCATGCTCGAGAAATCTCAAGTAGCGAGTATATTCGCTCATCACTAATTATAAGCCTCAGAGAATTAATTTATGAAATGGAATCACTTTATGGGGATTTCGACTCTTCTGGTTTTCTGCCATTTAGTCATATTAGGGCTTCTGCATATGGTGTGTCCAATCTCATCTGGGATCTGTTCCTGCTGTCCAGCTGGAGTAATCTGCTCCCTACTTCAGCCAATTGGAAAGTACCACACCCTACTAAAGCTCAAAGCACATGGCCGGAATCTGCCAGAAACAGCGTTGTTCTCCTCTGGTTCAGTCCTCTGTGCTCAGCTTGCGGCTTGTGTATTTGTTTACTGTTGTGACCGTGGCCCGTTTACTGACTACTCTTGTGTCTTCTGATTCTGTATTCTGTCCTTCTGGTTCTGACCCAGCTACCTGACTATTCTTCTTGCCATCTAATACCACAGAATAGCAGGTAACACCATGGTCCAAGCCTAGGGGTCCCAGTGTAAGTCCAGATCCATGTAATGGTGTTAAAGGGTGATGAGCAAGGCAATCCTTGGGATATGGAAAGCAGAGAAGATAGTGCCAAGCATGTTCATGGTGGAGATCTTTTTAGCTGCCAGTTGACCATGAACAGTGCTCCCAATACATTGTGTCTGCAAACTATTCCATTATTTTGTTGTGATCCCAACTTTATGGTGAGTTTTCTTAAAATATTTTAAAGCACAACAGCACTTTATTAATATTTAATAGAGAATCGCTCTGTTTACACTGCACAATGCACTTTATGAGAGGATATTTCCTAGCAAGAAGCACGGTATATTGCACATTGGATACATGCACAAAATATTACGTAACTGTCTTTTTTTAAAAATGAGCAATGTTTGTGACACTGTTGAAAAAAAGTGTGTAATTAGCATATGTATGTTGTGAATGATTCACTGCTTGAGAAACGTCGCCTGCCATGTGGGTCTGAATTCAAATACAGAACTTCACTTGAAGAAAAGGAGTGCGGCCTTATTTTTTCTATTGTATTGGAACTCATGCATAGTGGATGGATTGCAATGAAGGCCTGTGCACCCGGTAAGCATATATAGTGTATGTACAAACTATTCCCGCTAGATCTGCAGTCAAACAGCTAAATGGCGCTCCTTCCCTTCTGAACACTGCCATGTGCCCAGAGAGTAGTGTACAATCGTATGTAGGGTATTGTGAGAAGCTGGAAAATAATTTGTAAGATCCATTTGTTTTCTATTATTCTTTGTGAATAATTCCAAAGTTATCACCACATAAAGTGACCACGTCAGATTGTAAAAATGGGGCCGGATTAAGAACACAAAACTGGCTGCGGGAAGAGGATAAATCAGAGGATTCTGGACACTACTGTGATCAAAAACTGACTATAGACAATAACATCTACTGAAATGCTCAAACTGAACAGTCTCCATCAGTAATAAATGAGGAGCTAGTGGTGAAACCTCTCTGGGGTAATTAGAGCACGGGGCTCGGGGACTTCACAATCTAATAATAATAATAATAATAATAATTTTTATTTATATAGCGCCAACATATTCCGCAGCGCTTTACAACTTATAGAGGGGACTTGTACAGACAATAGACATTACAGCATAACAGAAATCACATAGATCAGAACAGATACCAGGAGGAATGAGGGCCCTGCTGCTCCCAAGCTTACAGACTATGAGGAAAAGGGGAGACACGAGAGGTGGATGGTAACAATTGCTTTAGTTATTCAGACCAGCCATAGTGTAAGGCTCGGGTGTTCATGTAAAGCTGCATGAACCAGTTAACTGCCTAAGTATGTAGCAGTACAGACACAGAGGGCTATTAACTGCATGAAGTGTATGAGAACATGATGCGAGGAACCTGATTGTTTTTTTTTTGTTTTTTTTAAATAGGCCACACAGGGATGGTTAGGTTAATGCATTGAGGCGGTAGGCCAGTCTGAACAAATGCGTTTTTAGGGCACGCTTAAAACTGTGGGGATTGGGGATTAATCGTATTAACCTAGGTAGTGCATTCCAAAGAATCGGCGCAGCACGTGTAAAGTCTTGGAGACGGGAGTGGGAGGTTCTGATTATTGAGGATGCTAACCTGAGGTCATTAGCGGAGCGGAGGGCACGGGTAGGGTGGTAGACTGAGACCAGAGAGGAGATGTAGGGTGGTGCTGAGCCATGGAGTGCTTTGTGGATGAGGGTAGTAGTTTTGTACTGGATTCTGGAGTGGATGGGTAGCCAGTGTAATGACTGGCACAGGGTAGAAGCATCGGTGTAACGGTTGGTGAGGAATATGATCCTGGCAGCAGCATTCAGGACAGATTGGAGCGGGGAGAGTTTGGTAAGAGGGAGGCCGATTAGTAGAGAGTTACAATAGTCCAGATGAGAATGAATAAGTGAGACAGTAAGAGTTTTTGCAGAGTCGAAAGTAAGAAAAGGGCAAATTCTAGAAATGTTTTTGAGATGCAGATAAGAAGAGCGAGCCAGTGATCGAATGTGGGGGGTGAATGAAAGCTCGGAATCAAGGATGACCCCAAGGCAGCGGGCATGTTGCTTTGGAGTAATGGTGGAACCGCACACGGAGATGGCAATGTCAGGCAAAGGTAGACTAGTAGAGGGAGAGAACACGAGGAGTTCAGTTTTTGACAGGTTCAGTTTCAGAAAGAGGGAGGACATGATGTTAGAGACAGCGGTAAGACAATCACTGGTGTTTTCTAAAAAGGTCGGTGTGATAACAGGAGAAGAGGTATATAATTGGGTGTCGTCAGCATAGAGATGGTACTGGAAACCAAATCTACTGATTGTTTGTCCAATAGGGGCAGTATACAAAGAGAAGAGGAGGGGGCCTAGGACTGATCCTTGAGGAACCCCAACAGTAAGGGGAAGGTGAGAGGAGGAGGAACCAGCAAAACATACAGTGAAGGATCGGTCAGAGAGATAGGAGGAGAACCAGGAGAGGGCTGTGTCCTTGAGGCCGATGGAGCGGAGTATATTGAGGAGGAGCTAAACTATGAAATTTCACAAAGTAAGTTTTCAGAAAATAGCAGTACTCACCAGTTTGCTGATCCAAAGTGTTTAATCCATGTGCAGATTAATACAAACACATACTGGAAAGTGCGGAGGGTGCAGGGAGTGCAGGAGGACGGTGGCCGTTTTGTGCAATCAGCACTTCTACGGGTCCATTGATTGAAAGTTCTCTTTCTGTGACTTATGCTGACCTAGTGCCATTCCCCTTCTGAAGACTATAACGGAGCTAAACTATCGTAAGCTCCAATATTTTCTGTCAGATGAGTTTCAAGAAGAAATATTACACATTTATAGAGAACTGTGTATAATAGTGCAGAGCGGAGATGTCTTATAGGGAACCTGTCAGCAGGATTGTGCTCAGTGACTACAGACACTGTCAGGTCGGTGCCGTTATACTGATTACTCCGATACCTGGTGATGAAATCCGTCTTGTGGTTGTTGTTTTATCTGTATTTGTAGTTTTCAGTTAATGAGATTCTCGTGCTCTGGGGCGGGGCTGTGGGCGGGGCTTTATGTGGTGCTCTGATTACATATTCATCTGTATTGGCTTATGATAGGTCGCTGATCCCTCACTGACCTGCCCCCATTTTTACATAATGCATATAATAGTGTTGATAATGCCTATAATATTGTGGCTACTGTGAGGCTTAGAAAAAATAAACAACACATAAAGCCCCGCCCCAGAGTACAAGAATCTCATTAACTGAAAACTACAAATACAGATTACACAGCAGTAAACCAGAGTTGCATTCATTTATGGTGGACCATTGGAGCTACTATGAATACTGACCAGAAGATTAGAGAAAATAATATTGCTCCCCATTTCAGGAGAGATTGTGCAGTAATCTGAATTTCTTAGGATAAAACAATGTAATTTATGAGGTGGAGTGAATCCATGAAACCAGGGCTGGAGCCAACACATCTCCTGCAGGCGGGAATAAATGTATATTACAGCCATCAGCCACGCACAGCTCAGAGATATATCATGGCACCGGTGTGATGGGTTTATGTAGATTATCACAATCCTTCTTGAAGTTAGTCGGTTTTAATACAAATTGAAAAGTCAGGATAAAGGGAAACTCTGTTATTGTCCAGAAATTCACACTTGGCCTCACTGCACATTTAATGTTGTCAATCATAAAAGTGAAGTTTGGCCAGAAAGACGGGACCTGGTCTTGTAGGGACCATATGATCACATTCAGCAGCACAGAAGGGAGAGAAGGGAGATTCATCCGATAAGATCTCAGGGTTCTAGGAAGCCAACACCATCATTACCCTCCGCTTTCTCTTACAGGCCCATCATATTTTTCTTCCAGTGATTTTCTATCAAGTCAGCACATTCTACGTACGCTGTCATTTGGCTTTATAGTTTACAGATCTGGGCAGGTAACAGCGTCTCCTAAACCCAGGGGGTAGGTGGATCTACCAGGTTGTAAGTTCTATAGAAAAGGGCTTTCATTGCCCAAAGTCATTGGAACAGTTTTGGGTGGAGGAGAATGTTGTGGTCTAGAGGTAAAATGGTGATCATGGTAATACGGCCGGACTACACCACCGATAAAGCAGCCACAGCCGGTGATGAGAAGAATCTGTGACCTCTCTGCATTTAGTGGTCACTACTCACCTGGATAGTCATATGTAGGAATCTCCTCTTTACACCACTCATCCCCCCTCACATATGTCTCTGTAGTATTAATATGGGTCAGATCTTCACCCTGAAACAAATATTATAAACGTCACCGACAGATGGAGAAGTCCCATCTATGACCAGCTCTAATCCTGCCATCTCCACCGTTCTCATTACACAAGTATAAAACATATAATACTGGTGAATAAAACAAGACTGAGCACAAGACCTTCACCGGCGTCTACACATCATAGGGGAGATCTCCTGACACCTTCTCTCCATCTACCTGATGATCCTGAGGAGCATTGGGATCTTCTTGTTTACAGTCCTGTGGAAGAAGAGGACGGGGACATCTCTCTGGTGTTGTCCTCTTACTGGATAGATCTGGAGGAAACACATACAGGGAGTGAATTCATTCTTTACATACAGATAATTATAGGCCGTGTGTATTTAGTCCTGTCTATTACCTGGAGATGTGAGGGGCTGGGGAACCTCCATTATGACGTTCTTGTACAGATCTCTGTGTCCTTCTAAATACTCCCACTCCTCCATGGAGAAATAGACAGCGACATCCTGACACCTTACAGGAACCTGACACATACAATGATACCGTCATCCCCCCGATCCCTTCATAGTGTTACTGTATAATGTCCCAGCATTCCCAGCAGTGTCACCTCTCCAGTCAGCAGCTCAATCATCTTGTAGATGAGTTCTAGGATCTTCTGGTCATTGATGTCCTCATGGATCAGGGGGTGAGGTGGAGGCCCCGTGATTGGGCTCAGGGGTCTTCCCCATCCCTCAGACACAGGGTCCTGACAGCGATCACTAGAGGTCTTCTTCACCACTGTGTAATCCTGGTAATGGAGAGACACATTAATAAATCTCACTACAGACATTTCCAGAGTCCTCACCTCTCCAGTTCTGTCCATCTGTTATTCCCATAGATAAGAATGATGTAATGTGACGTCATCGGAATCTCTCACCTCTCCAGTAAGCCGGAAGAGGATCTCTAGGGTGAGGTGTAATATCCTCTCCGCCATCTTGTCTCTGTCCATATCCATCTGTGATGGGTAAATCAGGAAAATTCTCTTTTGTAGAAGATCTTCACTGAGAGGATCCGATATTGTAGAGACCTGAATGAGAAGATGAGCCGATGTAACACCATAAGAATCCTGTGTAATAATACAATTACTGGAGATAATAAGGGAAACATATGAGGAGATTTATTATTTTACAGTATTTAGTTTCCTTCTTTACATCTACTAATAAATCCTATATATTTAGGCCACAGACAACAAGCAGTTTCTTCCTCGGAGTCGGCAGCTGAATACGTTTCTCATAGACTCATCTTCCATAACGCTAATTCTCGTCTCATTTACCGACCCTGGAATCAGCATTAGCAATACTGCAGGAGATATTCATTACACGCGACATGAGAAATAACTACTTCATGATGAGGACGACATCTTCATCTTCTACTACAGCTCTAGAGACATATGTGGCCAGAGTCGGTCACTGACTCCATCCCCACCGGCCGTCTATATGAAGGTTTCCCGTCTTCCCCGCACTGTAACCTTCTATCACGTTACATCTCAGCTCTGATTCACACACAGAAGTTTGAGGCTTTTAGAAAAGATTTTTTGTTTCCACAATCAACGTGGACAGAAATGATCTGATCCCAAAGTCTCCATGTACAGTGATTTATGGGGTTTATTTCTGGCCTTAGACTTTCCTATATTACAAGGAAAACACCAGAAAAAAAACAGATATTAAAATGTTTCTTAAGAAAATTGGCTCAAACAATTCTTGTAAAAATAAAAAAACATGGAAAAAGCAGAAGACACATTTTATAATTTTTAAAATGTTAAACATTTATTAAAAAGAAATTAATCTTTTTGTGCCCCAGAACATAGATGTGCACCGCAGGGACGGCACAGATGAGGCTTCAACAAAAACCCTGGCAGTTTATCCACTTGCTGCTGTGAAAAGCAAACATGACATCTAAGGCTGGTTTCACACTTGCGTTTTTGTCTGCAGCGTTTTTTGCACAAAAAATGCATGCGTTTTTTTCCCTATATTTAACATTGAAAACGCATGCGTTTTTTTGCACATGCGTTTGGTCGCGTTTTCAAACGCATGCGTTTTTTGTCTGCATGCGTTCATTTTCAAAAATGCTACCTGCAGTATTTTCTTGCGCGTTTATTTGCCGCGAAAAAACGCATGCGTTTTTTCGCGGCAAAAAAAATGCATTGCTGTCTATGTAAACGCATGCGTTTTTAAGCACATGCGTTTGTTTGCGCAAAAAACGCATGCGTTTTTATAGAAAAAAACCAGAAAACACACTGAAAAGCCACCCACCACCATCAAGGTGATAAAGGGATCCAAACCCTAACCCTAACTCTACCCCTAACCTCACCCCTAACCGTTTAATGAACATTTTCTGACAGTCATATTGCCACGTATTTAAGTGCCACGTATCACGTATTTCAGTGCCACGTATGCCACGTATTTAAGTGCCACGTGCCACGTATTAAAGTGCCACGTGCCACGTATTTCAGTGCCACGTATTTCAGTCACATTTAGGGTTAGGGGTAGGGTTTTCTTGTTTTTTCTTGTGTTTTCTTGTGTTTTTCTATAAAAACGCATGCGTCTAAAAAACGCATGCGTTTTACCGCGTTTACATGCGTTTTTCACACATGCGTTTTTTTTTAAAAACGCATGCAGACAAAAACGCAAGTGTGAAACCAGCCTAAGAAGGTGACAGAGTTTGGCTGAATGACCCCCGCCCCCAAGTCCTGGATAGTATGGGGCGGCCTAGTTATTACGGTACTTACATGCCTAATAATGGGGTCTGGGCTGCAATGTATGAAGGTCCATTAGGCCAGAGGCAGCATCCAATAAGTTACCTTTTACCGCCCCCATACACATTAGACTAAAGTTCCATGAAATCACTGATTTCGGGGGTTTGGGCGACTATATAATATATTTGGGGCCTCCCGACAGATGATGTCAGGGCAGAGAAGGATCTGACATCCTGAATTTCAGAGGATAATCCGTTTGTTCTTCCTGTAGATAATCCTCCGCTAGAGGAGTCTGGAGGCGACTCTCTCATACAGACCCCAGGAAAGCTGGAATATTTGTGTGTATGGGGGAGTCGGGAGAGATGGCCGTCTGCCAAATGACTGTTCAGCCAACTCTTATCTCATGTGTATGGGGCCGTTAGTATTACACTGACAGCAGTGATGATACACGGCACTACAGTAGTACAGGGCATCACCGGAGCCATCAGAGGCTTGTATGTTGTGTGATCGCACTGATCAGAGGGGTTTAACAAAGGGTTAAAGTGAAAAACATCATAGTTTCATCAACAAGAAATATCCATCACTATATGGAAAGCAGAGTCACTGCACAATGTTAGTTAGGTCTCGTCCATAACTACTTTATTATACTCTATTATCCTGTACACAGTGGAGGAGATAGAAATCACAGGTCCGACAGCAACAGCTGGAATTGGGCCCTCCAATGTAAATGAGTCACCCGCCAGGGCCGTGGGGTTATCGGTCTGGTCAGCTTAAAGGGGATGTCATGGTGGCGGCCACCCGGTCCTTGGCGCCCATGTTAAAGGGACGGTCTTTAAAGGGGTTTGGTGAATAAAGTTTGTTCATGACGCCACCTGTGGTATTCGGTCAATAGGGACCGACTCTGCCTAAGGGGGTCCTCTGAGGTGATGGTATGGCAGCTAGATGGTATAACTTCCCACAGATGAAGTAGGTCCACAGGGCTCTCATGTGTAGATGGAGATGGTGAATGGTGCAGTAAAGAACAGAGGACACAGGTTTGCAGTCTCTTTACCTGGTTTATTGTAGCTTCAGACAACCACAGTCCAGGGCACCAGATCACAGGTACAGGCAGGGTCCGGCCGGCTTGGAAGCGAATCCAGTCCCCTTTACCAGGTGGAGATGAAAGCCTTCCTCAAAGTGCGGTGGTGTTGTAGTCCCTTACTGCCTATGGCTTCTGATAAGGTCCTCACAGTTCCTCTCTGTCCTACATGAAGGTGGGACACAAAACCCGAATGACAGGTGGCACGAGGTTTTTTATAGGGTCTCTATCACGACCCAGGCTCTATGTGCCACTGTGCCTCCTGCGTAATATGGTGGACAGGTAATTTGCAGTTTAGATGTCCGGCCAGTTTCTGCTGTGCCTCCTAGAGTCCGATCCAACCTCGGTCTTCTGGCTACCGGAATCTGCGCTCTGCCAGGGAGGTAGCTCAGTCACAGCTGTCCTCCCCAGGTGTCTCTCTCCTGCTCACTTTCAACAAACTTCCCTTTCCTTCTTAGTTCTTTCTCCAGGAGCTGCAGCAACTCTGGCTACACGCACCTTCAGTCTTTCTGACACTCAAGGTCTGATTACACTCTTCTCTGTCCTCTGACAGACTGCTCCCTCCTCCACTGTCTGCTCCAGACTGCTCACTAACTTCCCCTCCAGCCAGAATATATATCAAGAGCAGCTCCCCAGAAAGCCAGGTTCAGAGTTCCCCCTTCTGGCCTGGAGTATGAACATGTTCTGTGTATGTGATTACCTGATAGAAGAGATCTTTCATCGCTTCCAAGCGTGACATCACTCTCCCCGTGAGGAAAGCAATTCCACTGTGACGACCAGGACCCTGGGGCATCACATAAAGGAAAAAAAATCTATCTCTATATATATATATAAAGCTGTGTGTGTGTGTGTGTGTGTGTGTGTGTGTGTGTGTGTGTGTGTGTGTGTGTGTGTGTGTGTGTGTGTGTGTGTGTGTGTGTGTGTCAAGCCACGCCCATTCCACATGGCAACCAATCACTAATCATCTTTCATTTCACCAGAGCTGTATAAAAGAAGCTGAGCTGTGATTGGTTGCTATGAGCAGCAGTTTCCCCACTCCACAACACCTCAGCAGACACTGACCGGGTGGGAGAAATCTCGCATCCCTGGGAACATAAGCTCCAGCCATTGTCTGCCCCCCAGAAAGGAGCAGAGAGCACATGACAGAAATGAATCCCCCTCCTCTATTACTGCCGCGCTCTATTGTTACCGGCGTAGAAAATCGCATCATCAGCGGCCGCACACAGAGCCGCACTGCCAGGGTACATAACAACACATCTCCAGGAACTCCCTGCTCAGCGCCACCCAGCTCGGGACTATGGGATGGAGGATGTGTGATGGGTATATGGGCACTGGACTATGGGATGGAGGATGTGTGATGGGTATATGGGCACGGGACTATGGGATGGAGGACGTGTGATGGGTATATGGGCACGGGACTATGGGATGGAGGATGTGTGATGGGTATATGGGCACTGAACTATGGGATGGAAGATATGTATGATGGGTATATGGGCACTGGACTATGGGATGGAGGATGTGTATGATGGGTATATGGGCTCGGGACTATGGGATGGAGGATGTGTGATGGGTATATGGGCACTGGACTATGGGATGGAGGATGTGTGATGGGTATATGGGCACTGGACTATGGGATGGAGGATGTATGATGGGTATATGGGCACGGGACTATGGGATGGAGGATGTGTGATGGGTATATGGGCACGGGACTATGGGATGGAGGATGTGTGATGGGTATATGGGCACGGGACTATGGGATGGAGGATGTGTCATGGGTATATGGGCACTGAACTATGGGATGGAAGATATGTATGATGGGTATATGGGCACTGGACTATGGGATGGAGGATGTGTATGATGGGTATATGGGCTCGGGACTATGGGATGGAGGATGTGTGATGGGTATATGGGCACTGGACTATGGGATGGAGGATGTGTGATGGGTATATGGGCACTGGACTATGGGATGGAGGATGTGTGATGGGTATATGTGCACGGGACTATGGGATGGAGGATGTGTGATGGCAATATGGGCACAAGACTATGGGAGGGAGGATATCTATGATGGGTATATGGGCACGGGATTATGGGATGGAGGATGTGTGATGGGTATATGGGCACTGGACTATGGGATGGAGGATATTCATTATAATGTTATAACTAACTACAGTGATATATATATATATATATATATATATATATATATATATATATATATATATATATATACATACACACACACAGTACAGACCAAAAGTTTGGACACACCTTCTCATTTAAACATTTTTCAGTATTTTCATGACTATGAAAATTGTACATTCACGCTGAAGGCATCAAAACTATGAATTATCACATGTGGAATTATATACTTAACAAAAAAGTGTGAAACAACTGAAATTATGTCTTATATTCTAGGTTCTTCAAAGTAGCCACCTTTTGCTTTGATGACTGCTTTGCACACTCTTGGCATTCTCTTGATGAGCTTCAAGAGGTAGTCACCGGGAATGGTTTTCACTTCACAGGTGTGCCCTGTCAGGTTTAATAAGTGGGATTTCTTGCCTTATAAATGTGGTTGGGACCATCAGTCATGTTGTGCAGAAGTCTTGTGGATACACAGCTGATAGTCCTACTGAATAGACTGTTAGAATTTGTATTATGGCAAGAAAAAAGCAGCTAAGTAAAGAAAAACGAGTGGCCATCATTACTTTAAGAAATGAAGGTCAGTCAGTCTGAAAAATTGGGAAAACTTTGAAAGTGTCCCCAAGTGCAGTGGCAAAAACCATCAAACGCTACAAAGAAACTGGCTCACATGAGGACCGCCCCAGGAAAGGAAGACCAAGAGTCACCTCTGCTTCTGAGGATAAGTTTATCCGAGTCACCAGCCTCAGAAATGGCAGGTTAACAGCAGCTCAGATTAGAGATCAGGTCAATGCCACACAGAGTGCTAGCAGCAGACACATCTCTACAACTGTTAAGAGGAGACTTTGTGCAGCAGGCCTTCATGGTAAAATAGCTGCTAGGAAACCACTGCTAAGGACAGGCAACAAGCAGAAGAGACTTGTTTGGGCTAAAGAACACAAGGAATGGACATTAGACCAGTGGAAATCTGTGCTTTGGTCTGATGAGTCCAAATTTGAGATCTTTGGTTCCAACCACCGTGTCTTTGTGCGACGCAGAAAAGGTGAACGGATGGACTCTACATGTATGGTTCCCACCGTGAAGCATGGAGGAGGAGGTGTGATGGTGTGGGGGTGCTTTGCTGGTGACACTGTTGGGGATTTATTAAAAATTGAAGGCGTACTGAACCAGCATGGCTACCACAGCATCTTGCAGCGGCATGCTATTCCATCCGGTTTGCGTTTAGTTGGACCATCATTTATTTTTCAACAGGACAATGACCCCAGTGGCATGATGGAGGTACTGTGAGAACATTATACTGTGTGTGGGGGTATGGCGGTACTATGAGAACATTATACTGTGTGTGGTGGGATGGCGGTACTGTGGGAACATTATACTGTGTGTGGGGGTATGGTGGTACTATGAGAACATTATACAGTGTGTGGGGGTATGGCGGTACTATGAGAACATTATACTGTGTGTGGGGGTATGGTGGTACTATGAGAACATTATACAGTGTGTGGGGGTATGGCGGTACTATGAGAACATTATACTGTGTGTGGTGGGATGGCGGTACTATGAGAACATTATACTGTGTGTGGGGGTATGGCGGTACTATGAGAACATTATACTGTGTGTGGTGGGATGGCGGTACTATGAGAACATTATACTGTGTGGGGGTATGGCGGTACTATGAGAACATTATACTGTGTGTGGGGGTATGGTGGTACTATGAGAACATTATACAGTGTGTGGGGGTATGGCGGTACTATGAGAACATTATACAGTGTGTGGGGGTATGGCGGTACTATGAGAACATTATACTGTGTGTGGGGGTATGGTGGTACTGTGGGAACATTATACTGTGTGTGGGGGTATGGCGGTACTATGAGAACATTATACAGTGTGTGGGGGTATGGCGGTACTATGAGAACATTATACTGTGTGTGGGGGTATGGCGGTACTATGAGAACATTATACTGTGTGTGGGGGTATGGCGGTACTATGAGAACATTATACTGTGTGGGGGTATGGCGGTACTATGGGAACATTACACTGTGTGGGGCCAAGAAAGGGGCCCTGTACTAGGAGAACACTCCGCTCCTCACTTCCTGTCCTCCATAGTTGGCTCGTATGTATCTATTACAGGAAACAGAACAACAACGTTATGGTTCTTATAAAGAGTCTCCTCCGTGCAGAAGGGGTTAATGTCCCCGGCTGCGCTCAGTACTGGGGAATCTCCACATACCTCCACCTGCAGAGCCGCACTCCACAGATATGGCTGCTAGAGGAGAAATCCAGGGCGGTAAAGGCCCTCTGGTGACGTCATGCCCATGTGACCGGAGGGGGCGGCGCTTCTTCCTCCATAGAGCAGACAGGTTGTGGCTATTTCCCACTGGCTGTAGGCCCAGGTCCCTCTGTGCACTGGGATTCCGCTTTCTCACACAGTCGGCTATTTCCTGGTTGCAGAGGGACCAGGTCCTTTAGTGACTTGGATTTCGCCTGCTCTATATAAGATGCTAAATCCCAGCAGATAGAAGGACCCTTATTGTATATAGATAGATATGAATCCTGTCATGTGATTTTTTGCAGTAATATTGAGCCGCAGACTAGATATGACATCTGATTACATATTTATTTATATGTGACAATTATACACATGAATTTTCCCCGTAATCCCAGTGTGTACAATATTCTGCGCCAATCTCATCCGCGCCCCGTTTTATTTACTGGTGATCATTTTTACACAACCACAGATTTTTTCCATGCATGCACCTAGGAGTGTTTTATCCCTCGGGTGATTTTCCGTTTCTTTTTTTCCCATAACTTATTTATTTTTCCATCCACATCGCCATTGGGACTTTGTTATTTTGGCGGGACGTTCTTATTGATACCATTTTGGCGCGGATACCATGTTTTCATCACCTCTTATTTCATTTTATTACAATGTTGTGGTGACCAAAAAAAAGTAATTATGGCGTTTCTAGTTTTTTTCTCGTTATGCCGTTTGCTGATCAGATTATTTTACATTTTGATTGGTCAGACCTTTCTGAACACGTCAATTCCAAATTTATTTTTTTTTAAATGGAGCAAAAGCGATATTTCTTTTTCTGATATTTTTATGATATATGACGTAACTGCATCATGCGTTGTGAAGGGGTTAATACTATAATTATTGGCCAAATGGACCAGGTCCTTCGGCCGACTTGGAAATAGCCTGCTCTCTGTGACAAAGCTAAATCCCAGCCGGCTGTAGGCCCTGGTCCCTCTGTGCACTGGGATTTCGCTTTCTCACACAGTCGGCTATTTCCCAGTCGGCAGAGGGACCAGGTCCTTTAGCCCAGAGGTCCCCAACCGCCGGTCCGCGGACCAGGACCGGGCCGTTGGGGTTTTTCAGCCGGTCCGCGGCGCCCCTGTTCAGCCCCTCGTTCCACACGCCGGGCGCCGCGCCATCTTCCCGGCGTCTCTCCGCTCTGACTGTTCAGGCAGAGGGCGCGATGACGCATATAGTGTGCGCGCCGCCCTCTGCCTGATCAGTCAGTGCGGGGAGACGCCGGGAAGATGGCGCCGAGGAGCTGCAAGCAAGAGAGGTGAGTATGTGTTTTATTATTTTTATTGCAGCAGCAGCAATGGGGCAATAATGGACGGTGCAGAGCACTATATGGCACAGCTATGGGGCAACGGTGCAGAGCACTATATGGCACAGCTATGGGGCAATAATGGACGGTGCAGAGCACTATATGGCACAGCTATGGGGCAATAATGGACGGTGCAGAGCACTATATGGCACAGCTATGGGGCAATAATGGTGCAGAGCACTATATGGCACAGCTATGGGGCAATAATGGTGCAGAGCACTATATGGCACAGCTATGGGGCAATAATGGACGGTGCAGAGCACTATATGGCACAGCTATGGGGCAACGGTGCAGAGCACTATATGGCACAGCTATGGGGCAATAATGGACGGTGCAGAGCACTATATGGCACAGCTATGGGGCAATAATGGACGGTGCAGAGCACTATATGGCACAGCTATGGGGCAACGGTGCAGAGCACTATATGGCACAGCTATGGGGCAATAATGGACGGTGCAGAGCACTATATGGCACAGCTATGGGGCAATAATGGACGGTGCAGAGCACTATATGGCACAGCTATGGGGCAATAATGGTGCAGAGCACTATATGGCACAGCTATGGGGCAATAATGGTGCAGAGCACTATATGGCACAGCTATGGGGCAATAATGGACGGTGCAGAGCACTATATGGCACAGCTATGGGGCAACGGTGCAGAGCACTATATGGCACAGCTATGGGGCAATAATGGACGGTGCAGAGCACTATATGGCACAGCTATGGGGCAATAATGGACGGTGCAGAGCACTATATGGCACAGCTATGGGGCAATAATGGTGCAGAGCACTATATGGCACAGCTATGGGGCAATAATGGTGCAGAGCACTATATGGCACAGCTATGGGGCAATAATGGACGGTGCAGAGCACTATATGGCACAGCTATGGGGCAATAATGGACGGTGCAGAGCACTATATGGCACAGCTATGGGGCAATAATGGACGGTGCAGAGCACTATATGGCACAGCTATGGGGCAATAATGGACAGTGCAGAGCACTATATGGCACAGCTATGGGGCAATAATGGACGGTGCAGAGCACTATATGGCACAGCTATGGGGCAATAATGGACGGTGCAGAGCACTATATGGCACAGCTATGGGGCAATAATGAACGGTGCAGAGCACTATATGGCACATCTATGGGGCAGTAATGAACGGTGCAGAGCACTATATGGCACAGCTATGGGGCAATAATGGACAGTGCAGAGCACTATATGGCACAGCTATGGGGCAATAATGAACGGTGCAGAGCACTATATGGCACAGCTATGGGGCAATAATGGACGGTGCAGAGCACTATATGGCACAGCTATGGGGCAATAATGGACGGTGCAGAGCACTATATGGCACAGCTATGGGGCAATTATGAACGGTGCAGAGCACTATATGGCACAGCTATGGGGCAATAATGAACGGTGCAGAGCACTATATGGCACAGCTATGGGGCAGAGCACTATATGGCACAGCTATGGGGCAATAATGGTGCAGAGCACTATATGGCACAGCTATGGGGCAATAATGAACAGTGCAGAGCACTATATGGCACAGCTATGGGGCAATAATGAACGGTGCAGAGCACTATATGGCACAGCTATGGGGCAATAATGAACGGTGCAGAGCACTATATGGCACAGCTATGGGGCAATAATGAACGGTGCAGAGCACTATATGGCACATCTATGAGGCAATAATGAACGGTGCAGAGCACTATATGGCACAGCTATGGGGCAATAATGAACAGTGCAGAGCACTATATGGCACAGCTATGGGGCAATAATGGACGGTGCAGAGCACTATATGGCACAGCTATGGGGCAATTATGAACGGTGCAGAGCACTATATGGCACAGCTATGGGGCAATAATGAACGGTGCAGAGCACTATATGGCACAGCTATGGGGCAGAGCACTATATGGCACAGCTATGGGGCAATAATGAACAGTGCAGAGCACTATATGGCACAGCTATGGGGCAATAATGAACGGTGCAGAGCACTATATGGCACAGCTATGGGGCAATAATGAACGGTGCAGAGCACTATATGGCACAGCTATGGGGCAATAATGAACGGTGCAGAGCACTATATGGCACATCTATGAGGCAATAATGAACGGTGCAGAGCACTATATGGCACAGCTATGGGGCAATAATGAACAGTGCAGAGCACTATATGGCACAGCTATGGGGCAATAATGAACGGCGCAGAGCACTATATGGCACAGCTATGGGGCAATAATGGACGGTGCAGAGTACTATATGGCACAGCTATGGGGCAATAATGGACGGTGCAGAGCACTATATGGCACAGCTATGGGGCAATAATGGTGCAGAGCACTATATGGCACAGCTATGGGGCAATAATGGTGCAGAGCACTATATGGCACAGCTATGGGGCAATAATGAACGGTGCAGAGCACTATATGGCACAGCTATGGGGCAATAATGAACGGCGCAGAGCACTATATGGCACAGCTATGGGGCAATAATGAACGGTGCAGAGCACTATATGGCACAGCTATGGGGCAATAATGGACGGTGCAGAGTACTATATGGCACAGCTATGGGGCAATAATGGACGGTGCAGAGCACTATATGGCACAGCTATGGGGCAATAATGGACGGTGCAGAGCACTATATGGCACAGCTATGGGGCAATAATGGACAGTGCAGAGCACTATATGGCACAGCTATGGGGCAATAATGGACGGTGCAGAGCACTATATGGTACAGCTATGGGGCAATAATGGACGGTGCAGAGCACTATATGGCACAGCTATGGGGCAATAATGGACGGTGCAGAGCACTATATGGCACAGCTATGGGGCAATAATGGACGGTGCAGAGCACTATATGGCACAGCTATGGGGCAATAATGGACGGTGCAGAGCACTATATGGCACAGCTATGGGGCAATAATGAACGGTGCAGAGCACTATATGGCACAGCTATGGGGCAATAATGAACAGTGCAGAGCACTATATGGCACAGCTATGGGGCAATAATGAACGGTGCAGAGCACTATATGGCACAGCTATGGGGCAATTATGAACGGTGCAGAGCACTATATGGCACAGCTATGGGGCAATAATGAACGGTGCAGAGCACTATATGGCACAGCTATGGGGCAATAATGGACGGTGCAGAGCACTATATGGCACAGCTATGGGGCAATAATGAACGGTGCAGAGCACTATATGGTACAGCTATGGGGCAATAATGAACGGTGCAGAGCACTATATGGCACAGCTATGGGGCAACGGTGCAGAGCACTATATGGCACAGCTATGGGGCAATAATGGACGGTGCAGAGCACTATATGGCACAGCTATGGGGCAATAATGGACGGTGCAGAGCACTATATGGCACAGCTATGGGGCAATAATGGTGCAGAGCACTATATGGCACAGCTATGGGGCAATAATGGTGCAGAGCACTATATGGCACAGCTATGGGGCAATAATGGACGGTGCAGAGCACTATATGGCACAGCTATGGGGCAATAATGGACGGTGCAGAGCACTATATGGCACAGCTATGGGGCAATAATGGACGGTGCAGAGCACTATATGGCACAGCTATGGGGCAATAATGGACAGTGCAGAGCACTATATGGCACAGCTATGGGGCAATAATGGACGGTGCAGAGCACTATATGGCACAGCTATGGGGCAATAATGGACGGTGCAGAGCACTATATGGCACAGCTATGGGGCAATAATGGACGGTGCAGAGCACTATATGGCACAGCTATGGGGCAATAATGGTGCAGAGCACTATATGGCACAGCTATGGGGCAATAATGGTGCAGAGCACTATATGGCACAGCTATGGGGCAATAATGGACGGTGCAGAGCACTATATGGCACAGCTATGGGGCAATAATGAACGGTGCAGAGCACTATATGGCACAGCTATGGGGCAATAATGGACGGTGCAGAGCACTATATGGCACAGCTATGGGGCAATAATGGACGGTGCAGAGCACTATATGGCACAGCTATGGGGCAATAATGGACAGTGCAGAGCACTATATGGCACAGCTATGGGGCAATAATGAACGGTGCAGAGCACTATATGGCACAGCTATGGGGCAATAATGGACGGTGCAGAGCACTATATGGCACAGCTATGGGGCAATAATGGACGGTGCAGAGCACTATATGGCACAGCTATGGGGCAATTATGAATGGTGCAGAGCACTATATGGCACAGCTATGGGGCAATAATGAACGGTGCAGAGCACTATATGGCACAGCTATGGGGCAGAGCACTATATGGCACAGCTATGGGGCAATAATGAACGGTGCAGAGCACTATATGGCACAGCTATGGGGCAATAATGGTGCAGAGCACTATATGGCACAGCTATGGGGCAATAATGAACAGTGCAGAGCACTATATGGCACAGCTATGGGGCAATAATGAACGGTGCAGAGCACTATATGGCACAGCTATGGGGCAATAATGAACGGTGCAGAGCACTATATGGCACAGCTATGGGGCAGAGCACTATATGGCACAGCTATGGGGCAATAATGAACGGTGCAGAGCACTATATGGCACAGCTATGGGGCAATAATGGTGCAGAGCACTATATGGCACAGCTATGGGGCAATAATGAACAGTGCAGAGCACTATATGGCACAGCTATGGGGCAATAATGAACGGTGCAGAGCACTATATGGCACAGCTATGGGGCAATAATGAACGGTGCAGAGCACTATATGGCACAGCTATGGGGCAATAATGAACGGTGCAGAGTACTATATGGCACAGCTATGGGGCAATAATGGACGGTGCAGAGCACTATATGGCACAGCTATGGGGCAATAATGGTGCAGAGCACTATATGGCACAGCTATGGGGCAATAATGGTGCAGAGCACTATATGGCACAGCTATGGGGCAATAATGAACGGTGCAGAGCACTATATGGCACAGCTATGGGGCAATAATGAACGGCGCAGAGCACTATATGGCACAGCTATGGGGCAATAATGAACGGTGCAGAGCACTATATGGCACAGCTATGGGGCAATAATGGACGGTGCAGAGTACTATATGGCACAGCTATGGGGCAATAATGGACGGTGCAGAGCACTATATGGCACAGCTATGGGGCAATAATGGACGGTGCAGAGCACTATATGGCACAGCTATGGGGCAATAATGGACAGTGCAGAGCACTATATGGCACAGCTATGGGGCAATAATGGACGGTGCAGAGCACTATATGGTACAGCTATGGGGCAATAATGGACGGTGCAGAGCACTATATGGCACAGCTATGGGGCAATAATGGACGGTGCAGAGCACTATATGGCACAGCTATGGGGCAATAATGGACGGTGCAGAGCACTATATGGCACAGCTATGGGGCAATAATGGACGGTGCAGAGCACTATATGGCACAGCTATGGGGCAATAATGACCGGTGCAGAGCACTATATAGCACAGCTATGGGGCAATAATGAACGGTGCAGAGCACTATATGGCACAGCTATGGGGCAATAATGAACGGTGCAGAGCACTATATGGCACAGCTATGGGGCAATAATGAACAGTGCAGAGCACTATATGGCACAGCTATGGGGCAATAATGAACGGTGCAGAGCACTATATGGCACAGCTATGGGGCAATTATGAACGGTGCAGAGCACTATATGGCACAGCTATGGGGCAATAATGAACGGTGCAGAGCACTATATGGCACAGCTATGGGGCAATAATGAACGGTGCAGAGCACTATATGGCACAGCTATGGGGCAATTATGAACGGTGCAGATAACTATATGGCACAGCTATGGGGCAATAATGAACGGTGCAGAGCATTATATGGCACAGCTATGGGGTAATAATGAACGGTGCAGAGCACTATATGGCACAGCTATGGGGCAATAATGAACGGTGGAGAGCACTATATGGCACAGCTATGGGGCAATAATGACCGGTGCAGAGCACTATATGGCACAGCTATGGGGCAGTAATGAACGGTGCAGAGCACTATATGGCACAGCTATGGGGCAATAATGACCGGTGCAGAGCACTATATGGCACAGCTATGGGGCAATAATGAACGGTGCAGAGCACTATATGGCACAGCTATGGGGCAATAATGAACGGTGCAGAGCACTATATGGCACAGCTATGGGGCAATAATGAACGGTGGAGAGCACTATATGGCACAGCTATGGGGCAATAATGACCGGTGCAGAGCACTATATGGCACAGCTATGGGGCAGTAATGAACGGTGCAGAGCACTATATGGCACAGCTATGGGGCAATAATGACCGGTGCAGAGCACTATATGGCACAGCTATGGGGCAATAATGAACGGTGCAGAGCACTATATGGCACAGCTATGGGGCAATAATGAACGGTGCAGAGCACTATATGGCACAGCTATGGGGCAATAATGAACGGTGCAGAGCACTATATGGCACAGCTATGGGGCCATAATGAACGGTGCAGAGCACTATATGGCACAGCTATGGGGCAATTATGAACGGTGCAGAGCACTATATGGCACAGCTATGGGGCAATAATGAACGGTGCAGAGCACTATATGGCACAGCTATGGGGTAATAATGAACGGTGCAGAGCACTATATGGCACATCTATGGGGCAATAATGAACGGTGCAGAGCACTATATGGCACAGCTATGGGGTAATAATGAACGGTGCAGAGCACTATATGGCACAGCTATGGGGCAATAATGAACGGTGCAGAGCACTATATGGCACAGCTATGGGGCAATAATGAACGGTGGAGAGCACTATATGGCACAGCTATGGGGCAATAATGACCGGTGCAGAGCACTATATGGCACAGCTATGGGGCAGTAATGAACGGTGCAGAGCACTATATGGCACAGCTATGGGGCAATAATGACCGGTGCAGAGCACTATATGGCACAGCTATGGGGCAATAATGAACGGTGCAGAGCACTATATGGCACAGCTATGGGGCAATAATGAACGGTGCAGAGCACTATATGGCACAGCTATGGGGCAATAATGACCGGTGCAGAGCACTATATGGCACAGCTATGGGGCAATAATGAACGGTGCAGAGCACTATATGGCACAGCTATGGGGCAATAATGAACGGTGGAGAGCACTATATGGCACAGCTATGGGGCAATAATGACCGGTGCAGAGCACTATATGGCACAGCTATGGGGCAGTAATGAACGGTGCAGAGCACTATATGGCACAGCTATGGGGCAATAATGACCGGTGCAGAGCACTATATGGCACAGCTATGGGGCAATAATGAACGGTGCAGAGCACTATATGGCACAGCTATGGGGCAATAATGAACGGTGCAGAGCACTATATGGCACAGCTATGGGGCAATAATGACCGGTGCAGAGCACTATATGGCACAGCTATGGGGCAATAATGAACGGTGCAGAGCACTATATGGCACAGCTATGGGGCAATAATGAACGGTGCAGAGCACTATATGGCACAGCTATGGGGCAATTATGAACGGTGCAGAGCACTATATGGCACAGCTATGGGGCAATAATGAACGGTGCAGAGCACTATATGGCACAGCTATGGGGTAATAATGAACGGTGCAGAGCACTATATGGCACAGCTATGGGACAATAATGGTGCAGAGCACTATATGGCACAGCTATGGGGCAATAATGAACGGTGCAGAGCACTATATGGCACAGCTATGGGGCCATAATGAACGGTGCAGAGCACTATATGGCACAGCTATGGGGCAATAATGAACGGTGCAGAGCACTATATGGCACAGCTATGGGGCAATAATGAACGGTGCAGAGCACTATATGGCACAGCTATGGGGCAATAATGACCGGTGCAGAGCACTATATAGCACAGCTATGGGGCAATAATGAACGGTGCAGAGCACTATATGGCACAGCTATGGGGCAATTATGAACGGTGCAGAGCACTATATGGCACAGCTATGGGGCAATAATGAACGGTGCAGAGCACTATATGGCAGAGCTATGGGGCAATAATGAACGGTGCAGAGCACTATATGGCACAGCTATGGGGCAATTATGAACGGTGCAGAGCACTATATGGCACAGCTATGGGGCAATAATGAACGGTGCAGAGCACTATATGGCACAGCTATGGGGCAATAATGAACAGTGCAGAGCACTATATGGCACAGCTATGGGGCAATAATGAACGGTGCAGAGCACTATATGGCACAGCTATGGGGCAATAATGAACGGTGCAGAGCACTATATGGCACATCTATGGGGCAATAATGAACGGTGCAGAGCACTATATGGCACAGCTATGGGGCAATAATGAACGGTGCAGAGCACTATATGGCACAGCTATGGGGCAATAATGGACGGTGCAGAGCACTATATGGCACAGCTATGGGGCAATAATGAACGGTGCAGAGCACTATATGGCACAGCTATGGGGCAATAATGAACGGTGCAGAGCACTATATGGCACAGCTATGGGGCAATTATGAACGGTGCAGAGCACTATATGGCACAGCTATGGGGCAATAATGGTGCAGAGCACTATATGGCACAGCTATGGGGCAATTATGAACGGTGCAGAGCACTATATGGCACAGCTATGGGGCAATTATGAACGGTGCAGAGCACTATATGGCACAGCTATGGGGCAATTATGAACGGTGCAGAGCACTATATGGCACAGCTATGGGGCAATAATAAACGGTGCAGAGCACTGTATGGCACAGCTATGGGGCAATAATGAACGGTGCAGAGCACTATATGGCACAGCTATGGGGCAACGGTGCAGAGCACTATATGGCACAGCTATGGGGCAATAATGAACGGTGCAGAGCACTATATGGCACAGCTATGGGGCAATAATGAACGGTGCAGAGCACTATATGGCACAGCTATGGGGCAATTATGAACGGTGCAGAGCACTATATGGCACAGCTATGGGGCAATAATGAACGGTGCAGAGCACTATATGGCACAGCTATGGGGCAATTATGAACGGTGCAGAGCACTATATGGCACAGCTATGGGGCAATTATGAACGGTGCAGAGCACTATATGGCACAGCTATGGGGCAATTATGAACGGTGCAGAGCACTATATGGCACAGCTATGGGGCAATAATGAACAGTGCAGAGCACTATATGGCACAGCTATGGGGCAATAATGAACAGTGCAGAGCACTATATGGCACAGCTATGGGGCAATAATGAACAGTGCAGAGCACTATATGGCACAGCTATGGGGCAATAATGAACGGTGCAGAGCACTATATGGCACAGCTATGGGGCAATAATGAACGGTGCAGAGCACTATATGGCACAGCTATGGGGCAATTATGAACGGTGCAGAGCACTATATGGCACAGCTATGGGGCAATTATGAACGGTGCAGAGCACTATATGGCACAGCTATGGGGCAATAATAAACGGTGCAGAGCACTGTATGGCACAGCTATGGGGCAATAATGAACGGTGCAGAGCACTATATGGCACAGCTATGGGGCAATAATGAACGGTGCAGAGCACTATATGGCACAGCTATGGGGCAATAATGAACGGTGCAGAGCACTATATGGCACAGCTATGGGGCAATTATGAACGGTGCAGAGCACTATATGGCACAGCTATGGGGCAATAATGAACGGTGCAGAGCACTATATGGCACAGCTATGGGGCAATTATGAACGGTGCAGAGCACTGTATGGCACAGCTATGGGGCAATAATGAACGGTGCAGAGCACTATATGGCACAGCTATGGGGCAATAATGAACGGTGCAGAGCACTATATGGCACAGCTATGGGGTAATAATGGACGGTGCAGAGCACTATATGGCACAGCTATGGGGCAATAATGGACGGTGCAGAGCACTATATGGCACAGCTATGGGGCAATAATGAACGGTGCAGAGCACTATATGGCACAGCTATGGGGCAATAATGAACGGTGCAGAGCACTATATGGCACAGCTATGGGGCAATAATGAACGGTGCAGAGCACTATATGGCACAGCTATGGGGCAATAATGAACAGTGCAGAGCACTATATGGCACAGCTATGGGGCAATAATGAACGGTGCAGAGCACTATATGGCACAGCTATGGGGCAATTATGAACGGTGCAGAGCACTATATGGCACAGCTATGGGGCAATAATGAACGGTGCAGAGCACTATATGGCACAGCTATGGGGCAATAATGAACGGCGCAGAGCACTATATGGCACAGCTATGGGGCAATAATGAACGGTGGAGAGCACTATATGGCACAGCTATGGGGCAATAATGAACGGTGCAGAGCACTATATGGCACAGCTATGGGGCAATAATGAACGGTGCAGAGCACTATATGGCACAGCTATGGGGCAATAATGAACGGTGCAGAGCACTATATAGCACAGCAATGGGGCAATAATGAACGGTGCAGAGCACTATATGGCACAGCTATGGGGCAATAATGAACGGTGCAGAGCACTATATGGCACAGCTATGGGGTAATAATGAACGGTGCAGAGCACTATATGGCACAGCTATGGGGCAATAATGAACGGTGCAGAGCACTATATGGCACAGCTATGGGGTAATAATGAACGGTGCAGAGCACTATATGGCACAGCTATGGGGCAATAATGGACAGTGCAGAGCACTATATGGCACAGCTATGGGGCAATAATGAACGGTGCAGAGCACTATATGGCACATCTATGGGGCAATAATGAACGGTGCAGAGCACTATATGGCACAGCTATGGGGCAATAATGAACGGTGCAGAGCACTATATGGCACAGCTATGGGGCAATTATGAACGGTGCAGAGCACTATATGGCACAGCTATGGGGCAATTATGAACGGTGCAGAGCACTATATGGCACAGCTATGGGGCAATAATGGACGGTGCAGAGCACTATATGGCACAGCTATGGGGCAATAATGACCGGTGCAGAGCACTATATGGCACAGCTATGGGGCAATAATGACCGGTGCAGAGCACTATATGGCACAGCTATGGGGCAATTATGGACGGTGCAGAGCACTATATGGCACAGCTATGGGGTAATAATGAACGGTGCAGAGCACTATATGGCACAGCTATGGGGCAATAATGAACGGTGCAGAGCACTATATGGCACAACTATGGGGCAATAATGAACGGTGCAGAGCACTATATGGCACAGCTATGGGGCAATAATGAACGGTGCAGAGCACTATATGGCACAGCTATGGGGCAATAATGAACGGTGCAGAGCACTATATGGCACAGCTATGGGGCAATAATGAACGGTGCAGAGCACTATATGGCACAGCTATGGGGCAATAATGAACGGTGCAGAGCACTATATGGCACAGCTATGGGGCAATAATGGACAGTGCAGAGCACTATATGGCACAGCTATGGGGCAATAATGGACGGTGCAGAGCACTATATGGCACAGCTATGGGGCAATAATGAACGGTGCAGAGCACTATATGGCACAGCTATGGGGCCATAATGAACGGTGCAGAGCGCTATATGGCACAGCTATGGGGCAATAATGAACGGTGCAGAGCACTATATGGCACAGCTATGGGGCAATAATGAACGGTGCAGAGCATTATATGGCACAGCTATGGGGCAATAATGAACGGTGCAGAGCACTATATGGCACAGCTATGGGGCAATAATGAACGGTGCAGAGCACTATATGGCACAGCTATGGGGCAATAATGAACGGTGCAGAGCACTATATGGCACAGCTATGGGGCAATAATGGACGGTGCAGAGCACTATATGGCACAGCTATGGGGCAATAATGGACAGTGCAGAGCACTATATGGCACAGCTATGGGGCAATAATGAACAGTGCAGAGCACTATATGGCACAGCTATGGGGCAATAATGAACGGTGCAGAGCACTATATGGCACAGCTATGGGGCCATAATGAACGGTGCAGAGCACTATATGGCACAGCTATGGGGCAATAATGAACGGTGCAGAGCACTATATGGCACAGCTATGGGGCAATAATGGACGGTGCAGAGCATTATATGGCACAGCTATGGGGCAATAATGAACGGTGCAGAGCACTATATGGCACAGCTATGGGGCAATAATGGACGGTGCAGAGCACTATATGGCACAGCTATGGGGCAATAATGAACGGTGCAGAGCACTATATGGCACAGCTATGGGGCAATAATGAACGGTGCAGAGCACTATATGGCACAGCTATGGGGCAATAATGGACAGTGCAGAGCACTATATGGCACAGCTATGGGGCAATAATGAACAGTGCAGAGCACTATATGGCACAGCTATGGGGCAATAATGAACGGTGCAGAGCACTATATGGCACAGCTATGGGGCCATAATGAACGGTGCAGAGCATTATATGGCACAGCTATGGGGCAATAATGAACGGTGCAGAGCACTATATGGCACAGCTATGGGGCAATAATGGACGGTGCAGAGCACTATATGGCACAGCTATGGGGCAATAATGAACGGTGCAGAGCACTATATGGCACAGCTATGGGGCAATAATGAACGGTGCAGAGCACTATATGGCACAGCTATGGGGCAATAATGAACGGTGCAGAGCACTATATGGCACAGCTATGGGGCAATAATGAACGGTGCAGAGCACTATATGGCACAGCTATGGGGCAATAATGGACGGTGCAGAGCACTATATGGCACAGCTATGGGGCAATAATGAACGGTGCAGAGCACTATATGGCACAGCTATGGGGCAATAATGAACGGTGCAGAGCACTATATGGCACAGCTATGGGGCAATAATGAACGGTGCAGAGCACTATATGGCACAGCTATGGGGCAATAATGAACGGTGCAGAGCACTATATGACACAGCTATGGGGCAATAATGAACGGTGCAGAGCACTATATGGCACAGCTATGGGGCAATAATGAACGGTGCAGAGCACTATATGGCACAGCTATGGGGCAATAATGAACGGCGCAGAGCACTATATGGCACAGCTATGGGGCAATAATGGACGGTGCAGAGCACTATATGGCACAGCTATGGGGCAATAATGGACGGTGCAGAGCACTATATGGCACAGCTATGGGGCAATAATGAACGGCGCAGAGCACTATATGGCACAGCTATGGGGCAATAATGGACGGTGCAGAGCACTATATGGCACAGCTATGGGGCAATAATGAACGGTGCAGAGCACTATATGGCACAGCTATGGGGCAATAATGAACGGCGCAGAGCACTATATGGCACAGCTATGGGGCAATAATGGACGGTGCAGAGCTCTATATGGCACAGCTATGGGGCAATAATGAACGGTGCAGAGCACTATATGGCACATCTATGGGGCAATAATGAACGGTGCAGAGCACTATATGGCACAGCTATGGGGCAATTATGAACGGTGCAGAGCACTATATGGCATAGCTATGGGGCAATAATGAACGGTGCAGAGCACTATATGGCACAGCTATGGGGCAATAATGAACGGTGCAGAGCACTATATGGCACAGCTATGGGGCAATAATGGTGCAGAGCATTATATGGCACAGCTATGGGGCAATGGTGCAGAGCACTATATGGCACAGCTATGGGGCAATAATGAACGGTGCAGAGCACTATATGGCACAGCTATGGGGCAATAATGAACGGTGCAGAGCACTATATGGCACAGCTATGGGGCAATTATGAACGGTGCAGAGCACTATATGGCACAGCTATGGGGCAATTATGAACGGTGCAGAGCACTATATGGCACAGCTATGGGGCAATAATGAACGTGCAGAGCACTATGTGGCACAGCTATGGGGCAATAATGAACGGTGCAGAGCACTATATGGCACAGCTATGGGGCAGTAATGAACGGTGCAGAGTACTATATGGCACAGCTATGGGGCAATAATGAACGGTGCACAGCACTATATGGCACAGCTATGGGGCAATAATGAACGGTGCAGAGCACTATATGGCACAGCTATGGGGCAATAATGAACGGTGCAGAGCACTATATGGCACAGCTATGAGGAAATAATGACCGGTGCAGAGCACTATATGGCACAGCTATGGGGCAATAATGAACGTGCAGAGCACTATATGGCACAGCTATGGGGCAATAATGAACGTGCAGAGCACTATATGGCACAGCTATGGGGCAATAATGAACAGTGCAGAGCACTATATGGCACAGCTATGGGGCAATAATGAACGGTGCAGAGCACTATATGGCACAGCTATGGGGCAATAATGAACGGTGGAGAGCACTATATGGCACAGCTATGGGGCAATAATGAACAGTGCAGAGCACTATATGACACAGCTATGGGGCAATAATGAACGGTGCAGAGCACTATATGGCACAGCTATGGGGCAATAATGAACGGTGCAGAGCACTATATGGCACAGCTATGGGGCAATAATGAACAGTGCAGAGCACTATATGACACAGCTATGGGGCAATAATGAACGGTGCAGAGCACTATATGGCACAGCTATGGGGCAATAATGGACGGTGCAGAGCACTATATGGCACAGCTATGGGGCAATAATGAACGGCGCAGAGCACTATATGGCACAGCTATGGGGCAATTATGAACGGTGCAGAGCACTATATGGCACAGCTATGGGGCAATTATGAACGGTGCAGAGCTCTATATGGCACAGCTATGGGGCAATAATGAACGGTGCAGAGCAGTATATGGCACAGCTATGGGGCAATAATGACCGGTGCAGAGCACTATATGGCACAGCTATGGGGCAATAATGGACGGTGCAGAGCACTATATGGCACAGCTATGGGGCAATAATGAACGGTGCAGAGCACTATATGGCACAGCTATGGGGCAATAATGAACGGTGCAGAGCACTATATGGCACAGCTATGGGGCAATAATGAACGGTGCAGAGCACTATATGGCACAGCTATGGGGCAATAATGAACAGTGCAGAGCACTATATGGCACAGCTATGGGGCAATAATGACCGGTGCAGAGCACTATATGGCACAGCTATGGGGCAATAATGAACGGTGCAGAGCACTATATGGCACAGCTATGGGGCAATAATGAACGGTGCAGAGCACTATATGGCACAGCTATGGGGCAATAATAAACGGTGCAGAGCACTATATGGCACAGCTATGGGGCAATAATGAACAGTGCAGAGCACTATATGGCACAGCTATGGGGCAATAATGAACGGTGCAGAGCACTATATGGCACAGCTATGGGGCAATTATGAACGGTGCAGAGCACTATATGGCACAGCTATGGGGCAATAATAAACGGTGCAGAGCACTATATGGCACAGCTATGGGGCAATAATGAACAGTGCAGAGCACTATATGGCACAGCTATGGGGCAATAATGAACGGTGCAGAGCACTATATGGCACAGCTATGGGGCAATAATAAACGGTGCAGAGCACTATATGGCACAGCTATGGGGCAATAATGGTGCAGAGCACTATATGGCACAGCTATGGGGCAATTATGAACGGTGCAGAGCACTATATGGCACAGCTATGGGGCAATAATGGTGCAGAGCACTATATGGCACAGCTATGGGGCAATTATGAACGGTGCAGAGCACTATATGGCACAGCTATGGGGCAGTAATGAACGGTGCAGAGCACTATATGGCACAGCTATGGGGCAATAATGACCGGTGCAGAGCACTATATGGCACAGCTATGGGGCAATAATGAACGGTGCAGAGCACTATATGGCACAGCTATGGGGCAATAATGAACGGTGCAGAGCACTATATGGCACAGCTATGGGGCAATAATGAACGGTGCAGAGCACTATATGGCACAGCTATGGGGCAATAATGAACGGTGCAGAGCACTATATGGCACAGCTATGGGGCAATAATGAACGGTGCAGAGCACTATATGGCACAGCTATGGGGCAATAATGAACGGTGCAGAGCTCTATATGGCACAGCTATGGGGCAGTAATGAACGGTGCAGAGCACTATATGGCACAGCTATGGGGCAATAATGAACGGTGCAGAGCACTATATGGCACAGCTATGGGGCAATAATGAACGGTGCAGAGCACTATATGGCACAGCTATGGGGCAGTAATGAACGGTGCAGAGCACTATATGGCACATCTATGGGGCAATAATGGACGGTGCAGAGCACTATATGGCACAGCTATGGGGCAATTATGAACGGTGCAGAGCACTATATGGCACAGCTATGGGGCAATAATGGACGGTGCAGAGCACTATATGGCACAGCTATGGGGCAATTATGAACGGTGCAGAGCACTGTATGGCACAGCTATGGGGCAATAATGAATGGTGCAGAGCACTATATGGCACAGCTATGGGGCAATAATGAACGGTGCAGAGCACTATATGGCACAGCTATGGGGCAATAATGAACGGTGCAGAGCAGTATATGGCACAGCTATGGGGCAATAATGAACGGTGCAGAGCACTATATGGCACAGCTATGGGGCAATAATGAACGGTGCAGAGCACTATATGGCACAGCTATGGGGCAATAATGAACGGTGCAGAGCACTATATGGCACAGCTATGGGGCAATAATGAACAGTGCAGAGCACTATATGGCACAGCTATGGGGCAATAATGAACGGTGCAGAGCACTATATGGCACAGCTATGGGGCAATAATGAACGGTGCAGAGCACTATATGGCACAGCTATGGGGCAATAATGAACGGTGCAGAGCACTATATGGCACAGCTATGGGGCAGTAATGAACGGTGCAGAGCACTATATGGCACAGCTATGGGGCAATTATGAACGGTGCAGAGCACTATATGGCACAGCTATGGGGCAATAATGAACGGTGCAGAGCACTATATGGCACAGCTATGGGGCAATAATGAACGGTGCAGAGCAGTATATGGCACAGCTATGGGGCAATAATGAACGGTGCAGAGCACTATATGGCACAGCTATGGGGCAATAATGAACGGTGCAGAGCACTATATGGCACAGCTATGGGGCAATAATGAACGGTGCAGAGCACTATATGGCACAGCTATGGGGCAATAATGAACGGTGCAGAGCACTATATGGCACAGCTATGGGGCAATAATGACCGGTGCAGAGCACTATATGGCACAGCTATGGGGCAATAATGAACGGTGCAGAGCACTATATGGCACAGCTATGGGGCAATAATGAACGGTGCAGAGCACTATATGGCACAGCTATGGGGAAATAATGAACGGTGCAGAGCACTATATGGCACAGCTATGGGGCAATAATGAACGGTGCAGAGCACTATATGGCACAGCTATGGGGCAATAATGAACGGTGCAGAGCACTATATGGCACAGCTATGGGGCAATAATGAACGGTGCAGAGCACTATATGGCACAGCTATGGGGCAATAATGACCGGTGCAGAGCACTATATGGCACAGCTATGGGGCAATAATGAACGGTGCAGAGCACTATATGGCACAGCTATGGGGCAATAATGAACGGTGCAGAGCACTATATGGCACAGCTATGGGGAAATAATGAACGGTGCAGAGCACTATATGGCACAGCTATGGGGCAATAATGAACGGTGCAGAGCACTATATGGCACAGCTATGGGGCAGTAATGAACGGTGCAGAGCACTATATGGCACAGCTATGGGGCAATTATGAACGGTGCAGAGCACTATATGGCACAGCTATGGGGCAATAATGAACGGTGCAGAGCACTATATGGCACAGCTATGGGGCAATAATGAACGGTGCAGAGCAGTATATGGCACAGCTATGGGGCAATAATGAACGGTGCAGAGCACTATATGGCACAGCTATGGGGCAATAATGAACGGTGCAGAGCACTATATGGCACAGCTATGGGGCAATAATGAACGGTGCAGAGCACTATATGGCACAGCTATGGGGCAATAATGAACGGTGCAGAGCACTATATGGCACAGCTATGGGGCAATAATGACCGGTGCAGAGCACTATATGGCACAGCTATGGGGCAATAATGAACGGTGCAGAGCACTATATGGCACAGCTATGGGGCAATAATGAACGGTGCAGAGCACTATATGGCACAGCTATGGGGCAATAATGAACGGTGCAGAGCACTATATGGCACAGCTATGGGGCAGTAATGAACGGTGCAGAGCACTATATGGCACAGCTATGGGGCAATTATGAACGGTGCAGAGCACTATATGGCACAGCTATGGGGCAATAATGAACGGTGCAGAGCACTATATGGCACAGCTATGGGGCAATAATGAACGGTGCAGAGCACTGTATGGCACAGCTATGGGGTAATAATGAACAGTGCAGAGCACTATATGGCACAGCTATGGGGCAATAATGAACGGTGCAGAGCACTATATGGCACAGCTATGGGGCAATAATGAACGGCGCAGAGCACTATATGGCACAGCTATGGGGCAATAATGAACGGTGCAGAGCACTATATGGCACAGCTATGGGGCAATAATGAACGGTGCAGAGCACTATATGGCACAGCTATGGGGCAATAATGAACGGTGCAGAGTACTATATGGCACAGCTATGGGGCAATAATGAACGGTGCAGAGCAGTATATGGCACAGCTATGGGGCAATAATGAACGGTGCAGAGCACTGTATGGCACAGCTATGGGGCAATAATGAACGGTGCAGAGCACTATATGGCACAGCTATGGGGCAATGGTGCAGAGCACTATATGGCACAGCTATGGGGCAATAATGAACGGCGCAGAGCACTATATGGCACAGCTATGGGGCAATAATGAACGGTGCAGAGCAGTATATGGCACAGCTATGGGGCAATAATGAACGGTGCAGAGCACTGTATGGCACAGCTATGGGGCAATAATGAACGGTGCAGAGCACTATATGGCACAGCTATGGGGCAGTAATGAACGGTGCAGAGCACTATATGGCACAGCTATGGGGCAATAATGAACGTGCAGAGCACTATGTGGCACAGCTATGGGGCAATAATGAACGGTGCAGAGCACTATATGGCACAGCTATGGGGCAATAATGAACGTGCAGAGCACTATGTGGCACAGCTATGGGGCAATAATGGACAGTGCAGAGCACTATATGGCACAGCTATGGGGCAATAATGAACAGTGCAGAGCACTATATGGCACAGCTATGGGGCAGTAATGAACGGTGCAGAGCACTATATGGCACAGCTATGGGGCAGTAATGAACGGTGCAGAGCACTATATGACACAGCTATGGGGCAATAATGAACGGTGCAGAGCACTATATGGCACAGCTATGGGGCAATAATGAACGGCGCAGAGCACTATATGGCACAGCTATGGGGCAATTATGAACGGTGCAGAGCACTATATGGCACAGCTATGGGGCAATTATGAACGGTGCAGAGCACTATATGGCACAGCTATGGGGCAATAATGAACGGTGCAGAGCACTATATGGCACAGCTATGGGGCAATAATGGTGCAGAGCACTATATGGCACAGCTATGGGGCAATAATGAACGGTGCAGAGCACTATATGGCACAGCTATGGGTCAATTATGAACGGTGCAGAGCACTATATGGCACAGCTATGGGGCAATTATGAACGGTGCAGAGCACTATATGGCACAGCTATGGGGCAATAATGAACGGTGCAGAGCAGTATATGGCACAGCTATGGGGCAATAATGAATGGTGCAGAGCACTATATGGCACAGCTATGGGGCAATAATGAACAGTGCAGAGCACTATATGGCACAGCTATGGGGCAATAATGAACGGTGCAGAGCACTATATGGCACAGCTATGGGGCAATTATGAACGGTGCAGAGCACTATATGGCACAGCTATGGGGCAATTATGAACGGTGCAGAGCACTATATGGCACAGCTATGGGACAATAATGACCGGTGCAGAGCACTATATGGCACAGCTATGGGGCAATAATGAACGGTGCAGAGCACTATATGGCACAGCTATGGGGCAATAATAAACGGTGCAGAGCACTATATGGCACAGCTATGGGGCAATAATGAACAGTGCAGAGCACTATATGGCACAGCTATGGGGCAATAATGACCGGTGCAGAGCACTATATGGCACAGCTATGGGGCAATAATGAACGGTGCAGAGCACTATATGGCACAGCTATGGGGCAATAATAAACGGTGCAGAGCACTATATGGCACAGCTATGGGGCAATAATGAACAGTGCAGAGCACTATATGGCACAGCTATGGGGCAATAATGGTGCAGAGCACTATATGGCACAGAAATGGGGCAATAATGAACGGTGCAGAGCAGTATATGGCACAGCTATGGGGCAATAATGAACGGTGCAGAGCACTATATGGCACAGCTATGGGGCAATAATAAACGGTGCAGAGCACTATATGGCACAGCTATGGGGCAATTATGAACGGTGTAGAGCACTATATGGCACAGCTATGGGGCAATAATGAACGGTGCAGAGCACTATATGGCACAGCTATGGGGCAATAATGGTGCAGAGCACTATATGGCACAGCTATGGGGCAATAATGGTGCAGAGCACCAGGGAAACAAGCATGGTGCTCCCACTCATTCTGAACCTATGGTAAGTTGAATCACATTCTCATTATAAATGTCATAATTATATGATAAGTATGCACTAAGCTCCATCCCTCCATAACCCCACCCCCATATGACCAAAGCCCCGCCCCTGCCCCACCCCCACCGGGCCATGGAAAACTGGTCTTGCTTAAAGCCGGTCCCTGGTGCAAAAAAGGTTGGGGAGCACTGCTTTAGCCGACTTGGATTTCGCCTGCTCTATATAAGAATGCTAAATCCCAGCAGATAGAAGGACCCTCATTGTATATATATATACACTCACCGGCCACTTTATTAGGTACACCTGTCCAACTTCTTGTTAACACTTAATTTCTAATCAGCCAATCACATGGCGGCAACTCAGTGCATTTAGGCATGTAGACATGGTCAAGACAATCTCCTGCAGTTCAAACCGAGCATCAGTATGGGGAAGAAAGGTGATTTGAGTGCCTTTGAACGTGGCATGGTTGTTGGTGCCAGAAGGGCTGGTCTGAGTATTTCAGAAACTGCTGATCTACTGGGATTTTCACGCACAACCATCTCTAGGGTTTACAGAGAATGGTCCGAAAAAGAAAAAAAATCCAGTGAGCGGCAGTTCTGTGGGCGGAAATGCCTTGTTGATGCCAGAGGTCAGAGGAGAATGGGCAGACTGGTTCGAGCTGATAGAAAGGCAACAGTGACTCAAATCGCCACCCGTTACAACCAAGGTAGGCCTAAGAGCATCTCTGAACGCACAGTGCGTCGAACTTTGAGGCAGATGGGCTACAGCAGCAGAAGACCACACCGGGTACCACTCCTTTCAGCTAAGAACAGGAAACTGAGGCTACAATTTGTACAAGCTCATCGAAATTGGACAGTAGAAGATTGGAAAAACGTTGCTTGGTCTGATGAGTCTCGATTTCTGCTGCGACATTCGGATGGTAGGGTCAGAATTTGGCGTAAACAACATGAAAGCATGGATCCATCCTGCCTTGTATGGAGCATCTTTGGGATGTGCAGCCGACAAATCTGCGGCAACTGTGTGATGCCATCATGTCAATATGGACCAAAATCTCTGAGGAATGCTTCCAGCACCTTGTTGAATCTATGCCCCGAAGAATTGAGGCAGTTCTGAAGGCAAAAGGGGGTCCAACCCGTTACTAGCATGGTGTACCTAATAAAGTGGCCGGTGAGTGTATATGAATCCTGTCATGTGATTTTTTGCAGTAATATTGAGCCGCAGCCTAGATCTGACATCTGATTACACATTTATTTATGTGACAGTTATACACACGAATTTTCCCCGTAATCCCAGTGTGTACAATATTCTGCGCCAATCTCATCCTCGTCCCGTTTTATTTACTGGTGATCATTTTTACACAACCACAGATTTTTTCCATGCATGCACCTAGGAGTGTTTTAACCCTCGGGCGATTTTCCGTTTCTTTTTTTCCCATAACTTATTTTTCCATCCACATCGCCATTGGGACTTTTTTATTTTGGCGGGACATTCTTATTGATGCCATTTTGGCGCGGATACCATGTTTTTATCACCTCTTATTTCATTTTATTGCAATGTTGCTGCGACCAAAAAAAGTAATTATGGCGTTTCTAGTTTTTTCTCGTTATGCCGTTTACCGATCAGATTATTTTACATTTTGATTGGTCCGACCTTTCTGAACACGTCAATTCCAAATTTATTTATTTTTTTAAATGGAGCAAAAGCGATTTTTTTTTTCTTATATTTCTATGATATATGATGTAACTGCATCATGCGTTGTGAAGGGGTAAATACTATAATAATTGGCCAAATGGACCTGGTCCTTCTGCTGACTTGGATTTAGCCTGCTTTATATAACAAAGTCTAGTGGGCAACACAGTAAAAGGCCGGCCTCACACTAGCGAGTTTTACAGACGTATGAGCACATAAACTGCGTCCGTAAATTACGCATAACACACGGCCCAATGAATCTCTATGGCCCAGATCCTATCTGCCGTATATTACGCATCCGTAATATACGGTCTTGTACGGCCGTAGAAAATCGCAGCATGCTGCGTTTGTCACCGTAATGCGCAAAAAAAATCGCCAATGAAAATCTATGGGGGCAAGAAAAATACGGATTCCACACGGACCAGCAGTGTGACTTGCGAGAAATATGCAGCGGTGTTAGTGAAAAGTCGGTAATTCAATTGCCGGCTTTTCATTTCTCCTGCACAAACCCGACAGGATATGAGACATGATTACATACAGTAAACCATCTCATATCCCTTTTTTTTTGCATATTCCACACTACTAATGTTAGTAGTGTGTATGTGCAAAATTTGGGTGCTGTAGCTGCTAAAATAAAGGGTTAAATGGCGGAAAAAATTGGCGTGGGCTCCCGCGCAATTCTCTCCGCCAGAATGGTAAAGCCAGTGACTGAGGGCAGATATTAATAGCCAGGAGAGGGTCCATGGTTGTTGGCCCCCCCTGGCTACAAACATCTGCCCCCAGCCACCCCAGAAAAGGCACATCTGGAAGATGCGCCTATTCTGGCACTTGGCCACTCTCTTCCCACTCCCGTGTAGCGGTGGGATATGGGGTAATGAAGGGTTAATGCCACCTTGCTATTGTAAGGTGACATTAAGCCAGATTAATAATGGAGAGGCGTCAATTATGACACCTATCCATTATTAATCCAATTGTAGGAAAGGGTTAAAACACACACACACATGATTTAAAAGTATTTTAATGAAATAAACACAGCGGTTGTTGTAATAATTTATTGTTCTCTCAATCCATCAGAAGACCCTCGCTTGGCAAAATAATAAACCCACAATATACATACCCTCAGATGAACCGTCACGTCCCACGAGGTAAATCCATCTGAAGGGGTTAAAATATTTTACAAGCAGGAGCCCTGCTAATGCAGCTGTGCTCGTGTCTGTAAGCCCCGGCGAATGAAGGAAATGTAGGTCAATGACCTATAGTTACCTTCAATTGCGGTGAGGCGCCCCCTGGTGGATGTCCTCATATGAGCTCGAGCGTGGGAAAAAGTTCCCAGGCTGCAGTTCATGAGGACATCCACTGACACACATATATATATATATATATATATATATATATATATATATATTTATATATATATACTAGACTGTGGCCCGATTCTAATGCATCGGGTATTCTAGAATATGCATGTCCTCGTAGTATATGGACAATGATGATTCCAGAATTCGCGGCAGACTGTGCCCATCGCTGATTGGTCGAGGCAACCTTTATGACATCATCGTCGCCATGGCAACCATTATGACATCTACGTCGATACTGTGCCCATCGCTGATTGGTCGAGGCCTGGCGGCCTCGACCAATCAGAGGCACGGGATTTCCAGGACAGACAGACAGACAGACAGACAGACGGAAAAACCCTTAGACAATTATAGATATATATATATATATATATATATATATATATATATATATATACTGTATATATGTTTTCCCGAACATTTGAGCACATAAATCCATTAGATGTCGGTTTTGCAAGCCTGCGAGAAAATATCGCAGTACGGATGCCATACGGATTACATACGGAGCACTAGTTTGGGGACATTTCTGCGTATTACGGCGGTAAAAAACGGACCATATTTTTATACGCTGAGTGTGAGGCCGGCCCACCAGTGATTCACCAATCTGATGCACTGTAATGATCCCACTGGTTCACTGTCGGACTTCCGTACTGTAGTGCCCCTGTGTCACGCTGGGGGCAGTCCGGCAATCCAACCTACTACAATGTTTCCGCCAGGTTATGCGTATTGCCGGTCACTGTGCTCCTTGAGTTCACCTCCAGTGACAGCTCAGAGGGTCTGTGATAACCGCAGACTGTAATCTCCAGTGACCTCACAGGTGGCGGCTTCCATGCCGCCCTTAGTGTGTACGGCGGACACCGGGAGGGGTCACGTTTTATGATGTCACTGTGGCTTCTGGATGTATTGGATCGTCTTGGGACCTCGATGTGGATTACGCTGGACCTTGTGGATCTCATTGAACCTGCAGGTGTTTTTTTTGGTAAATGGGTGAAAGAGGGTGTCTGTTTTTATATTTTAATTACATGTTTTTAATCTGTGTTTCTTTATTTTTGCTTACAGTGTTAGTAAACGGGGTGTTTCATAGACACCTCTCTATTACTAACCCTGGGCTTGATGTCAGCTGGGATTTTTGACAAATCACAGTTGTAATTATACTTACAGCCCTGGCAAAAATGAAGAGACCACTGCAAAATGTCCAGTTTGTCTGACTTTTCTTTTTATAGGTATATTTTTGAGTAAAATGTAAATTGTTCTTTTATTCTATAAACTTCTGACAACGTCTCAGAATTTTCAAGCAATAAATTTAGTATTTTTTTCTAACAAAGAAAAATGGTCAAAATTAAAAAAAAAACAATAAAAAAAACAGTGTTTTCAGACCTCAAATAATGCAAAGAAAACAAGTCCATAATCATTTAGAAACAACAGTACTAATTTTTTAACTCAGGAAGAGTTCAGAAATAGTGATGAGTGAACGTGCTCGCCACTACTCGTTACTCGCCCAGGTATCGGGGTACTCGGCGAGCAGCGAGCATTTCCGGTATTATTCGGCGGTAACTGCAGTCTCCACCCAGCAGTTTTGGCGGACTTTAGAGACCCAATCACGGTGCAGGGATTGTCTGCCAGGCCATGAAACACGGCAGCCATCTTTGTTGTGGTCGTGCAGTGATTGGCTGGGCCGCACAGCATCATCCCGAGTATTAGAGACTTGGTGCCGCCCTGCTCGCCGCATTCTGTTCCTGTTTCAGCGAGAATAGGGAGAGCTGCTGCCAAGATAGGCTTCTTTCACACTAGCGTCGGGCCGAGGTCCCCGACGCTAGCGTTGTCCCCGCCGCACAACGGGGGCAGTGGATGCATTTTTCCTGCGCATCCGCTGCCCCATTGTGAGGTGCGGGGAGGTGGGGGCGGAGTTCCGGCCGCGCATGCGCGGTCGGAAAAAGCGGACCGTCGGGAGCAAAAAACGTTACATGTAACGTTTTTTGCTCCCGACGGTCCGCAACAGCACGGCGCAACCGTCCCAGGACGGTTGCGACGTGTGTCATTGCGTCGCAAATGCGTCGCTAATGTTAGTCAATGCAGAAAAAACGCATCCTGCAAGCACTTTTGCAGGATGCGTTTTTTCGGCAAAACGACGCATTTGCGACGTAATGCAGTTAACGCCAGTGTGAAAGTAGCCTTAGTGTCAGAATCGTGGTTATAGAGTTAGTGTAGGTCTGCAACTCTTACATCCACAACTCCTCAGAAACCAAAAGTCCTTTTTAGGGCTAATTCGTTGGTCCCGATATTGCAGCACTAGGTAGGCAGGGCATAGCATATCCACATCAGTGCAAGGCCTGCAGGCACTGTATGTGCGTCCATTGCTCCCACTGCATCCCTCCCAAAGCTCCATGACTGCTGCTGCTGCAGCTTATTTACTGTCTATATATTTATTTTTCCTTCTTTTTTTAAAAAAAAATTCCCCCCCCCCCAAAAAAAAAAATACAGTCTGTTCTGTCAGACTGAGGCCTGTTGAAAAGTTATAGTTTGTCAGGCATACGTAGCATAGTTGTCTGTGCGACCCTTGTGCTCCCTTTTTTTTGGTGTTGTAAATTCACTGAAAAAGGCCTCATATATCTGCGTGCTCCATGTTTGGTCATTGGAGGCCGGTGTACTTATTTTTTGACTGTGTGATAGTCAAATTCCATACAACACTATTTTGTATCAAAAAAATTCAAAGGCCACAGATTTGCCAGTGTGGTATTTCCGTTACAGCCGTCATATATCTCTGTGCTCCAAGTTTGGGCATTGGAGGCCGGTGTACTTATTTTTTGGTGATACTCAAATTCTATACAGCACTATTTTGCATAAATTAACTTAAATACTAATAAAGACATTTGTGTTGAGCATTTGAAATAGTGCAGTAGTCCATTTAAAATGGTTAAGGCAAGAGGCAAGGGACGGGGAAGTGGACGTGATGCTGATGGTGCATCCAGAGGATGAAGCCATGGGCAAGGTGAAAGTGGGCAACAACAAAGACCCACATCTTCTCGCTCGGCATTCCTGTCCCAGTTTCTAGGGGACCGCAGCACACAACTATTGAAGCCAGAGCAGTGTGTAACGGTTGTTGGTTGGATAGCGGATAATGCTTCCAGTCACTTAGCCACCACCACCACCACCTTGTCTTCCACACGGTCAAGTCTGAGTAGCCGTGAGTGAGTGAGGCCAGGATATTCCTCACCCTGATCCTCCTTCCTCCCACCATGCCGAGTGCCCTGAGACAACTGATCCCACACTTGGACACTCTGAGGAGCTGTTCAGTTTTCCATTTCAAGATTCAGAAATCTCTGCCGGTCACCTTGAAGTGGGGAAAGATGAGATCGCATGTAGAGCTGCCCAAAGCTTTGACCAGCCCCAGTCACACGAAGGCAATGGTGGGAAAGTGTCACAAGAGGTGGACCATGATGAGACCTAATTTCAAGAAAGTCAGGAGGAGGAGCAGGGTGCACATGTGGAAGACGAGGTGGTGGATGTCATAGTAAATGACCCAAGCTGGCAGGAGGACATGCGTAGTGAGGACAGCTGCACAATTGGGGAAGGAGGCATATCCCCCAACAGGCAGGAAGAAGCAGTGTGGTGGCCACAGACAGAAGGCGTGCATCCGTTCCCTGTAACACCAACGTGAGTGAAGTTGCCATTCCACCTGTGAGATCTTCCCGAGTCTGGCTATTTTTTAAAGACTCTGCCGATAACCCTAAACAGGCCATTTGCAGCACCTGCCATGCCTGCTTCAGCAGGGGTAGCAAAACAACCAGCCTGACCACCAGCATGATCAGGCACATGCAAGCAAAGCACCTGACTTTGTGGGCCGAACCCCAGGCTCGAGGACCACTGCATGCTGGTCACACCACTGCTTCTTCCACTGTTTTGCATAGAAGCCAATCCCTAGTACACCGTGCATGTGAAGATGCCTCTAGCCCTGCACCTGTTGTGGCCCACAGTCAAGCAGCACCATCAGCAAGCCCGTCCACGTCCTTGACCCAGCACAGCGTTCAGTTGTCTATAACCCAGTCTTTGGAACGCAAGCAGAAATACCCAGCCAACACCCCACAGGCCACAGTCCTCAATTCTAATATTTCTATTCTTGTGCTAGAAATGCTGCCTTTTAGGCTTGTTGAGACGGAAGCATTCCGCAACCTGATGGGGCGGTCATCCCAAGGTACTCGGTCCCCAGTCGCCACTATTTCTCCCGGTGTGCTGTAACGGCATTACACCAGCATGTGTCCCACAACATTACCCGTGCCCTCAACAATGCTGTTACCGGGAAAGTCCACCTAACCACGGACACGTGGACAAGTGCTTGTGGGCAGGGACGGTACATCTCAATGACGGCACACTGGGTTAACATAGTGGAAGCCGGGACCCAGTTGGACCTTGAGATGGAACACATTCTCCCCACGCTGAGGATTGCTGGCCCTATGTCAATCAGGGTTGCCCCCACAGTCTACAGCTCCTGCACCTCCTCCTCCTATTCATCCTCCATCTCTGAAATCAACACATCAGTCAGAAGCTGGAAGCACTGCAGCACTGCCTCAGCCAAGCGGCAACAGGCTGTGCTGAAGATAATCTGAATAGGTGACAAACCGCACAATGCAGAAGAGTTGTGGACAGCGCTGAAAGAGCAGTCAGATGTTTGGATGACACCGCTGAACCTACAGCCAGGCATGGTCGTGTGTGACAATGGCCGTAACCTGGTGGCGGCTCTGAGGCAAGGTGAGCTCACACACGTACCTTGCTTGGCCCATGTGCTTAACCTCTTGGTTTAACGTTTTCTGAAAAGCTACCTGGAGCTGCCGGATCTGCTAGTGAAAGTACACCGTCTGTCTGACCATTTTAGAAAGTCAGCTACAGCTTCAGCCGCCCTTGCCGTGCTTCAGCAGCGTTTTCAGATTCCAGCTCACCGACTTTTGTGTGATGTCCCCCATCCCCACGCGCTGGAACTCTACGCTGCATATGTTGGAAAGGATTTGTGAGCAGAAGAGGGCCGTTGTTCGAATTTCAGGTCAGACTCCACACATAAGACCTCAGGAGTGGACATGGATGTCAGACATATATAACATCCTCCAAAACTTTGAGGACTGCACTAAGATGGTGAGTGGCGATTATGCCATAATTAGCATCACTATCCCGCTTCTCAGCATTCTGAAAAACTCTCTGCTCACAATCAAAGAGGATGCATTGCAGGTGGAGCACGAGGACATGGAGCAAGGAAACATACAGGGGGATTACACTCAGCCCAGCCTCATGTCTTCTCAACGTGGATTGGTAGGCAATGAGGAGGAGGAAGAACAGGAGCTACTTTCATGTGCTATAGATGGTACTACAAACACATCTGTATTAGCTTCTGTTCAGTGGGGATGACCTGAGGACAGGGAGGAGGAGGAGGACAGCATCGTCAGTCGTCCTGTTGATGAGGACACGGAAGTCTTGCCTGTTAGCAGTCTGGCATGCATGGCTGACTTTATGTTGCACTGCATTTCACGTGACCCTCGGATTATCAAAATTTTGGGTGACACTCATTACTGGTTGGTGACACTTCTAGACCCACGCTACAAGGAGAACTTTCAATCTCTTCTGCCTGAGGCAGAGAGGTGTACTAAAATTTTGCAGTACCACAGGGCCCTTGTAGCGGAATTACTTAGAAAATTCCCATGTGACAACGCTGGCAGCAGACGTCAAGAGTTTGTTGTACAACCAAGGACTCCAAGCAAGAGAGAGACATAAGTACAATACAGCTCAGGCAGGGGAACAATGGCCAAGTTCTGGGAGTTTTCTCAGACATTCCCATCGTGGCGGCACAGAGGCAAGGGGTGCTGTCACAAGAAGTGCAATGTTTGGGAAGATGGTGAGGGAGTACCTTGCAGATTGCGCAAACATCCTCCGGGATTCCTATGTGCCTTTGAATTATTGGGTATCCAAGCTGGACACGTGACATGAACTGGCTCTCTACGCCTTGGAGGTCCTGGCCTGCCCTGCTGCTAGCGTTCTGTCAGAGAGGGTTTTTAGTGCCGCTGGTGGAATTATAACAGAAAAGCGCATCCGCCTGTTAACTGAAAATGCTGACAGGCTGAATCTTATAAAAATGAACAAGGCCTGGATTGGGAAAGACTTCTGTACACCACCAAGTGAAAACAGTGAAACATAACCTCAAATACATTCTCTCTTTTGGGGAGGCGTATTCTTATGCACCTCTTCACAACCCAACATGGGTATACGCTTACAGATTTGGTCTGTTTGTTCTTATCCTCCTCCTTATCCTCATCCTCCTCATCCAGAACCAATATATCACCAGCGTGAACGTGGTCTGTACGGTGCATTTTGGCCAAGGATGCTCTGATGGCACTCTTTTATTTTTTTTAAAAAGGACAACACATTGGGGAACTGGGCATGACATTACATTGGGCCTACTTCTTAACTTGGTCTTCTGCAAACTGTCCTGTACCTGCCAGTAGATCACCAGGGTGAACATGCTCTGTACTGTTATAGGCCAGTGAATTTTGGGCAAAGGGGCTGTGCTGGCACTATTTTTTTAAGTCCAAAAAGGACAACACATTGGGAAATTGGGCATGACATTCCATTGGGCTGACTTCTTAACTCGGTCTCCTGCAATCTAAAATGTTCCTGCCACTAGATCACCAGGGTGAACGTGCTCTGTACTGTTATAGGCTGTTAATATTTGGGCTAGGGGCATGCGATGGCACTAATGTACTTTTAAAAAATGTACCCCCATTGGGGAATTGTTTGCCAGATCATGCACTGCATTACAAGTCTCAGAGACCCACACCACTACATTGGCCCTAATTCTTAACTGTCTCCTGCAATGTCTCTTCCTTATCTCCGACAACATGACCTGGGTGAACATGCTTTGTATTGTTATAGGCCCGTAAAGTTTGGGCAAGGGTGGCTGTGATGGCAATAGTATATTTTTAGAAAAGGTACCCCCCATTGGTGAAACCACATCCTTGATGGCAAACACTTCACATTTGTGTACCTTAAAGAGCTCACTGGAAAAGCTCCTTTTTGTGTTGCCTGGTTGCGCAAATTGGACACAATACACTTCATATAAATTTGATAATGCAATGATGTTAGTTCGGCTCAGTAGTTTAATACAAATATTTCTTTGTCCACTATATTAGTTTCTCTCCTTCTGAGCCATATCTTTGGCTGCCTCAAATGTACAAATGGCGAATATACAAATGGCGATTTGTAAACAAGATTGAAATACTGTATACTGAATGCATTCAGACAATCACATAGCTGCATGTCTTGTAAAACATTTACAGATGCGACAGACAATGCTCATAGTGACACAATCTTGATAAATGTTTGTTTTCTCACTTCAGAAACAGTTTGAAGCCTCTATATGTTTGCTGTTTGTCATTGTAAAACATTAAGGTTTACTGAAACTCTGCCTGTGGTGGTTTGATCTAAATCCTTGTGGTTTTTATTTCCTAGTGGTTTATGGCCACTCGTCTGATGACTCCATGATATCTCAGTTTAATACAACCTTGAAAGCTGGCCACTTGAAGGTCTGGGTGAAACTAGAGTTACTACATAGTGTAAATCATTATATAACACCAGAGAAACATGACTAAGACAGATGCCAAAACTGGGGTACCTGTACATGTACAGTGTGCTGATACCAGAATAATTGGGGATGCCCATGCAGTGTAGGTAATCTCAAAGGGGTTCTCTGTCTTGGTGTTGTTTCTCGGATATTCCAGACGGATATTTAAAAGCCTCTTGGTGATGATCTAAGTAGACTGTATGAAGTTAATCTTCATATATACACGTAACCAGTATATTTATGTAATCCTTATATGTAATCATTAACTTTTGTATGTTATTGGTAACATATACAAAAATGTACGCACTCACACTATTCAATCTTAATATTACTTGAATTTTGCAGTTTGCAATGAAATTGCGTTGTATTGCTAGGATTAGACTTTCTTAAAGCCGTATCTGAACCTTAGTGTTAAAAACATGGCAAACACAATTGCCAAATTCTCCTGTAAATAATTCTGCAAAGAGGGAACCATCATACCATAAAAAATACGAGTGGATTTTCATGGGCACATCCAGCATGTGTGTTCCAAGGCCTAATGGGGTGCATATGACTATGCAGCAGGGCTGGCCTTGCCGCCAATGTGTAAAACAAAGGAGTACGGAGTACAAAATGCATATTGTGAAGTGGATTTTCATGGGCCCATCCACTATGTGGGTTCAAAGGGTTATTGGGGTGCATATGAATTGGTAGCAGGGCAGGCCTTGAATTCAATGCAGCACTTTTTCAGGAGTCCCCCCTGGACATCTTATGACAGGGGTATTGTGGTGCGTCGTAATTCTTGGCAGCCCATCCACTCACAGCATAGGCTACAACAGCTTAGGAGACCCACTGTTTCATAATGGCCCTTTTCGGTCTGGGGTTAAATATTTGGCCTTACAGGCAAGTGGTTAACCTGCAAAGGATGGACCTTGTCATATTTCCCAGCAAAACCCGTTTTGGTTTCGTTTTAATGTGTTTTTTGTGGCACTGGGAAAAATGGCATGAATCTCGGAAAATAATGATTAAGGCTGTGAACTAGGAGTCAGGAATGCTTCTAGGGCTTATCCCCATGATGTCCCTGTGTCTTTTGAGCAGTGTTTCCATCATTTTTAGACCTTAAAAGGACCCCCGGGGGGGATCGCAGTAAAAATACTCGGGTCTCCCATAGACTTATATTGGGTTCCCTGTTCTGGCCGAGTACCCGAGTATTCCAATGTGCTCGACCCGAGCAACCAGCACCCGAGCATTTTAGTGCTCGCCCATCACTATTCAGAAATTAATATTTTGTGTAATAACCATAATTTTTAATCACAGCTTTCATGCATCTTGGCATGCTTTCCAGCAGTGTTTCACACTGCTTCTGGCGCAAAAATGTCAGCAGTTCTTCTTTGTTTGATGGCTTGTGACTATCCATCTTCTTGATTACATTCCAGAGGTTTCCAGTGGGGTTCAGGTCTGGAGAATGGGCTGCCCATGACAGGGTTTTGATGTGGTGGTTTCTTAATTTTGGCCAGAGCTGTATATATTACCCCAATTGCCACTGCACAAAAGCAATCAGGAAGAGCTGAGTCGATGCTCAAGAATTAGCGCTTCTAATAGATGCTCCATTTCTCGTGCGGCTGAGGGCTAGTGTTATTAGTGTTGGTAGGGGCCAATATCCATGGACCTTCACAGCTTTTTAACATCAGCCCTTAGCTGTCTGTTTTGCCTTAGCTGGTTATTAAAAATGGAGGGGGCCCCAATTAATATTTTGGATGAGTCCACCCATTTTTTAATAACCAGCAAAGAAAAAGCAGACAGCTGTTCACTGATTAATAAGCTGAAAAGGTAAATGTTTATTGGGCCCTTCCCAGCATAATGAGACCAGCTCACAGCCAATGTGGTCTCGTACTTTCGTGCTGTAAAATTGGGGTAGTAAGCGGTAAAGGTGAAAAATGGAACAAAAAGGGGGTAAGCAGGACAATAGCCCTGAAAACAAATATGGATAGTAAGATCACTTAAAATAAGAGAATAAAATGTAATAATAATAATCTTGATAGAAGAGGCATAGGTCCAAATGTAGGAGGAGGTGTAGTAGATGGATGAGCTTGAGGCGAATGTGGCGATGAAGGTGGAAGAGGCAGGGGATGAGGTATCCAACAGTTTTTTTGGGGGTTTCTTATTAATTTTTTTTTTTTTTTAGGGACAGCATTTAAAAGAACATAGTATAAAATAAAAAAGAACAATGTAGATACAGTAGTTGGATGTCCTAGTGGAGGAGGAGGTGGTGTAGGTGGACTAGCAGTAGGTGGACATTGCAGTGTAGGTGGAAGAGGCAGGCCTGATGGTATCCAACATTATTTTTGTGGATTTTATTTCTCTTCCTTTTTGGTTTGGCCCCAACATAAAACAAATGGCAAATAAAATATAACAATGTCTGGGTGCAGATGGTACATTTGTCTGGTTTGCCAAAGGTACAGACAAGTCCTGTGGACTCCTCTCCTGGTTTCTTTTAATGAATGCGAGAGTGCCCATGTTGGCTTTGGACAGGTGGATGCGCCTATGTGTGACTATATCCCCTGCTGTGATAAACACACGTTCCAACATTACACTTGCCACGGGGCATGCCAGCACTTCCAAGTCAAAAAGTACAAGCCTAGGCCATGTGTCCAGTTTGGAAACCAAGAAGTTAAATGGGCAGACCCATCACTTAGTACATGCAGACGTGTGGACATGGACACGTACTCTTCCACCATGTTGTTATAACGCTGGCACCTGGTTGTATAGACCGTATCAGATGGTGGTGCAGAATGCTGTGGCATGCTGATGAATTTTTTTTCACATTTTAGCCATGCTAAGCCTCCCTTCCGAGGTGGTGCCCCAGCTGCGTTGGCGACTTCCTCCTCCTCTGCGTTGTGTTTCTTCTGTCAGGTGGGAATGCCGTCAGTAGTGCCCCTACCAGCATGTGCTTGTATTCACACATTTTGCCATCCCACTCCAGTGACGGAAGTAATAATGGTACTTTGTCTTTGCAGCAGGGATCCAGCAGGGTGGCCACCCGGTAATCAGTAGGGAAGATCTGGGCAACTCTGCGGTCGTTGCGCAGGCACAGCAGACTGTATTGGCTCATTCCGCCCTCTCTCTGTTGGAGTCCCTCAAGGCTCTGTCCTGGGGCCCCTACTTTTTTCCATCTATACCCTTGGCCTAGGATAACTCAAAGTCCCATGGCTTCCAGTATCACCTGTATGCTGATGACACTCAGATCTACCTCTCTGGCCCAGATGTCACCTCTCTGTCCAGAATCACGAAGTGTATCAGCCATATCCTCCTCCTTCACCTCTCGCTTCCTAAAACTCAATGTAGACAATACCGAACTCATCATCTTTCCTCCATCTCGCGTATCCCCCCTACCTGATCTATCTATTATGGTAAGCGGCATCACGCGCTCTCCCACACCTGAAATCCGCTGCCTCATGGTAACTCTCGACTCTGCCCTGTCCATCAAACCGCACGTCCAAACTCTTGCCACCTCCTGTCGCCTCCAACTCAAACATATTGCCATAATCCGTCCCTTCCTCTGCCCTCAATCTACTAAAATGCTTGTGCATGCCCTCATCATCTCCCGCCTCGACTACTGCAACATCCTCCTCTGTGGCCTCCCCGCTAACTCTCTTGCACCACTCCAGTCTGTCCTCAACTCTGCTGCCCGGCTAATCCATCTCTCTCCTCACTACTCCTGTTTCTCCCCTCCGCAAATCCCTCCACTGGCCCCCAATTCCACAACGAATCCAGTTCAAACTACTAACACTGATCTACAAAGCCATCCACAACCTGTTCCCTCCCTATATCTCTGAACTAATCTCCCAATATCTTCCCTCACGTAATCTCCGATCCTCCCAAGACCTCCTACTCTCCTCCACATATTCGTTCCTCACACAACCGCCTCCAAGATTTCTCCCCAATATCCCCCATCCTCTGGAATTCCACGTCTCAACACGTCCGATTATCCACCACGCTTGGATCTTTCAGACGGAACCTGAAAACCCGTCTCTTCAGGAAAGCCTACAGCCTGCAATAACCATTCTGCCGCCTCACCACCACCAGAGCTGCTGCACCCCCGACCTTTTGTCTCTTCCCCATTATCCCATAGAATGTAAATCCGCAAGGAAATGAAATGTCAACTCATAGCTGTCAAACAAGTTTATTACAAGACGAATAGTTAGAAATAAAAAAGAGAAATATATAAGTATGCATACATACAAATCAATAATTAAGAGTTTTAGAAATCAAAACAATGAATTAAACATTAAAGACAGATTATTTACTAAAAAGAAAAACACATTTTGTACCAAAGTCCCCGTGCTTTAGCTGCAAAAATTGTATTGTTGTGCTTAAAGGCAACCTGTCACCCCCAAAATCGAGGGCGAGCTAAGCCCACCGGCATCAGGGGCTTATCTCCAGCATTCTGTAATGCATTCTGTAATGCTGTAGATAAGCCCCCGATGTATCCTAAAAAATGAGAAAAAGAGGTTACATTATACTCACCCAGGGACAGTCCCAGTCCTGTCCGATGGGCATCGCGGTCCGGCGCCTCCTATCTTCATCAGATGACGTCCTCTTCGTGTCTTCACGCTGTGGCTCCAGCACAAAGTACTGCAGTGTGCAGGCCCCAGGCCTCTCTGACCTTTCCCTGCGCACCGCAGCGTGAAGACAAGAAGAGGAAGTCATCCTATCAAGATGGGAGGCCCAGGACCGGACCGCGACTTGGACCGGACCGCCCGCGTGAGTATAATATAACCTCTTTTTCTCATCTTTTAGGATACATTGGAGGCTTAACTACAGCATTACAGAATGCAATACAGAATGCTGGAGATAAGCCCCTGATGCTGGAGGGCTTAGCTCACCATCGATTTTGGGAGGGAGAGCGGGCGGAGACAGAGAGGGAGGGCGGAGACAGAGGGCGGGCGAGAGGGAGGGAGGGCGGGCGAGAGGGAGGGAGGGCGGGCCAGAGGGAGGGAGGGCGGGCCAGAGGGAGGGAGGGCGGGCCAGATCGGGCGAGACGGAGGGAGGGAGGGAGGGAGGGCGGGCAGGCCAGAGGGAGAGAGGGCGGGCGGGCCAGAGGGAGAGAGGGCGGGCGGGCCAGAGGGACAGAGGGCGGGCGGGCCAGAGGGACAGAGGGCGGGCGGGCCAGAGGGCGGGCGGGCCAGAGGGAGGGCGGGCCAGAGGGAGGGCGGGCCAGAGGGAGAGAGGGCGGGCGGGCCAGAGGGCGGGCGGGCCAGAGGGAGAGAGGGCGGGCGGGCCAGAGGGAGAGAGGGCGGGCGGGCCAGAGGGAGAGAGGGCGGGCGGGCCAGAGGGAGAGAGGGCGGGAGGGAGGGCGGGCGAGACAGAGGGAGGGAGGGAGGGCGGGCGAGACAGAGGGAGGGAGGGAGGGAAAGAGGGCGGGCGAGACAGAGGGAGGGAGGGCCAGCCAGAGGGCGAGACAGAGGGAGGGCGAGACAGAGGGCGGGCGGGCCAGAGGGAGAGAGGGCGGGCCAGAGGGAGAGAGGGCGGGCCAGAGGGCGGGCCAGAGGGAGAGAGGGCGGGCCAGAGGGAGAGAGGGAGGGCGGGCCAGAGGGAGAGAGGGAGAGAGGGCAGGCGGGCCAGAGGGAGAGAGGGCGGGCGGGCCAGAGGGACAGAGGGCGGGCGGGCCAGAGGGACAGAGGGCGGGCGGGCCAGAGGGACAGAGGGCGGGCGGGCCAGAGGGACAGAGGGCGGGCGGGCCAGAGGGAGAGGGAGGGAGGGAGGGCGGGCGAGACAGAGGGAGGGAGGGCGGGCGAGACAGAGGGAGGGAGGGCGGGCGAGACAGAGGGAGGGAGGGCGGGCGAGACAGAGGGAGGGAGGGCGGGCGAGACAGAGGGAGGGAGGGCGGGCGAGACAGAGGGAGGGAGGGCGGGCGAGACAGAGGGAGGGCGAGACAGAGGGAGGGAGGGAGGGAGGGCGGGCGAGACAGAGGGAGGGAGGGAGGGAGGGAGGGCCAGCCAGAGGGAGGGAGGGCCAGCCAGAGGGCGAGACAGAGGGAGGGCGAGACAGAGGGCGGGCGGGCCAGAGGGAGAGAGGGCGGGCCAGAGGGAGAGAGGGAGGGCGGGCCAGAGGGAGAGAGGGCGGGCGGGCCAGAGGGAGAGAGGGCGGGCGGGCCAGAGGGAGAGAGGGCGGGCGGGCCAGAGGGAGAGAGGGCGGGCGGGCCAGAGGGAGAGAGGGCGGGCGGGCCAGAGGGAGAGAGGGCGGGCGGGCCAGAGGGAGAGAGGGCGGGCGGGCCAGAGGGACAGAGGGCGGGCGGGCCAGAGGGACAGAGGGCGGGCGGGCCAGAGGGACAGAGGGCGGGCGGGCCAGAGGGACAGAGGGCGGGCGGGCCAGAGGGACAGAGGGCGGGCGGGCCAGAGGGCGGGCGGGCCAGAGGGAGAGAGGGCGGGTGGGCCAGAGGGAGAGGGAGGGCGGGCGAGACAGAGGGAGGGAGGGAGGGCGGGCGAGACAGAGGGAGGGCGGGCGAGACAGAGGGAGGGAGGGAGGGCGGGCGAGACAGAGGGAGGGAGGGAGGGAGGGCGGGCGAGACAGAGGGAGGGAGGGAGGGAGGGCGGGCGAGACAGAGGGAGGGAGGGCCAGCCAGAGGGAGGGAGGGCCAGCCAGAGGGCGAGACAGAGGGAGGGCGAGACAGAGGGCGGGCGGGCCAGAGGGAGAGAGGGCGGGCGAGACAGAGGGAGAGAGGGCGGGCGAGACAGAGGGAGAGAGGGCGGGCGAGACAGAGGGAGAGAGGGCGGGCGAGACAGAGGGAGAGAGGGCGGGCGAGACAGAGGGAGAGAGGGCGGGCGAGACAGAGGGAGAGAGGGCGGGCGAGACAGAGGGAGAGAGGGCGGGCGAGACAGAGGGAGAGAGGGCGGGCGAGACAGAGGGAGAGAGGGCGGACGAGACAGAGGGCGGGCGGGCGAGACAGAGGGCGGGCGAGAGAGACAGAGGGTGGGCGAGACAGAGGGAGAGAGGGCGGGCGAGACAGAGGGAGAGAGGGCGGGCCAGAGGGAGAGAGGGCGGGCGAGACAGAGGGAGGGAGGGCGGGCGAGACAGAGGGAGGGAGGGCGGGCGAGACGGAGGGAGGGCGAGACAGAGGGAGGGAGGGAGGGCGGGCGAGACAGAGGGAGGGAGGGCGGGCGAGACAGAGGGAGGGAGGGCGGGCGAGACAGAGGGAGGGAGGGCGGGCGAGACAGAGGGAGGGCGGGCGAGCCGGAGGGAGGGAGGGCGGGCGAGCCGGAGGGAGGGAGGGCGGGCGAGCCGGAGGGAGGGAGGGCGGGCGAGCCGGAGGGAGGGCGAGACGGAGGGAGGGCGAGACGGAGGGAGGGCGAGACGGAGGGAGGGCGAGACGGAGGGAGGGCGAGACGGAGGGAGGGCGAGACGGAGGGAGGGCGAGACGGAGGGAGGGCGAGACGGAGGGAGGGCGAGACGGAGGGAGGGCGAGACGGAGGGAGGGCGAGACGGAGGGAGGGAGGGAGGGCGAGACGGAGGGAGGGCGGGCGAGACGGAGGGAGGGCGGGCGAGACGGAGGGAGGGCGGGCGAGACGGAGGGAGGGCGGGCGGGCGAGACGGAGGGAGGGCGGGCGGGCGAGACGGAGGGAGGGCGGGCGGGCGAGACGGAGGGAGGGCGGGCGGGCGAGACGGAGGGAGGGCGGGCGGGCGAGACGGAGGGAGGGCGGGCGGGCGAGACGGAGGGAGGGAGGGAGGGAGGGCGGGCGAGACAGAGGGAGGGAGGGAGGGAGGGCGGGCGAGACAGAGGGAGGGAGGGAGGGAGGGCGGGCGAGACAGAGGGAGGGAGGGCGGGCGGGCGAGACAGAGGGAGGGAGGGCGGGCGGGCGAGACAGAGGGAGGGAGGGCGGGCGGGGGAGACAGAGGGAGGGAGGGGGAGACAGAGGGAGGGCGGGCGGGGGAGACAGAGGGAGGGAGGGAGGGCGGGCGGGGGAGACAGAGGGAGGGAGGGAGGGCGGGCGGGGGAGACAGAGGGAGGGAGGGCGGGCGGGGGAGACAGAGGGAGGGAGGGCGGGCGGGGGAGACAGAGGGAGGGAGGGCGGGCGGGCGAGACAGAGGGAGGGAGGGCGGGCGGGCGGGGGAGACAGAGGGAGGGAGGGCGGGCGGGGGAGACAGAGGGAGGGCGGGCGGGCGGGCGAGACAGAGGGAGGGCGGGCGGGCGAGACAGAGGGAGGGAGGGAGGGAGGGCGGGCGAGACAGAGGGAGGGAGGGAGGGCGGGCGAGACAGAGGGAGGGAGGGCGGGCGGGCGAGACAGAGGGAGGGAGGGCGGGCGGGCGAGACAGAGGGAGGGAGGGGGAGACAGAGGGAGGGCGGGCGGGGGAGACAGAGGGAGGGAGGGAGGGCGGGCGGGGGAGACAGAGGGAGGGAGGGCGGGCGGGGGAGACAGAGGGAGAGAGGGCGGGCGAGACAGAGGGAGAGAGGGCGGGCGAGACAGAGGGAGAGAGGGCGGGCGAGACAGAGGGAGAGAGGGCGGGCGAGACAGAGGGAGAGAGGGCGGGCGAGACAGAGGGAGAGAGGGCGGGCGAGACAGAGGGAGAGAGGGCGGACGAGACAGAGGGCGGGCGGGCGAGACAGAGGGCGGGCGAGAGAGACAGAGGGTGGGCGAGACAGAGGGAGAGAGGGCGGGCGAGACAGAGGGAGAGAGGGCGGGCCAGAGGGAGAGAGGGCGGGCGAGACAGAGGGAGGGAGGGCGGGCGAGACAGAGGGAGGGAGGGCGGGCGAGACGGAGGGAGGGCGAGACAGAGGGAGGGAGGGAGGGCGGGCGAGACAGAGGGAGGGAGGGAGGGCGGGCGAGACAGAGGGAGGGAGGGCGGGCGAGACAGAGGGAGGGAGGGCGGGCGAGACAGAGGGAGGGAGGGCGAGCCGGAGGGAGGGAGGGCGGGCGAGCCGGAGGGAGGGAGGGCGGGCGAGCCGGAGGGAGGGAGGGCGGGCGAGCCGGAGGGAGGGAGGGCGGGCGAGCCGGAGGGAGGGAGGGCGAGCCGGAGGGAGGGCGAGCCGGAGGGAGGGCGAGACGGAGGGAGGGCGAGACGGAGGGAGGGCGAGACGGAGGGAGGGCGAGACGGAGGGAGGGCGAGACGGAGGGAGGGAGGGAGGGCGAGACGGAGGGAGGGAGGGAGGGCGAGACGGAGGGAGGGCGGGCGAGACGGAGGGAGGGAGGGCGGGCGAGACGGAGGGAGGGCGGGCGGGCGAGACGGAGGGAGGGCGGGCGGGCGAGACGGAGGGAGGGCGGGCGGGCGAGACAGAGGGAGGGAGGGAGGGAGGGCGGGCGAGACAGAGGGAGGGAGGGAGGGCGGGCGAGACAGAGGGAGGGAGGGAGGGCGGGCGAGACAGAGGGAGGGAGGGCGGGCGGGCGAGACAGAGGGAGGGAGGGCGGGCGGGCGAGACAGAGGGAGGGAGGGCGGGCGGGCGAGACAGAGGGAGGGAGGGCGGGCGGGCGAGACAGAGGGAGGGAGGGCGGGCGGGGGAGACAGAGGGAGGGAGGGGGAGACAGAGGGAGGGCGGGCGGGGGAGACAGAGGGAGGGAGGGAGGGCGGGCGAGACAGAGGGAGGGAGGGCGGGCGAGACAGAGGGAGGGAGGGCGGGCGGGGGAGACAGAGGGAGGGAGGGCGGGCGGGGGAGACAGAGGGAGGGAGGGCGGGCGAGACAGAGGGAGGGAGGGAGGGAGGGCGGGCGGGCGAGACAGAGGGAGGGAGGGCGGGCGGGCGAGACAGAGGGAGGGAGGGCGGGCGGGCGAGACAGAGGGAGGGAGGGCGGGCGGGCGAGACAGAGGGAGGGAGGGGGAGACAGAGGGAGGGAGGGAGGGCGGTGGAGACAGAGGGAGGGAGGGAGGGCGGGGGAGACAGAGGGAGGGAGGGAGGGAGGGCGGGGGAGACAGAGGGAGAGAGGGAGGGAGGGCGGGGGAGACAGAGGGAGAGACAGAGGGAGAGACAGAGGGAGAGACAGAGGGAGAGACAGAGGGAGAGACAGAGGGAGAGACAGAGGGAGGGAGGGCGGGGGAGACAGAGGGAGGGAGGGAGGGCGGGGGAGACAGAGGGAGGGAGGGAGGGCGGGGGAGACAGAGGGAGGGAGGGAGGGAGGGAGGGCGGGGGAGACAGAGGGAGGGAGGGAGGGAGGGCGGGGGAGACAGAGGGAGGGAGGGTGGGCGGGGGAGACAGAGGGAGGGAGGGCGGGCGAGACAGAGGGAGGGAGGGCGGGCGGGGGAGACAGAGGGAGGGAGGGCGGGCGAGACAGAGGGAGGGAGGGCGGGCGGGGGAGACAGAGGGAGGGAGGGCGGGCGGGCGAGACAGAGGGAGGGAGGGAGGGAGGGCGGGGGAGACAGAGGGAGGGAGGGAGGGCGGTGGAGACAGAGGGAGGGAGGGAGGGCGGTGGAGACAGAGGGAGGGAGGGAGGGCGGTGGAGACAGAGGGAGGGAGGGAGGGAGGGAGGGGGAGACAGAGGGAGGGAGGGAGGGCGGTGGAGACAGAGGGAGGGAGGGAGGGAGGGCGGGGGAGACAGAGGGAGAGAGGGAGGGAGGGCGGGGGAGACAGAGGGAGAGACAGAGGGAGAGACAGAGGGAGAGACAGAGGGAGGGAGGGCGGGGGAGACAGAGGGAGGGAGGGAGGGCGGGGGAGACAGAGGGAGGGAGGGAGGGCGGGGGAGACAGAGGGAGGGAGGGAGGGAGGGCGGGGGAGACAGAGGGAGGGAGGGAGGGAGGGCGGGGGAGACAGAGGGAGGGAGGGAGGGAGGGCGGGGGAGACAGAGGGAGGGAGGGAGGGAGGGCGGGGGAGACAGAGGGAGGGAGGGCGGGGGAGACAGAGGGAGGGAGGGCGGGGGAGACAGAGGGAGGGAGGGCGGGGGAGACAGAGGGAGGGAGGGCGGGGGAGACAGAGGGAGGGAGGGAGGGCGGGGGAGACAGAGGGAGGGAGGGCGGGGGAGACAGAGGGAGGGAGGGCGGGGGAGACAGAGGGAGGGAGGGAGGGCGGGGGAGACAGAGGGAGGGAGGGAGGGCGGGGGAGACAGAGGGAGGGAGGGAGGGCGGGGGAGACAGAGGGAGGGAGGGAGGGCGGGGGAGACAGAGGGAGGGAGGGAGGGCGGGGGAGACAGAGGGAGGGAGGGAGGGCGGGGGAGACAGAGGGAGGGAGGGAGGGCGGGGGAGACAGAGGGAGGGAGGGAGGGCGGGGGAGACAGAGGGAGGGAGGGAGGGCGGGGGAGACAGAGGGAGGGAGGGAGGGAGGGCGGGGGAGACAGAGGGAGGGAGGGAGGGCGGGCGGGGGAGACAGAGGGAGGGAGGGAGGGCGGGCGGGGGAGACAGAGGGAGGGAGGGCGGGGGAGACAGAGGGAGGGAGGGCGGGCGGGGGAGACAGAGGGAGGGAGGGGGAGACAGAGGGAGGGAGGGAGGGCGGGGGAGACAGAGGGAGGGAGGGCGGGGGAGACAGAGGGAGGGAGGGAGGGAGGGCGGGGGAGACAGAGGGAGGGAGGGAGGGCGGGCGGGGGAGACAGAGGGAGGGAGGGCGGGGGAGACAGAGGGATTTTTATTTTATTTATTTATTTTTTTTAGTAATTATACTCATCTATCTGACATTATCAGATGCACACGGTGTTATCCCTTTGGGTCCTCACATGGATTGTGGGGGCACCGCCATTCCACTTGGTGAAAAGAAGTCCAGTGATGTAATGACATCTGCAGGGAGGTCACTGCTCTGGGGGGCACAGGATGGGGAAAAGTCACAATACCTAGAATAAAACAGAAAAAAAAATCATGCAGAAAACTGGATACAAGTAGTGGCTGACACCAGTGGCCACCGGGCTAATACTGAGCAGCACAGCGTGCGAGGGGAGAATAAAGCCAGGGATCTGGAGACATTGGTGTAAAGCTGCTTCGCTCCCAGAGGTCATAGGTCAGTCATCAACCTGACAGCAGGTGTCCCCAATAATATTAATATTATTAACAGGACCGACTCCTCACCATCAGGCAGAGATTCTCATGCTAAGTAATATCAATCCCTCAGATCTCCATCATCATCCATCCCATCCCCTGTTCCCCCCACACACAGCACTATACTGCCCTGCACCCCCCACCGCAAGTGACATCACACACACTGACCTGCACAGCACGTGACATCAGCCCCCCACACCACACAGACCTATGCGAGTAACATCAGCCCCATTCTGCAGGTAGACCCCCCAGCATGCAGTCACCCTTCCCCAGGCAGACCCCCCTCCAGCATGCACATGCAGCCCCATGCAAGAATCACCCCTTCTCCCCAGGCAGTCTCCCACTTACCTGATCTGTGACTTTGGAGAATGACCCCAAAATACCCCAAATCTTGCACAAAATCCTCGAAATCCCGCCCTGACATCCACCGCCCCCTCCGGTCACATGGGCATGACCTCATCACAGGTCCTGTGCGCACAGAGCAGCCATATCTGTGGAGTGCGGCTCTGCAGGTGGAGGTATGTGGAGATTCCCCAGTACTGAGCGCAGCCGGGGACATTAACCCCTTCTGCACGGAGGAGACTCTTTATAAGAACCATAACGTTGTTGTTTCCTGTAATAGATACATACGAGCCAACTATGGAGGACAGGAAGTGAGGAGCGGAGTCTTCTCCTAGTACAGGGCCCCTTTCTTGGCCCCACACAGTGTAATGCCCCCATTATGCCCTGTAAGCAGGTTCTGCCCCACACCCAGCTGCCTCGGGCACTTTACCAGGAGCTGGTACCTCAGATTCTTCCCCGCACCCCTTTCCTTTGTTGGCGCCAAATCTGTTCTGTTCATAGTACCGCCATCCTACCACACAGTATAATGTTCTCATAGTACCGCCATACCCACACACAGTATAATGTTCTCATAGTACCGCCATACCCCCACACACAGTATAATGTTCTCATAGTACTGCCATACCCCCACACACAGAATAATGTTCTCATAGTACCGCCATACCCCCACACACAGTATAATGTTCTCATAGTACCGCCATACCCACACACAGTATAATGTTCTCATAGTACCGCCATACCCCCACACACAGTATAATGTTCTCATACTACCGCCATACCCCCACACACAGTATAATGTTCTCATAGTACCGCCATACCCCCACACACAGTATAATGTTCTCATAGTACCGCCATACCCCCGCACACACAGTATAATGTTCTCATAGTACCGCCATACCCACACACAGTATAATGTTCTCATAGTACCGCCATACCCCCACACACAGTATAATGTTCTCATACTACCGCCATACCCCCACACACAGTATAATGTTCTCATAGTACCGCCATACCCCCACACACAGTATAATGTTCTCATAGTACCGCCATACCCCCACACACAGTATAATGTTCCTACAGTACCGCCATACCCCCACACACAGTATAATGTTCCCACAGTACCGCCATACCCCCACACAGTATAATGTTCTCATAGTACCGCCATACCCCCACACACAGTATAATGTTCTCATAGTACCGCCATACCCCCACACAGTATAATGTTCTCATAGTACCTCCATCCCACCACACACAGTATAATGTTCTCATAGTACCGCCATACCCCCACACACAGTATAATGTTCCTACAGTACCGCCATACCCCCACACACAGTATAATGTTCCCACAGTACCGCCATACCCCCACACACTGTATAATGTTCTCATAGTACCGCCATACCCCCACACACAGTATAATGTTCTCATAGTACCGCCATACCCCCACACACAGTATAATGTTCCCACAGTACCACCATACCCCCACACAGTATAATGTTCTCATAGTACCGCCATACCCCCACACACAGTATAATGTTCTCATAGTACCGCCATACCCCCACACAGTATAATGTTCCCACAGTTCCGCCATACCCCCACACACATTATAATGTTCTCATAGTACTGCCATACCCCCACACACAGTATAATGTTCCCACAGTTCCGCCATACCCCCACACAGTATAATGTTCTCATAGTACCGCCATACCCCCACACACAGTATAATGTTCTCATAGTACCGCCATACCCCCACACAGTATAATGTTCCCACAGTTCCGCCATACCCCCACACACAGTATAATGTTCTCATAGTACCGCCATACCCACACACACAGTATTTTGTTCTCACATTAGTGGCTTCTCATAGACACAGGATAATGTTTCCACAGGACTGGCATCCCCCTCACACACAGTATAATGCCCCCTCAGTACTGCCATCCCCCCACTTTCTAATGTTCCCACAGTACTGCCCCCTACATGCACAATATGGTACCATCCACCTCACTGACTACCTCCGACCACAGACAATTAATAAATACTCACTTATCCTCATTCTTGGTGCAGATACTAATGAACCCAGGATCTATGAGATATTTCCCATACGATAGTTGGATAGGCAGGAGTGTATCATCCATAAAGGTAGCCCACTCGGTTGCTATGATGCCTATGAAGTGACAGGGCTCGGTGGGGTGTGGTATTGGTCACCCTCTCCTTCCCATCATCACAATTTCAGTGATATCCACACTCCCATGACGGTGATACCGCTGAATAGATTAGTGAATCGGGGAGTGGAAAGCTCCTGATCCACCATTCAGCCTTCACTTCTGAGTGTGAGACTCCGTGCACTGCAGGCACAATGACGTCACTACATCACACCTGTAGTACGGAGCCTCAGTACTCACACCGCACAGACCAGAGCAGCGCTCCTCAGGAACCGGGTTGGCTGAGTAGTGTGTGGGTTATATCAGGAATTGTGGGGGCATCATATTAAGAGAAGAGCTGTTGGGACTCTCATACTGAATGTGTGGCTGGTCGGGGCCATTATACTGGGGTTGTGGTGGACTGTAAATGCCTCCATACTGAGTGGGGTTTTTATTTTGTGTAGCAGGTTGTGGTGGCCATAATTAGAGATGAGCGAATATGTTCGGAAAACGATCACCAAACATAAATTCTGCACAAATATGGAACATTCGGATTCATGATCGGTAACACGAGCATTTTTCTTAAGATCGGAAAAAGTCGGTAACGTTCGGTAAAAGACATAATAGAAGCCGACAATACATGTGCCGCGTTTAGTAAAATCACAGCCACCAATGTGGGAGACTGGGGTTCAAATCCTGGCTCTGCCCTGTTGGACATATTATACCAGTAGTGGTCCATAACACTATGGTGCCTACCTCAATGAACATGTGAGTGTCACGAGCAAAGAGAAAAATATTTAGAATTGAGAGTCCTCAGTGGTTGATACCTTTTAATGGCTAACTGAAAAGATGGTAACAAATTGCAAGCTTTCGAGACTACATACGTCTCTTCATCAGGCAAAGACATTTTAATCATCTGGACAGAGTCTGAACCACAGCTAAAGATGTTCCATGAACCGTTTAATCAATTTCATCCCACCATCAACTTGACACTCAACTACTCCTGTACTGAAATTAACTTTTTGGACAATATCATTAAGCTGCAGAACAATAAAATAGAGACATCCCTGTATCAGAAGCCAATCGACCGTCCAACATACCTTAAATGGGACATTTTCCATCCAAAACACATAAAAAACTCTATTGTCTACAGCCAAGCCATCAGATACAATCGTATATGTTCCAACCCAATGGACAGGGATGAACACCTTGGTCGCCTCAGAAAGACCTTTCTGAATCAGGGCGACCATCCAAGAACAATTGAAAACCAGATCACAAGAGCCACTAGGATATCAAGGAATCACCTGCTACATTACAAAACTAAAGAAGAAAATAACCGGGTGCCTCTAGTGGTCACCTACAATCCAAATCTGGAGGTGCTAAGGGGAGCTGCACGGAAATTACAACCTTTACTGCAAAAAGATGCCCGATTACAAGCAATTTTTCCAGACCCCCCACTACTGTGTTTTAGGCAGCCCCCAAATCTAAGAAGCATCATTGTCAGAAGCTCCCTGTCCTCTCCAACAGCTGCAGGAACCTTTCCCTGCAATCAGAAAAAATGTAAAACCTGTCCATTTATAATGACCACGGACAAGATACAGATCGCAATTCACATCAGGACTACAAGATCCCAGGTACTTTCAGCTGCGTCACTTCTAATGTGGTGTACCTAATTATTTGTACTAAATGTCCAACTGGGGGTCTGTATGTGGGGGAGACAGGGCAGAAACTGAGAACAAGGATGAATTCTCACCGCCACACAATAAGAGAAAAAAGAATGGATCTACCTGTGGCCAAACATTTCTGTCTCCCAAATCATAACATTATGGACATGAAATTACTTGTACTAAAAAGTAACTTCAATTCGCAGAAAGACAGAAGAGTCTGGGAATATAAACTGATGACGACCTTTGACACTCTCAGTGCAGGAATGAATGTGTCACATGGATTTATGTCTTTTTACATCAACTAACGAACTTGCCCCTCAGACCATGTGGGGTCATCACAACAGAACGAGACCCCAATAAAACAATCCTTATCTAAGAATTTGTCCAATATTTATGGACGTAACTGTTTATCACCCATGGTAATTCTGCTTCATGTCACCTAGCTTATCCATGGTTTTTTTCCCCTTTTTTTTTTTTTTTTCTCTATACTATGTTGTGCATAAATATGTGATTCTTCAGAATTTGTTTTAGTCTATGCCTGATGAAGAGACGTATGTAGTCTCGAAAGCTTGCAATTTGTTACCATCTTTTCAGTTAGCCATTAAAAGGTATCGACCACTGAGGACTCTCAATTCTAAATATTTTTCTATCTACTGGCTAACACGGTACCGTGATATATATCCTTCCACGAGCAAAGAGAGTCATGCCGGCTCAGACGATAAGATACGATACACTTTATTGATCCCGAGGGAAATTTTGGTATTACAGCAGCATTAGAAACAGCATTTCAAACATTAAAACATTATTAAAAACATTACAACATTAGAAATAGCATTACATAAAGTAATTAGTAGAGACAGATCTTGCACATGACTAACCACATTACGTAACAAACAGATATGGGTAAATGTTGGTACTTAAATCTCTGATCATTGCCATTAGTGCATCAGCCATAGGTCATTGCCGTGTTTCACCCTTAGGAAATTGTTATATATCCCCAAAGCAGTAGGCACAAATGATTTCCTGAATTTCTCCTTCTTGCACCTAAGTAGGATTAGAAGACTGCTGAATGTGCTCCTCTGCTTCAAGAATAGCTCGTATAGTAGGTGTGTATTATTGTTCATTATAGCCGTACACTTCTTGTGAATCCTATCTTCCACGACCTCCTCAAAAGAGTCAAGACGTCGTCTGGATTAACACGGTCCGCGTCAGATGTCGAGGAACCAGGACAATCTGATGATACATGGGCTACTGGACCAAACCATACATGGACAAGGCAAGAGAACCTGGATCTGATAAAATGCTACTATAACAGCAGACCAAATGGGAGAGGATATATGAAGCGTATGAGGAAACTCTGTATGGATACAAGACCCGCATGTCCACTAACTAAGAAACAACTAGTCTCCCAACGTTTCAATATCATAAAGAGAAAGCTATTACCACAACTTTAGATGGATCAACTGCACTGCAGATCCACCCCACATGAAGACCTGGAAGAACAACATGTGCAACCCCCTGAAGATCCTGATCCAACCCTGCAACTAGAGAGCACTGCAGCTGGTCTGAAACAGAGGATCTTAGATAAACTAAATACCATCAATACCAGAGATCTACGGCCAATGTTCAGCAAAGAAAGACCACCAAACAGTATGCTAGAGGATGCCAATAGAGCAGCTCTTGCATCAATACCTATCACCACCATAACTCAAACTAATAACCTGATCTATGCTACTGCCTCAGCAATCATGGAAATGCTTGGCTATACAACCAGCAAGAACAACAGAAGTACGGAAAAGAAGACTGTAGACAAAGATTAGTGTGCCACGAAGGGAAGTCAGCCAACTATCAGAAATACAGTGTGTAAAGATCAAGAATAACACCCAGCTGGACAAGTACAAAGGCCTGACCCCAACTGAAGAGACTTCTATACAAAGGCTCACAGGACTCGCTGAAAAACAAGGGAGATACATTAGAGAAGCTGAAGCCAAGAAGATAAATGCCCTGTTCTCCAAAGACCCATCCAAAGGGTACTCCCAACTACAGAGGAACAGCACAAAGGCACCAACTCTTGGCATGGCCTAGCACCTGATGTAAGCGGTAGGCTTCTGGAGCTCCTCTGCTGTGACCCTGCATTTATCTTGAAGATAAGATCTCTCTGGGAGCTGGTAATGCGTTGTCTGGCTAAGGAAGGTTACCGGAGGTCGGCCCCGACGTGTGAAGCTGTGCAGAGCTGCAGATATGGTCCAGAAAAGGCAGCAGGATGCCCCAAGGCAGGAGGAGTGAGCCGGATCCAAGATGGCGCCGACAGTGTGGAGGCGGCTGAGAGAGCGGACGCTGCAAATGCCTCTTAGGCCTCTTTTAGACGTCCAGATAATTCCGGTACCGGAGTTATCTGTGTCCGTGTGCTCACGTGGCACATCAGTGTTGCACACGTGCGGCATCCTGAGGACCACACGGACCGTGCAGGAGAGACAGCGCTACACTAAGCGCTGTCCCCCCCGCTGTGGTGCTGAAGGCGGCATTCATCTCTTCTCCCCAGCATATTCCTCACTGTAATGAGCGGTCCCACGTGACCGATCACACAGGACAGGCTGCCAGCGCTGAGAGGAGAGAGGAGACATCGCGGGAGCTGGGTGAGTATTTATTCTGCAGGGGGCCGGGCGGCACACTGGGGATGGGAGGCGGGAGGTAACAGCAACTTTATTTTTAACAAAAAAAACCCAAAAAATTGATCATTCATCTCTTCTCTCCTGCGGGGCAGAAGAGATGAATGCCGCCTTCAGCACCACAGCGGGGGGGACAGCGCTTACTATAGTGCTGTCTCTCCTGCGGGCGGTACGTGCACACGGAGGAGAGTGCACACTGTTCTCCGTGTGCGGGACGTATTGCTGTACGTGCTGCCGGAGAAACACGGACATGTCTCCTTGTTTTGCACATGGACACACGGTCCATGAAAACACGGAGACATGTGCATAGACACATTCATTTGAATGGGTCTACGTGTGTCAGTGTCTCCGGTACGTGAGAAAACTGTCACTACACGTACCGGAGACACTGACTTTTGAAAGAGGCCTTATGTAAAGAGGCTAGAGGTGGCTTCTAAGCTTGAAAAGTATGCCTGGGTGGACAGAGCAGGGAAGGAGACAGCTGGAGAGGAGGAGGAACAGGCTGGAGAGAAAATGAAAGTGCAAGGAGAAGGCTCAGAGGATGATACGGTAAAGGAGGGGCAGAGGGGGAGGAAGGAAGGCGGGAAAAATGATGGTGTGGAGCAAGAGACTGTGGAGGAGCTTATAACTGGGGAACCCACTTTGCAAGACATTTATGATCTGATCAGATCATGCAAAACTGCAATAACAACTGTCACTCACAGAGTGGATGGGACTATAGCAGAAGTTAATAAAATAAAGGCAGACATGACGAAAATGGATAAGAGAGTGGGAGAGGTGGAGGAGAGAGTAAGTGTGCTGGAGGATCAACTCTCTAAAATGCCGAGGTCCCATACTCAGTGTCTGCAAAATTGTGCTGCTCTGTTTAATAAGAATGATGTTCTGGAGAATTAGAAGCCTTAGAAGGCTGAATGAAATGACCATACAAAATTTATTGAAAAATGGCTCCAGGACAAGATAGGCACTGATAGATAACCTGTCTAAGTTATTTGCGTTGGAAAGGGCGCACCGTGTTCCCATGAAATCTCTTCCGCCTGGGTCCCCCCCTCGTACTATCCTTGCTAGGTTCCTGAACTATAGAGACAGATATGCCATATTTAGAAGTGCTCGTACAGCTGAAGATGTGCATTAACGGCCAAAAGATCTCCGTTTACCCAGATTACTCGGCTGAGGTGCAAAAGCAGTGGATGAGCTATGGAGCAGTTAAAAGAAGATTGAGAGACTTGAAATTGATTAATTCTACTCTATACCCGGTGAAATTAAGGCTGTGTGCACACGTAGCAGATTTTTCGCTATAAAAACGCTATAAAACCGCGAAAAAAATGCTCACGTTAAGAATCCTATTTAATAGAATGCAATCCGCATTTTTTGTGCACATGCTGCGTTGTTTTCCTGAGCGGAATCGCATTCCAGAAAAAAACGCAGCATGTTCATTAAATTTGCGGAATCGCAGGGATTCCGCACAGCTAGGAATGCATTGATCTGCTTACTTCCCGCACGGGGCTATGCCCACCATGCGGGAAGTAAGCAGATCATGTGCAGTTGGTACCCAGGGTGGAGGAGAGGAGACTGTCCTCCACGGACTGGGCACCATATCACTGTTAAAAAAAAAAAAAAAAAAAAAGAATTAAAATAAAAAATCGTGATATACTCACCCTCTGATGGCCCCGGAGTCTTCACACCTCTCAGCGGTGCACATGGCCGCTTCCGTTCCTATAGATATATAAAACAAAAAAACGCTGCGGAACCGCACAAAAAAACGCAGGCTTTTTTTTGTGCGTTTTTGCTGCGGTTTTCTTGCAGATTTGCTGCGTTTTTTACCCCTGCGGTTTTCTATAATGGAATGGGTACAAAAACGCTGCAGATTCACAAAAAAGAAGTGACATGCTATTTCTTTAAAACCGCAGCGTTTCCGCAGCAGATTTTCCGCAAAGTGTGCACAGCATTTTTTTTTTCTCATTGATTTACATTGTACTGTAAATCAAATGCGGATCTGCAGCGTTTCTGCACTGCAAAAAACTTTGTGGATCCGCAGAGAATCCGCAACGTTTGCACATAGCCTCATTGTAATAATGTTGTTTTATATGCGGAGGGATTGGGGAGGTGTTCTAGTTACAGCGGTTTACAGGTACTGAGGGAAGGGTAGCTAGACGCTGCACTACCTACTCTCTGATAAGAGAGGTGAAAAACAGCGGATCAGTTATGAGTTACTGTGTTAATGAATATTGGGGAGGACGGAGGGGGGTTTGGGGTCTATTGCTGGAAATGGGGACTTATAGTTTACTGGGAACAGCATCCTATTTCAAGGGGTCAGGAATTTGTATTTGTGAGGCTTTATAGTGGGAGACAATTAAAATTGTTAGTTGGAATATAAGAGGACTGTCGGAGGGTACTCGGAGAACGGCGATTATGGAATATGTGAGAAAACGGGGCCGGATGTCATTTGTCTCCAGGAGACACATTTGCTTACAGAAAAGGTAGATGTGTTATAAAGGAGGTGGATTGGGCAGTCTTATCACTCTACGTATTTTTCATATGCTAGGGGGGTCTCGATTCTCATTGGTGCGTCCACGCCTTTTGAAGAAATTGAGAGTCGTAGATAGAGATGAGCAATATGTTCTGTTATTCTGCAAAATTTATGGGCAACCATTATGTCTGGCGGCTGTTTACTTCCCACCCCCATATTCTGGGAAAAAGGCTCAAGAAATATTTGAATTGTATAAACGAGGTATGGGATTACCACAGTTAATTATTGGGGATGTTAATAATGTGATGGATGAAGGGTGGGACAGGTATAAGAAAGTCAAACAAATAAGGCAGCACACTGCGGCGCTAAAACACGCAAACATGAACATTGAACTGCATTACTGCACTAGAAATATGAAAAAAGGAGAGCGTTTAGTGCATAAATTGGCCAATTCATGTGTACCTGGTAGCCACATTAGTGCATCTCTCGTATACCAGGTCCTAAACTTTCCTTTCCTCGCTGAGAATAAACGTTCAGCACCTGTTCACACTTATTCTATGTTTGGGTGTGACAGTCAGTTTTTTGAAATGTATTCTTTAGCCTTCTGACCGAGCACTCCGCCTCTTAGCCGCAGGTGTTTTAATCGCAACAGGTCCATTACCCCTCCACAGAGAGAGAGAATGTTAGTCTGAGAAGCGGGTTCACAGGTACCCATTCAGATGAAGACGTTTATTCTCAGCAAGGAAAGGAAAGTTTAGGACCTGGTATACGAGAGATGCCCTAATGTGGCTACCAGGTACACATGAATTGGCCAATTTATGCGCTAAACGCTCTAATTTTTTCATATTTCTAGTGCAGTAATGCAGTTCATGTTTGCATGTTTCAGCGCTGCAGTGTGCTGCCTTATTTGCTTGACTGTATATGAGTTGGTGACTCTAGGTTCAGCACCTGTTCACACTTAGTCTGTGTTTGGATGTGACGGTCAGTTTTTTTAAAATAGGCATAAGAAAGGTTTAAGCAAAGGCATTAAAACACTGTCGACAAGTGGGAATTATATGACACAATTGGGGATGGTGGACCTCTGGAGAGTGAGGAATGAGAATGTAGTCTGTTACTCCTGTTATTCTGCAACTCACGGCTCGCTTCCCAGGATTGACCTGGCACTGGGAAACGACTTAATAACGCGCATGATCTGTGGGATAGAATATCTCCCAAGAGTGATTTCGGAACACAAACCTATAAAGATCTTAATTAAACGGAAAGGAGGGAGGACTGGACGGGGAGGTGGGTGGAAATGTCACCCCTTGTGGTTTGAATATATTAATATGGATAATATCAAGAAGGAGATCACAGAATACTGGCAGTTTAATGAAGATAGCACTGATAAGCGGGTAGTTTGGGGCGCAATGAAAGCTTTTCTGAGGGGCCTTCTTTTTAGGGAGATTTGTAGATGTAAATCCAAGACTAGGATGGATGATAGGGAGATCATTGAGAAATTAGAAAGAGCAGAAAGGGACATGTTGTCGGACCCATCTGAGGTAACTCAATGTAGACTAAGGGAAGTCCAGGAAGCGGTTAATAAGTTGTATGTGAAAAAAGTGGAAAGAAGAGGTTTTCAGAAATTACAGTTTTTTGAGGAAAGAGAAAGAGTGGGACACTTGCTCTCGGTGGTAATGGCGGCACAGAAAGAATCATCGTATGTGTACAAATTAAGAACAGTTACTGTGTTGAGAGATGTAGTAGATATTTTGGGTGAGTTTAGAAGTTTTTATGAGCAACTGTATTCATCTGGGTTGAGGGCTACATTGGGGAACATTGGAAACTTCCCAGGATAGGGGACTAGGGTAGGAGGAGGTTGGATGACGGAGGAGGAGATTAAAGGGAACCTGTCACCCCCAAAATGGCTGGTGAGCTAAGCTCACCGGCATCAGGGGCTTATCTACAGCATTCTGTAATGCATTCTGTAATGCTGTAGATAAGCCCCCGATGTAACCTGAAAGAGGAGAAAAAGAGGTTATATTATACTCACCCAGGGGCGTTCCCTCTGCGGTCCGGTCGGATGGGTGTCCCCGGTCCGCTCCGATGCCTCCCATGTTAATTCTATGACGTCCTCTTCGGGTCTTTACGCCGCGGCTCCGGCGCAGGCGTACTTTGCCCTGTTGAGGGCAGAGCAAAGTACTGCAGTGCGCAGGTGCTGGGCCTCTCTGACCACGGCGTAAAGACCCGAAGAGGACGTCATGGAATTAGCATGAGAGGCGCCGGAGCGGACCGGAGACACCCATCCGACCGGACCGCAGCGGGACCGCCCCTGGGTGAGTATAATCTAACGTCTTTTTCTCCTCTTTCAGGTTACATCGGGGGCTTATCTGCAGCATTACGGAATGCTGTAGATAAGCCCCTGATGCCGGTGAGCTTACCTCACCAGCCATTTTGGGGGTGACAGGTTCCCTTTAAACTTGCCATCATGTCAATGACTAATAACAAAGCCCCTGGAGCTGATGGTCTCCCGGTTGAGATATATAAGAATTTACTGGATATTTCAGTGGCTAAATTAACCCTAGAACACATGACATTAAAAATATACATATTAATGTATTGGGGGCCTTTTAGGCCCCTATGCACATAATGTAGAAAAACACACTGAAATAACTTTCACAAGTTTATTTCAAAATTGCTCAATAAAATATGAATAGTGGACAAAATTTTAATTATAATTTTTCACAGAAAACACCAAAAAAATCTTTTTTTTTCCCCAAATTTCACACAGACATGAAAACACACAAAAACGCATAGAAATCTATAGCAAACTAGCTGCAGCTACGTTTTTATTCTAACTTTCTTTTCTATTATATTAGTCTTCCAAACAATTCTGACATGTTATTTTTTCAGAAGAGTGTTCTTTGCAAACAGTTTCCTTACAAGTGGAACAATATCGCTCAGTTTTCCTCTCTGTTTCTTGGACACATGAAACAACGCTTTCGTTTTCTTTCTCCTGGCTCTGGAATAATCTAAAACTGTACGCCACACCGTTTCATTGCTTCTTTAGTTTGCTTTGGCAAGCATTTCAAGTCTCTTCGCTCTATCATGTGAGGCATTACAAGTTCATGACAAAGGTCCATCAAGAATATGCGTCTCCTGTCCTTCCTCTGTGCATGAAATTCCGGATGAATTTCTGTATAAATAATGAATGAATTTAGGGCTGCTACATCAAGCATTTGAAAATAGTACTACAGGCCATCGTTTTGTTTGCCTCTTACACGAATATTCTCCCACCATCTCATCCATTTTATCTACACCTCTTTTTGTTGTATTGTAATGCAGGATGATTTCTGGTTTCAATTTTTTGTCATTGCTGTCAACACTGCAATCGTGATGCATGGTACTGAGTAAAATTACAGTTTCTCCTTCTTCGCCTTGTAAGATACCAAAGTCGCTTTGTTATGGAATCCAAAGACACTCTCATAAAGTGCTCGCTGATGATTGTGTTTCAGTGCTGCTGGAATTTCTCATCTGTTTTGCTTTATAGTACCAACAAGTGTAATAGCTTTTGCAAGCAGAAAATTGCCTAGTTCAACATTATGGTGAAACAATTCTCCATGGTAATGTTTCTACCTGAATTGAATATTGGAACAGCCAGAGTTTTGACTATTTCAGACCCCTGATCCCACTATTTCAGACCCCAGGCAGCTCATTACTGTGTTCCGAAGGACCTGAGGTGATCATGGCCTTATCACTCCCTCTAAAAATCACACGACATCCTCACATGTTATTATCCACACCCTGGCCCCTCCACAAGCATTACTGAGTACAAATAAAGTAACTTGAGACACAAACACTACTGAGAACATGATAAAAATAGTGGGGGCCTAAAAGGCCCCCAATTCGTACAGATGTAGTTTTCACCAAACAAGCATTGTTACACCATAATGCTGATATGGAAATTTGGGTTGGATAAATTTATCCCTGTGTGTTCTGTGGCCATTCCCAATAAGACTGAGTATTTTGAGCGCTCATCAAGAATGAGACTGCACACCATGTTGTGTCAATAACATTCCATCAATACTGATACTTTATTGTACATACATAGTTTTATAATTGCATATAGAAAGGAGTGGTTAGGGGTGGTTAGTTAATTACCATATTGTCTAGCTCCTCTGTCATTGGTTATCTAAACATATATGGAATATTGTGATTAATGCTCATATGACAGCTGATTAAGCAACTAAAATGTAGCTCTGTATCTAGGACAAAGTTGAGACATCTGATCAGCACTTAATACATCTGGCGTTGTTCTGCTTTTGAGATGGAAAACCCCATACAATCTGTCTGGCTTATATCAGTTTATGTCAGCCATTTTAAGCCATTGATTATAATGTATATATTAGCTGTGAGTATATGAGTATATATGATTATAGAGGAGTATACATGCAAGTGAGATCTACATGATATATATATTTCTATCACAAGCCCCCCTTAGATATCACTTGCCCTAAGCCTAGCCTCCTGTCCCAAAGCGCTGCAACTCTTTTGTGCTGTCTGTGAACTGACACAAGCCTAACGCCTGCGCCTCACTCCGTACAGACTTTTCGCAAATGGGCGGTCAGGAGATCTGTCCGTAACGGGGGTTCGTTGCAATCAGTCTCTTAGTCAACAGCATGTGTAGTGAGCGATGTGTAGTCTTTATCAGGTAGGTCATCTATTCAGTCAGGCCGCAACATCATTCTGGCTTGGGTGTCATCTTCTGGTAGCTTTCTTGCAATGCGATGAGTGGATCCAAGTGGGTCTTCCCTCCAGTTTCACAGAGGTTGGTGTCATCAGCAGCACTTGAACAGGACCATCAAATCTGGGATCGAGTGGTGTGCTCCTTACAAACTTTTTCACCAACACCCAGTCTCCTGGCTTTGAGGAGTGCGTACCGGACACTGAATCTGGATCTGGCAATGAAGAAAAAAAACTCGAGAATGGATATTAGCAAGTTTCTTGGTGAGTTCAATTATATAAGCAGACAAAGTATCATATTGCATAATCAGCTGCTGAGGGAAAGGATACCCCTAACCTGGGACTAGACCCAAACAAAATTTCATATGGTAACAGCTTTTCTGGGCCTCTGGAAGTATGCCTTACACTAAGTAGTGTGATTGGGAGTGTGTAGGCCTAAGTCTGACCCTACTGCTGACTAGATCTCTCCGTGTGAGATTTGCTGTGAAAGCGGGTCCCTGGTCACTCTCTATCACTTCTGGGACCCCATAGCTGCATATCTCATCTCTGAGATTAGCTTCTTTGCAGTAGTCTTTGCTGACTGGTTCCTCACTCACTGGGAAAGCTTCTGGCCATCCTGAGAACATGTCCACGACCACAAGGGCATATTTGAAACCTCCACTTGGCGGAATTTGGATGTGGTCTATCTGGATCCTCTGGAAGGGGTACAGTGGTCTGGCAAGATGATGTGTGGGAACTTTCTCCATTCTTCCAGGGTTGCATTTGCCACAGGTCAGACAGCTGTTTATGAACTTGGCTGTTAGGGTGGAGATTTCTGGAGCGGACCAGTAAGCACCAATCGGATCATTCATCTGTGTCTTTAATCTGTGTGTGGGCCCATGTGCCCACTGGACCACCATAGGGTACATGCTTCGGGGTAAACAGTGTTTGTAGTCCATTGAGTATAACCTTCCTTCTTCATGTGTTGCTCTCTTCCGCATCCAGCATTCCTTCTTGTCCTTTGGGGCTTGCTCTTGCAGCTTTTTGAGCAGATCGCAGGACGTTATTTGGTCAGGTTTTTTGTCTTCAGTCGTCATATAGTAGCCGTCCAGCTCTACGACCTCTTCCACTTTTCCATATTGTCTTCCCTTGACTGCTTCTTTGGCTGTCATATCCGCCATGTTGTTGCCTCGTGCCTCTACTGTGTTTAGTTTTCTGTTGTGAATTCCGTTCTTGGGCTCCCTCCTGTGATTATGAATGGTACTTTTGGGAGTTCTGCCCTTGGGCTCCCTCTGGTGGTTTCGAGTGGAACTGCTGCTCCTGGAGTTTGGCCTGGCAGCTGACTTCACTAATCGGCTCCCTTAGCCTTGTTATTTAACAGGGCTCTGGTCTGTAATTCATGCCAGCTGTCAATGTTTTTCTAGGTTTGACTCAGTCTTCTCCTTGGATTTCCCTGATGGCCTGTCCATGTCAGCATAAGATAAGTTCTTGCTAGTTCTTGTACTTACTGTTCAGTTAAAGTTATGTCTCTTTTTGTCCAGCTTGTCATTATGAAATATTCAGGCTAGCTGGAAGCTCTGGGGAAGCAGAATTGCCCCTCCACACCGTGAGTCGGTGTGGAGGTTATTTTTGTAATCTCTGCGTGGATTTTTAGGTTTTATATACTGACCGCACAGTGCCCTTTCCTATTTTTGTCTTATCTAGTCAGAGTTGGCCTCCTTTGCTAAAATCTGTTTTCATCCCTGCGTTTGTCATTTCCCTCTCCACTCACAGTCAATATATGTGGGGGGCTATCTTTCCTTTTGGGGAATTTCTCTGAGGCGAGATAGTTTTCTATTTCCATCTTCAGGGGTAGTTAGTTCTTAGGCTGTGAAGAGGCGTCTAGGGAGTGACAGGAACGTCCCACGGCTATTTCTAGTGTTTGTGTTAGGATTAGAGATTGCGGTCAGTAAAGCTACCACCTCCTCAGAGCTTGTCCATGATCTATTTTACCCACCAGGTCATATCAGTGCTGTTCCGTACCCACCAGGTCATATCAGTGCTGCTCCGTTACCACCAGGTCATAACAGTTTTCCATGCGCTTTGACTTTTAGTACTGCCACCACTTTTGGAAGTTGAAGTGCGTTCAGCAGGTCCTTAATGGCTCCATGATGCTTCACGGTTGTTCCGCTTGCTGTGATGAAGTCCCTTGCAGCCCAGATGGGTCCGAAGTCGTGTGCTATGCCATGCGAGTCCCTCGGATCGGTATACATTTTCTCAGTCTTGTCTTCTGCCATCTGGTAGGCCTTCATCAGCGCTATCAGTTCTGCTTCCTGGGCTGACAGACTGGGCGTCAGACTTCTCGGCCACAGGATCTCTTGATTGCTGGTCACTGCACATCCCGTGTGGAATCTTCCTTCATCATCTGCAAATCTGGAGCCATCCAGATAAGGATCAACTCTGGGTTGGTCAGTGGCTCTTCTGCCACCTTGGGTAGTCCTGCTGTTTCCTGTTGCATGATGCTGAAGCAATCATGGTCATCCGTCCGGAGCAAATTCAGATCCCTGCAGAAGGTATCATGCAGATTTTGATCAGACTTTTTATCTGAGGGTCCATATCTGTATCCCGATAGCTCAGTTGGTAGAGCATCAGACTTTTTATCTGAGGGTCCATTTCTGTATCCCCCCTTGGGAATGGGAGTAGAGTGGACGGGTTGAGGACTGTGCATCTGGAGATGGTGACATTGTCGGGCAGGAGTAGAGAGCACTGGAGGCGAAGACGCCTGGCGGTGGAGAGATGTTTTGGCTGGGTTTGGTTGAGGATTGCTGAGATGTCATGTGGAGCCAGGATTTCCAATGGATGTCCAAGAATGATGTCAGCAGTCTTGTCCAGGAGGGCGTGTGCTGCAAATGCTGCTCTCATGCAGGAGGGGCTTCCCTTGCAACTGGATCCAAGCAAGCTGAAAAGTAGCCTAAAGGTCTCAGCTTTCCCCCCTGAAGCTGCATCAGGACTCCAGTAGCAAGGCCTTCTTTTTCCATCAGGTAGAGACGGAATGGCTTCTCGTAGTCAGGTAGGCCTAGTGCTGGCGCTGAGACTACAGAGCCTTTTAACTTCTTGAACGAGCTGAAGGCTTCATCTGTCAGGAGGAATGGGGTTATGTTGACGCAATCATCCAGAGGCTGAATTAGGACTGAGGCATCATGGATCCAGGCACTGCAATATGAAACTAGACCAAGGAAGGCCTGTAGCACCTTTGGAGTTGTTGGAGGAACCATCTTCTCCACTGTGGTCTTCCGGTCATCTGTAAGGTGTTTCGCCTGGTGAGCAATACAGTGTCTCTGGAATGTAACTCGCTTCAGACACCAATGGACTTTGTTCTTTGAGATCTTGCAGTGCTGCTCCGCCAAATAGAGTAGGAGATACAAGGAATGGGCTTTACACGTGTCAAAGTCAATTGCACAAAGGAGTAGATTGTCCATGTATTGTAGCAGGGTTACTTCTGCTTGTTCTGTGACCCAGTTGGTGAGGACTGTGGACATTGCTTTGGTGAACTGTGAAGGGCTGTTCTGGGCCCACTGTGGCATCACTGTCCATGTGTGGTGTCCCCCATGGTGCATTAAGGCAAACAGGAACTGGTCTTCCGGATGAAGGGGAACACTGGAGAAAACATTAGCCAGGTCGGTCACTGTGAACACTTTTGCTGTGGCAGGCACATTTGAGAGCAGAGTGTGCGGATTCGGCATAATTGCAGTTTCAAACACCGTGGCGTCATTCACAGCTCTCAGGTCATGTACCATTCTGAACTTGGCTGGCTCTCATTTTACAGTCTTTTTCTTGACCGGGAAAAGCGGGGTATTGCAAGGCGATGTGCAAGGAACAATGATTCCTATTTCCAGGTAGACCTTCAGTTGGTCAGAGGTAGCTTGACTCTAGGCCTGGCCTGGGCCTTACGAGGGTACGGGGTATCTGGCTTGAGTGACTCCCGTACTGGGGCAACTTGAGGTTTTCTCACGTCCTGGGGTCCCTCAGACCATAGACTTTCCGGTACTATGTCCAGTACCTCCTTGAGTAGGCCTCATCGGTTGCTTAAGGTTCTTGTAGGGCCGCCAGCATGACTCTTCTTGGGTCAGGGATGAAGAAAGTGTCACGGACCCATTTTCCTGGAACACTGTGGTTGCCTTCAGCTTCTGCAGTAGGTTCGCTCCCAGCAGGTTGAGTGGAAGGTCCTTGACATCACAAACTGGGACAGGATAGAGTGTCCTGGCTGAGTGCACACGCTCAGTGGCTTTGTAAGCTGAGAATGTCTGACTTGACCATCAATGCCCATGCGAGACACAGAGGATTCTGATAGGCAGGTGGGATCAGCGAGTTCCACAGGTGTCATCACATTTCTGGCTGCACCACGTTGGATCTGACAACGCCATCCATTTTAAGGGTAATTTGAGGTATTGATCTTGCAGATGAAGTTTTACATGTCAGGAGCGTAGTGTCTTGCGGACCTGGCTTGCTTGCCTCTGTCCTATGGACGGGGTACTTCACTGCTTTCTGCACTTCTTCCTTAACCTGTTTCTCTGGACCAACTCTTGGTTTGCATGGGTCCAGTCTCTTCGGAGGCGTGGGTGCTTTGCACTGGTTCTGGAAATGGCCAAACTTGCCACAGATGTAACACTTGACACTTCTCTCTTCATAGGGTGGTTGCGCTTCCAGGTCAGTGGTCACCATGAGAGGGGCTGTCTTCTACACCCCTGGTTGGGACTCAATCCCTTTGGATACTGTGGACAACGGCATGATGGGTACTGTAGCGGCAGCGGGGTCCGGCCTGCTGATTGAAGCTGCGGTGGTAAGATGGGGAAACCACTCAAGAGAAAAATAGTGTACAAGTCCAAAATTTATTTAAACAAATATCAAAACATGGATAAAGGCTGCAAGGTAGGAGACGTAAACATAACCTCATGAAACCTAGAAATAGACAATGATCCCCAAAGAATCATCACATCAAAAGATGTAAGATGGGGCCTGCAGGTGCATTCGTGGCGAGGCCCGGGGGTGCCATGAGACCGGCGGCTGCATCCAACCCAAAGTCTTGGGGCATTACAGGGGCTGTGGCTGCATCTGCCATCACTTCTTCCCCCTGCTCTGACATAGCTTCTCCCCTTTGCTAACCTTATTGAGGTCGGTGTCTGTTGTGAATTCTGTTGTGGGTTCTGCTCTTGGGCTCCCTCCGGTGGTTATAAGTGGTAGTGCTGCTGTTTGTCCTTCACAGCAGTCATCAGGTGCGTCCACTTCGGACGGGGCTATTTAGTCTGGCCTCACCCTTTGGTGAGTGCCAGTTGTTCATTGTTTCTGGAGGATTCACATCCCTTCCTGGTCGCTCCTGCTTGCAGTTCATTTCTTCCAGATAAGTTCTGCTTGTTTTTCTGCCCACATGTTGTGGGCCTCATTGTTCAGTGCATTGCATGTTTTTTCTTGTCCAGCTTAATCTGTGTAAGTATTTATGCAGGCAACCTGGAATCTCTGGAGAGGCAGATTTACCCTCCAAGTCTTTAGTTAGATTTGGAGGTTTTTTTGTATTATCTGTGGTGGACATTTCTTAGTATTTTTAATACTGACCGCATAGTTCTCTGTCCTATCTTTTCTATCTAGTTAGATTGGCCTCCTTTGCTAAATTCTGTTTTCAGCCTGTGTATGTTCCTTCCTCTCCTCTCACAGTCAATATTTGTGGGGGGCTGCCTATTCTTTGGGAATTTTCTCTGAGGCAAGATAGTTTTCCCTTTTCTATCTATAGGGTTAATTAGTCCTCCGGCTGTGACGAGGTGTCTAGGATTGGTAGGTACATCCCACGGCTACTTCTAGTTGCGGTGTTAAGTCCAGGGTCTGCGGTCAGTACAGTTACCACATTCTCCAGAGTACGTCTCATGCCACTTTTAGGCCACCAGATCATAACAGTACAACTGGCCAACAATGAGTTAACCGCATCTCAAAAGAAGGGAAAGAAAGTGCTGAGCCATTTTTTTTTTCTGTACTCTGTGGTGTTTTTTTTTTCCCTCTTTACCTCTGGGTGGCTCAAGAGTCAGGCGCTGATATGGATGTTCAGGGACTTGCTTCTCGTGTGGATCAACTTGCTGCTAGAGTACAGGGTATTTCTGATTATATCGTGCAGACTCCTGTTTTGGAGCCTAGAATTCCTACCCCTGATCTGTTTTTTTGGGGACAGGTCTACATTTCTGAGCTTTAAAAATAATTGTAAACTGTTTTTTGCTCTGAAGCCCCGATCCTCTGGTGATCCCATCCAGCAGGTAAAAATTGTCATATCTCTGTTGCGTGGCGACCCTCAGGATTGGGCATTTTCCCTGGAATCTGGGAATCCGGCCTTGCTTAATGTAGACACCTTTTTTTCAGGCGCTTGGGTTATTATTGTATGATGAACCTAATTCTGTGGATCATGCTGAGAAAACCTTGTTGGCCCTGTGTCAGGGTCAAGAAGCGGCAGAATCATATTGCCAGAAATTTAGAAAATGGTCTGTGCTTACTAAATGGAATGAGGATGCTTTGGCGGCAATTTTCAGAAAGGGTCTTTTTGAATCTGTTAAAGATGTTATGGTGGGGTTCCCCACGCCTGCAGGTCTGAGTGATTCTATGTCTCTGGCCATTCAAATTGATCGGCGCTTGCGTGAGCGCAGAGTTGTGCACACTATGGCGTTGTCTTCCGAGCGGAGTCCTGAGCCAATGCAGTGTGATAGGATTGTGTCTAGATCTGAACGCCAAGGATTCAGATGTCAGAATAGGTTGTGCTTTTACTGCGGCGATTCTGCTCATGTTATTTCTGATTGCCCTAAGCGTGCCAAGAGAATCGCTAATTCCATTACCATCAGTACTGTACAACCTAAATTTCTGTTATCTGTGACCCTGATCTGCTCATTATCGTCATTTTCTGTCATGGCATTTGTGAATTCAGGCGCCGCTTTAAATTTAATGGACTTAGAATTTGCCAGACGTTGTGGTTTTCCCTTACAGCCTTTGCAGAGTCCTATCCCTTTGAGGGGCATTGATGCTACACCATTGGCTAAAAATAAACCTCAGTTTTGGACACAGTTAACCATGTGCATGGTGCCAGCCCATCAGGAAGATTGTCGTTTCCTGGTGTTGCATAATTTGCATGATGCTATTGTGCTGGGGTTTCCATGGTTACAGGTACATAATCTGGTGTTGGATTGGAAATCTATGTCTGTGACTAGTTGGGGTTGTCAGGGGTTCATGATGATGTTCCTCTGATGTCAATCTCCTCCTCCCCCTCTTCTGAAATTCCTGAGTTTCTGTCAGATTTCCAGGATGTTTTCGATGAGCCCAAGTCCAGTTCCCTTCCACCGCATAGGGACTGTGATTGTGCTATTGACTTGATTCCAGGCTGTAAGTTCCCTAAGGGCCGACTTTTCAACCTGTCTGTGCCTGAACATGCCGCCATGCGGAGTTATGTTAAGGAGTCTTTGGAGAAGGGGCATATTCGGCCATCTTCTTCTCCATTGGGAGCAGGTTTTTTTTTTTGTTGCCAAGAAGGATGGCTCCTTGAGACCCTGTATTGATTATCGCCTCTTGAATAAGATCACGGTCAAATTCCAATACCCTTTGCCTTTGCTTTCTGATTTGTTTGCCAGGATTAAGGGGGCTAGTTGGTTTACTAAGATTGACCTTCGAGGAGCATATAATCTTGTTCGTATTAAGCAGGGTGACGAATGGAAAACTGCGTTTAATACGCCCGAGGGCCATTTTGAATATCTTGTGATGCCATTTGGACTCTCTAATGCCCCATCTGTGTTTCAGTCCTTCATGCATGATATTTTTCGGAATTATCTTGATAAATTCATGATTGTATATTTGGATGATATTTTGATTTTTTCAGATGATTGGGAGTCTCATGTGAAACAAGTCAGGATGGTATTTCAGATCCTTCGTGATAATGCCTTGCTTGTGAAGGGGTCTAAGTGCCTCTTTGGAGTACAGAAGGTTTCTTTTTTGGGCTTCATTTTTCTCCATCATCTATAGAAATGGATCCAGTTAAGGTTCAGGCCATTCATGATTGGATCCAGCCCACATCCGTGAAGAGCCTTCAGAAATTTTTGGGCTTTGCTAATTTTTATCGCCGTTTCATTGCCAACTTCTCCAGTGTGGTTAAACCCCTGACCGATTTGATGAGGAAGGGTGCTGATGTAACGAATTGGTCCTCTGAGGCCGTTTCTGCATTTCAGGAGCTTAAGCGCCGATTTACTTCTGCCCCTGTGTTGCGTCAGCCGGATGTTTCTCTTCCTTTTCAGGTTGAGGTTGACGCTTCTGAGATTGGGGCAGGGGCCGTTTTGTCTCAGAGGAATTCTGATGGTTCCTCGATGAAACCGTGTGCTTTTTTTTCTCGAAAGTTTTCGCCTGCGGAATGCAATTATGATTTCGGCAATCGTGAGTTGTTGGCTATGAAGTGGGCATTTGAGGAGTAGCGACATTGGCTTGAGGGGGCCAAGCACCGTATTGTGGTCTTGACCAATCATAAGAATCTGATTTACCTCGAGTCTGCCAAACGGCTGAATCCTAGACAGGCTCGATGGTCCCTGTTTTTCTCTCGTTTTGATTTTGTTGTCTCGTATCTTCCGGGTTCTAAGAATGTTAAGGCTGATGCCCTCTCTAGGAGTTTTTTGCCTGATTCCCCTGGGGTTCTTGAGCCGGTTGGTATTCTGAAGGAGGGGGTGATTCTTTCCGCTATCTCCCCTGATTTGCGACGGGCTCTTCAGGAGTTTCAGGCTGATAAACCTGATCGCTGTCCAGCGGGGAAACTGTTTGTTCCTGACAGATGGACTAGTAAAGTGATTTCTGAGGTTCACTGTTCTGTGTTGGCTGGCCATCCTGGGATTTTTGGTACCAGAGATTTGGTTAGTAGGTCCTTTTGGTGGCCTTCTTTGTCACAGGATGTGCGTTCATTTGTGCAGTCCTGTGGGACTTGTGCGCGGGCCAAACCTTGCTGCTCCCGCGCCAGTGGGTTGCTTTTGCCTTTGCCGGTCCCAGAGAGGCCTTGGACACATATTTCTATGGATTTTATTTCGGATCTTCCTGTTTCCCAGAGGATGTCGGCTATCTGGGTGGTCTGTGACCGGTTTTCTAAGATGATTCATTTGGTACCTTTGCCTAAATTGCCTTCCTCTTCTGAGTTGGTTCCTTTGTTTTTTCAGCATGTGGTTCATTTGCATGGCATTCCGGAGAATATTGTGTCCGATAGAGGTTCCCAGTTTGTTTCTAGGTTTTGGCGGTCCTTTTGTGCTAAGCTGGGCATTGATTTGTCTTTTTCTTCCGCATTTCATCCTCAGACAAACGGTCAAACCGAGCGAACTAACCAGACTTTGGAGACTTATTTGAGATGCTTTGTGTCTGCCGATCAGGATGATTGGGTGGCTTTCTTGCTATTGGCCGAGTTTGCCCTTAATAATCGGGCTAGTTCTGCTACCTTGGTTTCACCCTTCTTTTGTAATTCTGGGTTTCATCCTCATTTTTCTTCAGGGCAGGTTGAGTCTTCTGATTGTCCTGGGGTGGACTCTGTGGTTGACAGGTTGCAGCAAATTTGGGCTCATGTTGTGGACAATTTGGTGTTGTCTCAGGAGGAGGCTCAGCGTTTTGCCAACCGTCGTCGGCGTGTGGGTTCCCGGCTTCGGGTTGGGGATTTGGTCTGGTTGTCTTCCCGTCATGTTCCTATGAAGGTTTCTTCCCCGAAGTTCAAGCCTCGGTTTATTGGTCCTTATAGGATTTCTGAGATTATCAATCCAGTGTCTTTTCGTTTGGCCCTTCCAGCCTCTTTTTCCATCCATAATGTTTTTCATAGATCTTTGTTGCGGAAATATGTGGTGCCCGTGGTTCTTTCTGTTGATCCTCCTGCCCCGGTGTTGATTGATGGGGAGTTGGAGTATGTTGTGGAGAAGATCTTGGATTTTCGTTTTTCAAGACGGAGGCTTCAGTATCTTGTCAAGTGGAAGGGTTATGGCCAGGAGGATAATTCTTGAGTTGTTGCCTCCGATGTTCATGCTGGCGATTTGGTTCGTGCCTTGCATTTGGCTCGTCCTGATCGGCCTGGGGGCTCTGGTGAGGGTTCGGTGACCCCTCCTCAAGGGGGGGTACTGTTGTGAATTCTGTTGTGGGTTCTGCTCTTGGGATCCCTCCGGTGGTTATAAGTGGTAGTGCTGCTGTTTGTCCTTCACAGCAGTCATCAGGTGCGTCCACTTCGGACGGGGCTATTTAGTCTGGCCTCACCCTTTGGTGAGTGCCAGTTGTTCATTGTTTCTGGAGGATTCACATCCCTTCCTGGTCGGTCGCTCCTGCTTGCAGTTCATTTCTTCCAGATAAGTTCTGCTTGTTTTTCTGCCCACATGTTGTGGGCCTCATTGTTCAGTGCATTGCATTGCATGTTTTTTCTTGTCCAGCTTAATCTGTGTAAGGATTTATGCAGCCGAGCTGGAATCTCTGGAGAGGCAGATTTACCCTCCAAGTCTTTAGTTAGATTTGGAGTTTTTTTTTGTATTATCTGTGGTGGACATTTCTTAGTATTTTTAATACTGACCGCATAGTTCTCTGTCCTATCTTTTCTATCTAGCTAGATTGGCCTCCTTTGCTAAATTCTGTTTTCAGCCTGTGTATGTTCTTTCCTCTCCTCTCACAGTCAATATTTGTGGGGGGCTGCCTATTCTTTGGGAATTTTCTCTGAGGCAAGATAGTTTTCCCTTTTCTATCTATAGGGTTAATTAGTCCTCCGGCTGTGACGAGTTGTCTAGGATTGGTAGGTACATCCCACGGCTACTTCAAGTTGCGGTGTTAAGTCCAGGGTTTGCGGTCAGTACAGTTACCACATTCTCCAGAGTACGTCTCATGCCGCTCTTAGGCCACCAGATCATAACAGGTGTCTCCTCTCTGGAGTCAGCAGCGGTTCTTCCGGTGTGTTGATCGGCACTTCGTAGCGTCTTCACCTCTGGCTCCCCTTCTGGCGTTCTCAGCAGCACGGCACCCATTTCCTTCTTCGCGCTCTTTGTGGTGCTATAATGGCGGCAGTTTTGGTGACAATCGGCAATAAACAGTCTCCTAGGCGCACATAAACCATTTTGCTGAGTCAGTCCACTGCTATTGACCTGTTCTCAGGCCTAGCCACTATCAGTATTTTCCTGATTGGCCATCTCAGTCCATGCACAAAGGCCTGTGCCAACATTTGCCTGTGTATCTGGTCATAAATGGTGAAGCCCAAGTTTTGGAAAACTTGCGTTACTCTGCCATGAAACTTCTTTACATATGCTGTCTTTTCTTGGCTCATGTCCTGTAAGCTGAGGGCTTACCCTGCCAATCTGCTTTCGGCCCACTCTCTGAGCTGTTCAGTTAGCTGTGGCACTGACTCCCAAGCCTGTACATCTAATTCTGCTGGAAGTTTGAATTGTTCCTTCATGATTGGCCAGAGTGCATCGCCTGCTTCTATTTCCATTTATGGCCCAGAGATCATTCCAGGTGGCTGCATATGTTCCCCTGTTCTGCTACATTCTTCGGTAAAATGGCATGGGATGCATCCCTGGGTCTGGAGGATTGTCACCTGAGTGCACATAGTGTAATCGTGGTGCCTCTATCTGCCCCTGCATTCTTGGTGCCTGTGGGTTTCTTTTCCTAGTACTGGGCAGCATGTATGATGTTCCCTCTTCATCTTCATCAGAGGAATATTTGTGATAACGTGTACTGGGGTCATACACTGGCTGATATTGGACTTAGAAGTTGCTTTTTTCTTTTCTTTGTGTGTTGATGTCTCCCCCCTTGCTGAAGCTGTGATGGATTATGTTGGTGTGAATGTAGGCAGCTCTGACCGGTGCTTAAATTGTACATTATCAGCAAATGGTGATGTCAGTACTCCCCCCTCTGCACCCAGGGCTGAGCTGTCTGCTGCCTGATATGTCTGGGAGTTGCCTACTGCATTGTGTGTAGTAGGATTTTCACCTTCTTTCCCCGATATCACAACTGGCCATGGCTGGATTGTGCCAGGGACATAGAAGGGGAACCTTGTGCTGTAAGCACCACATTGTTTGAATTGGGCGTTGGCCCAGCCGGCAACGAAGAGGAAGAAAGAGGAAGAAAAAGGAGGAGGGGTTGATGAGTGATGAAAGAGGAATAGAAGGACGAGAGAGAGAATGTGGAGATGAGTGAAGAAGGAGGAAAGAGGCGCGGAGAAGGAGAATGAGGAGATAGAGGGAGACAGAAAGGTGTGGTGAAGAGAAACGGGGAGAATCAGGGTGTGCAGAAGTAGGTGGAGACGGGAGGCGTGGAAGAGAGAGAAGGAGGAGAAGAGAGGGGTGGAGATGGGTGTGGACAAGGAAGAGAAGGAGGAGATAGGTGTGGTGGGGGAGTGGAGAAGGAGGAGAGAGAGAGGGTGAGGAGAAAAGGGAGGAGAAGATGGAAGGTGTGGAGGAGAGAGGGAGAGAGAAGAGAAATGTGGAGAGAGAGGAGAGGAAAGGAGAGAGAGAGAAGAATGAGGAGAGAAAGAGTGATAGAGAAAAAGGAGGATAGAGAAGAACGAGAACAATAGAGTGGAGCAATTATGCCTTCTCCCTGTAGGGAGGGACGGGGCGCACCACATACTGTGCAAAAATAACTACCTATACCATGGATTCTGCTAAAAGCAGACTGCGTAAATAACCAAACACAAAACAAAAACATGCATAGCAACAGATAGTAATAAATCAATCAAAATCAAAAAAACTATGCAAACGGACTAGTATGAATATATGGGTAAGTCGCTATCACATATAGATCCAGCAAGATGTGGGTCATAAAGACCCAAAAAAACGACCAAGCACCCAATATAAAAATATAAACTTTATTAGTACTCAAAACTACATATATAATAGTATTAAATATAAAATATAAAAAGCCGGTGAGGTTCAGTACCACAGGGTGTACAAAGACAACACTGAAAGAGCTTGTAAAGGACGCACGGAACCAGGATCAAAGAATAACTCATATTTGTAAGAGGTGGACCATAAGGTCCATACCACAATGAGTACCGCCATGCATAGACAAAGGCACCCAGAGGCCCAAAGGAAGGTTGTTTCACCGAAACGTGCGTTGGGGAGGACGCACGGACCCCTGATCTGGATCACCTGCCTGCCCCATTGAGGTAATGTGTATGTATTAACTATTAAATTGTTTGGGCCTCTGGGTGCCTTTGTCTATGCATGGCGGTACTCATTGTGGTATGGACCTTATGGTCCACCTCTTACAAATATGAGTTATTCTTTGATCCTGGTTCCGTGCGTCCTTTACAAGCTCTTTCAGTGTTGTCTTTGTACACCCTGTGGTACTGAACCTCACCGGCTTTTTATATTTTATATTTAATACTATTATATATGTAGTTTTGAGTACTAATAAAGTTTATATTTTTATATTGGGTGCTTGGTCGTTTTTTTGGGTCTTTATGACCCACATCTTGCTAAAAGCAGACTGCGCAGATCCGATATCTCCCATCTTATACACACACACAAAAAAAAAAAACACTTCCTGGTTTGCTCACATAACTTTCTGTACCACCTAAACGATGTAAGCTCTGCTGCCACTTCATACCATGTATTAGTATTCAGCAATTTAACATCAGCTAACTTCCCTTATTTTCCTTTCTACGTCATGCCACTCCGCAGCTTGAAGTCTGCCATTCTAATGCATTTCAAGTACTTTATACCTTCCAAAATTCTTCACATACTTAACACCTTTGTATTCTGCCACTATCTGGGGGGCTGTTTTCTCATCAGGCAATAAAAAGTCTTTCCTGTTGCTTGGCCACCTTATTCTCCATGGCAAAAGCAAAAAATTAAAAACACACAAAAAGGAAAAAATGAAAACAAAACCAAAAAAACTTCTAAAAATGAGTATATAAAACTCCCCCCAAAAAAAAAATGATGAAAAACTCAAAATTTTGATACAAAAGAAAAAACTTTGGAAAACTTAAAAAAAACTTTTAAAAAATATATGAAAAAAACAGACTTTCAAAAGAGTAAAAAAACTATGTATATATATATATATATATATATATATATATATATATATATATATATATATATATATATACATATTTATATTTCTTCTACCCTCTCTCTGCGCTCAACGCAGTTAGAGACACACACACTTCCCCTTTTCTTATGCTATTGTATCCAATGTCACTAAAATCACATATCTGAAAACACGTATGTCGCATCAAAAATAATAGATACAATTTGTTTCATTTCTTCACAAATAGCTACACATAGCTAGCATTGCAGAAACAGCCAGGAAAAAACAGATGTGACAGTGTGATTTACAATGCATATATCTCTGCTACAGCAACTGGAAAAGAGGAAGTTCATCAGAGAGAGAGAAAAGAAAAAAAAACTTTCTTTACAATTGTATGCTCTTAAAGCAGCAATACATGAATCGAACCAAACAGACAGATACAGATAGACAATCTGGGAGATGCCCCTTTAAATTCTGTGACACGTGCATGTTGCGCTGGGAACAGACTACTGCCAATCGCACTGGGCACACCTGTGCCCGGGCCGCCTGAGTGAGAAGCACAACAAGCGGGAAATCTACCACCTCGGTCCGGTCGTCCTAACTGGATTGCCGGCACTACGGGAATCTGCAGCAGCCCTCTAAGTTATCGCTACCCGTGCCTGGAACATGGGACTACCTGCCCCGGAACGCTACCTGTTCCTCCTATGCACGGGAATCCTGCAATAACTTATCGAGCGATTTGACCTTCTGCGGTCTGTTATCCAGCCACCACAAAACAGTCACTGTTCCTTCCTTCCCCCGGATTTTACACAAACACAGAACACATACACGGCACACAGCAGACACCTCCCAGGGTTTGGATACGTGGATACGGGCTTGGACTTTTTACACTACTACCTGGGAATACAGTGGTGACCACACCTGACCGGCAAGAGGTATAGACCCGGACTGGGCACAGGGGACTTTCAGGTAAGATGATAACATTTTCTTACCTTACTTATGGAGCTGCGCATTCTCCGTCCCGTGAACCAAGGCCGTGGCCAACACTTCCATCTCTCCGGTCAGCAGGGTCCCCATGTGCGTTTCGTCCCTTGCCTCGCTGTTGGGGGCGCCATTTGAAATTTGGGTTGGATAAATTTATCCCTGTGTTGCTGCGGCCGCTCCCAATAAGACTGAGTATTTTGAGCGCTCATCAAGAATGAGACTGCACAACAATATTGTGTCAATAACATTCCATCAATACTGATACTTTATTGTACATACATAGTTTTATAATTGCATATAGAAAGGAGTGGTTAGGGGTGGTTAGTTAATTACCATATTGTCTAGCTCCTCTGTCATTGGTTATCTAAACATATATGGAATATTGTGATTAATGCACATATGACTGCTGATTAAGCAACTAAAATGTGGCCCTGTGTCTAGGACAAAGTTGAGACATCTGATCAGCACTTAATACATCTGGCGTTGTTCTGCTTTTGAGATGGAAAACCCCATACAATCTGTCTGGCTTATATCAGTTTATGTCAGCCATTTTAAGCCATTGATTATAATGTATATATTAGCTGTGAGTATATGAGTATATATGATTATAGAGGAGTATACATGCAAGTGAGATCTACATGATATATATATTTCTATCACAATGCCTATGAAATAAATTATATGAACAACTGGATATTATCAACAACGACATACTTGAGGAATACCTGGAGTTTCAAATTCTAACTAAAGTAATTTTGCAGATAATAGCAAAAATGTAAGCATGGGGGCCTAAAAGGCCCCCAATATGCGTTCTAGGGTTAAAGATAGTCTTTGAGACGCTACAGGAGGGGGAGTTGCCGGCGTCCATGAGAGAGGCGATAGTAGTGGTCATTTTAAAGGAAGGTAAGGACCCGGGATTGGCGGAGTCATATAGGCCAATTTCGTTGCTGACGGCGGATGTTAAGATTTTGGCTAAGGTAGTGGCTAACCGGTTGGCAAGTGTGGTCCAGAATCTGGTCAATCCTGATCAATCTGGTTTTATGCCAAATAAGTACAGCAATAAACTTACATTATTCCTGAACTTGCTGCTGCCGTCGGACAATGAGGGTAATAGAGTTTTAGTCTCACTGGATGCGCGTAAAGCGTTTGATAGTGTTGAATGGTGCTATCTTTGGGAGGTTCTGAGATCTTTTGGTTTCGGGCCAACTTTTATCTCATAGGTGAGGTTATTGTATTCTTCTCCGACTGCTAGAGTGAGACTTAATGGAGAGCTGTCTGGAAGTTTTGGCCTATATAGGGAACTAGGCAGGGGTGCCCGCTATCTCCGCTGCTTTTTGGTTGGCAGTGGAACCCCTAGCACAGACATTTAGGAACTCTGTTTCGGTTAGGGGGTTCCGGTATGGCATGATAGAGGATAAAATAGCCCTATATGCAGATGACATGCTACTATTTTTTAGAAAATTCTGGAGAGGCCTTGAAGGGAACGCTGAATATTCTCAGGACATTTGGTGATATATCGGGTCTTGAAATCAATTGGGAGAAGTCAAATATCTTGATAGTGGATAAAGGGGGGTCTGACATCCCAATATCAGGGGATGGTAGTAAGCTGACAGTGGTTTCACAGTTCAAATATTTGGGTGTTCAAGTGTCTATTCCTCTTTCGAGCTATGTCGATCTAAATCTGTCCCCATTGCTGGACAGGTTTAGGAAGAAAATAGGGGCGTGGTGCAAACTATACCTTTCAGTGGTGGGAAGGATAAACTTAATTATAATGATTCTTATACCCCAATTATTGTATGTATTACATAATTCCCCCATTTGGTTGCCCCGAAAGTGGTTTCACACCATTAACTATATTTTGAGACATTGTTTGGGGCAACAAACAGCCAAGAATTAGGCTGGAATTGCTTCAGAGGCCTAAAGATTGGGGAGGACTGGCCCTTCCGACTCCCTGGATCTATTTTTTGGCAGCGCAGGGTCAGCAGATGAGAAGTTGGAGAGAGGTGAATGGACTGGGCTCGGTTCAACGGATTTTGGTCTGGTTGATGTGAAGGGACCCATTGGTTCAGGGATTGGAGGCGGGGGGATTCAGAAAGTTTGGAACGGCTTATCCTACCATGACAATGATTCAAAAGGTATGGGAGACAATTAAAAAGACAATGGGAGTGGGACTCATAACAAATCTATCCCCAATATAGCACAATGAAATATTACCTGAATTTATTAAAATGGGAGAATTCAAAAATTGGAAAGCAATGGGTATTCAATATGTGGCTCAGATTCAGGACGCACAAGGACTGTTATCCTTTGAGGCACTGCAGGAGAGTTACGGGTTGCAGGAGACCTGTAGGTTTCAATATGGACAGTTGAGACATGCCTATCTTGTACGGTTGATATGGGAATTTATAGAGATATTCTGGTAGACTATGTCTGTGCAATAAGATGTTGTGAATTCTGTTGTGGATTCTGCTCTTGGGCTCCCTCCGGTGGTTATAAGTGGTAGTGCTGCTGTTTGTCCTTCACAGCAGTCATCAGGTGCATCCACTTCGGACGGGGCTATTTAGTCTGGCCTCACCCTTTGGTGAGTGCCAGTTGTTCATTGTTTCTGGAGGATTCACATCCCTTCCTGGTCGCTCCTTCTTGCAGTTCATTTCTTCAAGATAAGTTCTGCTTGTTTTTCTGCCCACATGTTGTGGGCCTCATTGTTCGCCAGTTGTACTGTTATGATCTGGTGGCCTAAGAGCGGCATGAGACCTACTCTGGAGAATGTGGTAACTGTACTGACCGCAGACCCTGGACTTAACACCGCAACTAGAAGTAGCCGTGGGATGTACCTACCAATCCTAGACACCTCGTCATAGCCGGAGGACTAATTAACCCTATAGATAGAAAAGGGAAAACTATCTTGCCTCAGAGAAAATTCCCAAAGGATAGGCAGCCCCCACAAATATTGACTGTGAGAGGAGAGGAAAGAACATACACAGGCTGAAAACAGAATTTAGCAAAGGAGGCCAATCTAGCTAGATAGAAAAGATAGGACAGAGAACTATGCGGTCAGTATTAAAAATACTAAAAAATGTCCACCACAGATAATACAAAAAAACTCCAAATCTAACTAAAGACTTGGAGGGTAAATCTGCCTCTCCAGAGATTCCAGCTCGGCTGCATAAATCCTTACACAGATTAAGCTGGACAAGAAAAAACATGCAAAGCACTGAACAATGAGGCCCACAACATGTGGGCAGAAAAAGAAGCAGAACTTATCTGGAAGAAATGAACTGCAAGCAGGAGCGACCAGGAAGGGATGTGAATTTTCCAGAAACAATGAACAACTGGCACTCACTAAAGGGTGAAGCCAGACTAAATAGCCCCGTCCGAAGTGGACGCACCTGATGACTGCTGTGAAGGACAAACAGCAGCACTACCACTTATAACCACCGGAGGGAGCCCAAGAGCAGAATCCACAACAGAATTCACAACATGGGAGGAACGAAAGAGTAGTCTCGGATATTTAAAGGGATTTATTATATACCTTTCTAAATAGATTCCCTATTAAAGCAAAAGAGAAATGGGAGGAAGAGCTGGGAAGGATAGAGGAGGATAAATGGGAGGATATCATGGAGTATATTCCCCAATTATCATTAAGTGAGCCGGGTAGACTTTCGCAGGTATATGTACTTCACAGAGTATATAGAACTCCAGATAGGCTTTATAAGGCAGGGCTGAGACAGACCTCCGAGTGTCCTAGGTGCCAGTCCGAGGGGGCAGGGATTCTACACATACTATGGCAATGTACGAGATTGAACTCATATTGGTTGGATGTGGAAGAAGCAATTGGAAAATCGTATGGCTGTGCAATTGAGAGCGATCCTGTGATATATATTTTGGGATATGTGGAAGAGATCCGAGTTCCAAATCATCATAAAGTGGCCATAGCTAGATTATTGTATGTTGTGCGAAAGCTAATTGCCAGGCACTGGTTGAGTGAGGTACCGCCGACTGGAATGTTATAGACAGTCTGATATGGTTATTGATATGGAAAAAGGTATTTGTGAAAAAAGGAAAAGTTTGAAAACCTTTGAAACACTTTGGAAACCGTGGATGGAGAGGAACTGATTCCAATGGAATGGGGCTTTATTATGTAAGCAATGTATGCTATTGTCCTATTCTTGTTTATAGAGGCTTTAAGAGGGGGGAACTGGGGGACTGTTTCAAAAACTTTTTGTAACATGTTTATTCTCCTTTTTGACACAATTGTGTCTGTCAACTTGACTACTGTTAATAAAAAATTATCTGATTTAAAAAAACTCCACCAATAGCAGAGACGGAACATTACTGGAGGAACATATGGGAGAAGGAAAAAACACAAGACCAGTGCAATGTGGCTGCAATGTTTGAGAATGAAACACAGCAACCACCTAGAGCAAGAACCTGTCACCATTACAGAAACAGACATCCAAGAGCGGGTCAAGAACATGAAGAGCTGGACAGCACCTGGCCCAGACATGATCCTCACCTACTGGCTAAATAAATTCACAGCGGTATATGAATGCATGCCAATGCAGATGAACCAGCTGCTAGAAGCAGGCCACCACCCAGCTTGGCTAACACAAGGAAGAACAGTGCTGATCATGAAGAATCCTCACAAAGGAACAGTTCCATCCAACTACTGCCCAATAACCTGCCTTACAACAACATGGAAACTTCTGTCAGGCATCATATCCACCAAGCTACAGAACCATATGAACCAGTACATGAATCCAGCTCAGAAAGGCATTGGGACGGACACCAGAAGCTCTAAGCACCAGCTCCTAGTAGATAGAACAGTCGCTCAAGACTCAAGGTCCAGACAGACTAATCTCAGCACAGCCTGGATTGACTACAGGAAAGCCGACGACTCTATACCACACACATGGATCTGTGAATGCTTGGCTCTGTACAATGTCAACAGGAAATTAAGTAAGTTACTTGACTGTATATGAGTTGGTTACTCTAGGTTCAGCACCTGTTCACACTTAGTCTATGTTTGGATGTGACGGTCAGTTTTTTCAAACAGGAAATTAAGAACCTTCCTCAGAAACTCAACGGGGCTATGGAGAACAACATTGGAAGTCAACTCAAGACAACTAGCACAAGTGACCATCAAATGTGGCATATAACAAGGTGGTGCACTGTCCCCATTGCTGTTCTGCATAGGTTTGAACCCCCTCAGTCAGATAATACAGAGTCTGGCTATGGATACAAGTTCAAGAGTGGAAGCACCATCAGCCATCTCCTATAAATGGATGACATCAAGCTGTATGCGAAAAATGAATGAGACATCAATTCACTGATCCACTTGACAATGAAGACTTCGGGATGTCCTTCGGAATGGAGAATTGCGACCAGTTGGTAATAAAGAGAGGTGAGGTAGTCAAGACTGATGGAGTGGAATTACCAGCAGGACACATAGCAGATGTACAGACATGTTACAAGTACCTCGGCATCCCACAGGGATACGGTAACCATGAGGAGGAGGCAAGGAAAGCCGCAACATCCAAATACCATCAAAGGGTAAGACAGGTCCTGAAGAGCCAGCTCAATGGGAAGAATAAAATCTGCGCCATCAATACATATGCCCTGCCAGTTATCAGATACCCTGCTGACATAGTGTGCTGGCCAAAAGAAGAGATGGAAGCTGCAGATCTGAAAACACGAAAGCCCCTCATAATGCATGGAGGTCTCCACCCTAAGTCTAACACCCAAAGATTGTATACCAACAGAAAGGAGGGTGGTCGAGGCTTGATAAGCATCCAAGCCACCATCACGGATGAAACAAGGAGTATCCAGGAATACATCAGAAAAATGGCACCAAAAGATGAGATGCTGAGAGAAAGCCTAAGGCAACAACAACAGATCTGGAAGGAAGACCAGAAGCTTGAACCGCCATGGCAAGACAAGCCGCTGCATGGGATGTATAATCAACAGATAATGGAGGTGGCTGACATGGAGAAATCCTACCAATGGCTGGGGAAAGCTGGACTCCGAGACAGCACAGAGGCACTAATCATAGCGATACAAGAGCAAGCACTAAGTACCAGATCCATAGAAGCAGGAATCTACCACACAAGACCCAAGATGCAGACTATGCAAAGAAACCTCAGAAACCGTCCAACATATAGTGGCAGGATGTAAAATGCAAGAACCGCGTATACTGATCGCCACAACCAAGTAGCGGGAATTGTATACAGGAACATCTGCACAGCATATGGGCTAATTCCCCCTAAGTCCAGGTGGGAGACCCCAGAAAAAGTGGAGAATGAAAGGGCAAAAATCCTGTGGGACTTCAAGATCCAGACGGATAAGCAGGTGTTGGCTAACCAACCAGACATTGTGATAGTAGACAAGGATCGGAAGACAGCAATGATAATAGATGTGGCAGTGCCAAGTGACAGCAACATCAGAAAGAAGGAATATGAGAAGATGGAGAAATACCAGGGCCTCACAGGAGAACTGGAGATGTGGAAGGTGAAGGCAACAGTGATTCCAGTGGTGATAGGAGCACTTGGAGCAGTGACCCCTATGTTGGAAGAATGGCTGCAACAGATCCCAGGAGCAACATCTGAGGTCTCTGTCCAGGAAAGCGTAATGCTGGGAACAACTAAGACCCTGCACAGAACCCTCAAACTTCCATGTCTCTGGTAGAGGACCCGAGAAAGAGAAAGGACAACAAAGTCCACCCCCATTGGGGGTGGGTGAGAAGGAAGTTTTTTTTTTATATAGATGTCAGTGACGCAGTGTATATATATTACATAGATAGAAGAAAAGCCGGTAATTCATCAGCCGTTTAGTGTAAAATCACTGCAGGAGCCGACAGGATAGAAGACCTGGATTACATACAGTAAATACAAATAGAACAGGTAGATATATACAGATGACAGTGACAAATACAATTAGCACAGTGTGCAGCTTACTGTACATGTGTTTAATTAATAAAAGATTTTTCAGAAAAAAATGGGATGGGCTCTGTGAGATCCCCGCTAGCACCATCAGGAAGTCGCATCATGCAACGGCGAGTTCACCGGGAGAATTTCACTGCGGTGAATTTCAACTCGCCTCTGCACTGTGCGACTTTCTCATGGTGCTAGCAGGGATCTCACTGAGGTCACCGCAGTTCAGCCCAGCTGGGAACACAGCCTCAGTGATGTCATCGCTAGTGCAGTAGGGGCTGATGAATACACCTATCAACCGATCCGGCTCTCACTGTTATTAGCGGCTGTAGGTGTCGGATGATGGGAGCTGTAGTCCCATCAGCTGACACCAGACCAGTGCCCATATACCCATCACACATCCTCCATCCCATAGTCCCGTGCCCATATACCCATCAAACATCCTCCATCCCATAGTACAGTGCCCATATACCCATCAAACATCCTCCATCCCATAGTCCAGTGGCCATATGGCCATATACCCATCACACATCCTCCATCCCATAGTCCAGTGGCCATATTCCCATCACACATCCTCCATCCCATAGTCCAGTGCCCATATACCCATTACACATCCTCCATCCCATAGTTCAGTGCCCATATACCCATCACACATCCTCCATCAAAAAGTACAGTACCCATATACCCATCATACACATCCTCCATCCCATAGTCCAGTGCCCATATACCCATCACACATCCTCCATCCCATAGTCCAGTGCCCATATACCCATGATACATATTCTCCATCCCATACTCCAGTGCCCATATACCCATCACACATCCTCCATCAAAAAGTTCAGTGCCCATATACCCATCATACACATCGTCCATCCCATAGTCCCCTGTCCATATACCCATCACACATTCTCCATCCCATAGTCCCGTGCCCATATACCCATCATACACATCCTCCATCCCATAGTCCCGTGCCCATATACCCATCATACACATCCTCCATCCCATAGTCCCATGCCCATATACCCATCACACATCCTCCCTCCCATAGTCCAGTGCCCATATACCCATCACACATCCTCCATCCCATAGTTCAGTGCCCATATACCCATCACACATCCTCCATCAAAAAGTACAGTACCCATATACCCATCATACACATCCTCCATCCCATAGTCCAGTGCCCATATACCCATCACACATCCTCCATCCCATAGTCCAGTGCCCATATACCCATCATACATATTCTCCATCCCATACTCCAGTGCCCATATACCCATCACACATCCTCCATCCCATAGTTCAGTGCCCATATACCCATCATACACATCCTCCATCCCATAGTCCAGTGCCCATATACCCATCACACATCTTCCATCGAAAAGTACAGTGCCCATATACCCATCATACACATCCTCCATCCCATAGTCCCCTGTCCATATACCCATCACACATCCTCCATCCCATAGTCCCGTGCCCATATACCCATCATACACATCCTCCATCCCATAGTCCCGTGCCCATATACCCATCATATACATCCTCCATCCCATAGTCCCGTGCCCATATACCCATCACACATCCTCCCTCCCTCCCATAGTCCAGTGCCCATATACCCATCACACATCCTCCATCCCATAGTCCAGTGCCCATATACCCATCAGACATCCTCCATTTATTATTATTTATTTATATAGCACCATTGATTCCATGGTGCAGTACATGAGAAGGGGTTACATACAGGTTACAGATATCACTTACAGTAGACAAACTTACAATGACAGACTGATACAGAGGGGGCGAGGACCCTGCCCTTGCGGGCTTACATTCTACAGGATTATGGGGAAGGAGACAGTAGGTTGGGGGTTGCGGGAGCTCCCGTGTTGGTGAGGCGGTGGCTTCGGTAGTGATGAGGCAGCGAGGTCAGTGCAGGCTGTAGGCTTTCCTGAAGAGATGAGTTTTCAGGTTCCGTCTGAAGGATCCGACTGTGGTTGATAGTCGGACGTGTTGGGGCAGAGAGTTCCAGAGGATGGGGGATATTCGGGAGAAGTCTTGGAGGCGATTGGATGAGGAGCGAATAAGTGTGGAGGAGAGAAGGAGGTCTTGGGAGGACCGGAGATTACGTGAGGGAAGATATCGGGAGAATAGTTCAGAGATATATGGAGGAGACAGGTTATGGATGGCTTTGTAGGTCAGTATTAGTAATTTGAACTGGATGCGCTGAGGGAATGGGAGCCAGTGAAGAGATTTGCAGAGGGGGGAAGCGGAGGAGTAGCGAGGAGAGAGATGGATTAGTCTGGCAGCAGAGTTAAGGATGGACTGAAGAGGTGCAAGGGTGTTAGCAGGGAGGCCGCAGAAAAGGATGTTGCAGTAGTCAAGGCGGGAGATGATGAGGGCATGCACAAGCATTTTAGTAGATTGAGGGTTGAGGAAAGGACGGATTCTGGAGATATTTTTGAGCTGGAGTCGACAGGAGGTGGAAAGAGCTTGGATGTGCGGTTTGAAGGACAGGGCAGAGTCGAAGGTTACTCCGAGGCAGTGGACTTCGGGTACGGGGGAAAGCATGATGTCGTTGATTGCGATAGATAGGTCAGGTAAGGAAGATTTGTGGGATGGAGGAAAGATGATGAGTTCAGATTTGTCCACATTGAGTTTGAGGAAGCGAGAGGAGAGGGAGGAGGATATGGCTGATAGGCACTCTGGGATTCTGGACAGCAGAGTGGTGACGTCTGGGCCAGAGAAGTAGATTTAAGTGTCATCAGCATAGAGGTGGTACTGAAATCCATGGGACTTTATGAGTTGTCCCAAGCCAAGTGTATAGATTGAGAAGAGTAGGGGTCCTAGAACAGAACCTTGGGGGACTCCAACAGAGAGAGGGTGGGATGAGGAGGTAGTGTGGGAGTGGGAGACACCTCCAGCCCATGTTCAAGTGCCCATATACCCATCACACATCCTCCATCCCATAGTCCAGTGCCCATATGCCCATCACACATCCTCCATCCCATAGTCCAGTGCCCATATACCCATCACACATCCTCCATCACATAGTCCAGTGCCCATATACCCATCACACATCCTCCATCCCATAGTGCAGTGCCCATATACCCATCACACATCCTCCATCCCATAGTCCCGAGCCCATATACCCATCACACATCCTCCATCCCATAGTCCCGTGCCCATATACCCATCACACATCCTCCATCCCATAGTCCCGAGCCCATATACCCATCACATATCCTCCATCCCATAGTCCGTGCCCATATACCCATCACACATCCTCCATCCCATAGTCCAGTTCCCATATACCCATCATACATATCCTCCATCCCATAGTCCGTGCCCATATACCCATCATAGACATCCTCCATCCCATAGTCCAGTTCCCATATACCCATCATACATATCCTCCATCCCATAGTCCCGTGCCCATATACCCATCACACATCCTCCATCCCATAGTCCAGTGCCCATATACCCATCACACATCCTCCATCCCATAGTCCAGTGCCCATATACCCATCATACATATCCTCCATCCCATAGTCCCGTGCCCATATACCCATCACACATCCTCCATCACATAGTCCCGTGCCTATATACCCATCATACACATCCTCCATCCATAGTCCCGTGCCCATACACCCATCACACATCCTCCATCCCATAGTCCCGTGCTCATATACCCATCACACATCCTCCATCTCATAGTCCCGTGCCCATATACCCATCACACATCCTCCATCCCATAGTCCCGTGCCCATATACCCATCACACATCCTCCATCCCATAGTCCCGTGCCCATATACCCATCACACATCCTCCATCTCATAGTCCCGTGCCCATATACCCATCACATATCCTCCATCCCATAGTCCCGTGCCCATATACCCATCACACATCCTCCATCCCATAGTCCCGAGCTGGGTGGCGCTGAGCAGGGAGTTCCTGGAGATGTGCTGTTATGTAACCTGGCAGTGCGGCTCTGTGTGCGGCCGCTGATGATGCGATTTTCTACGCCGGTAACAATAGAGCGCGGCAGTAATAGAGGAGGGGGATTCATTTCTGTCATGTGCTCTCTGCTCCTTTCTGGGGGGCAGACAATGGCTGGAGCTTATGTTCCCAGGGATGTGAGATTTCTCCCACCCGGTCAGTGTCTGCTGAGGTGTTGTGGAGCGGGAAAACTGCTGCTCATAGCAACCAATCACAGCTCAGCTTCTTCTAAACAGCTCTGGTGAAATGACCAGCTCATCTTTATATATACAGTTAGGTCCATATATATTTGGACAGAGACAACATTTTTCTAATTTTGGTTATAGACATTACCACAATGAATTTTAAGCAAAACAGTTCAGATGCAGTTGAAGTTCAGACTTTCAGCTTTCATTTGAGAGTATCCACATTAAAATTGGATGAAGGGTTTAGGAGTTTCAGCTCCTTAACATGTGCCACCCTGTTTTTACAGGGACCAAAAGTAATTGGACAATTGACTCCAAGGCTATTTCATGGACAGTTGTGGGCAATCCCTTTGTTATGTAATTCTCAATTAAGCATATAAAAGGCCTGGAGTTGATTTGAGGTGAGGTGCTTGCATTTGGAAGGTTTTGCTGTGAAGTAAACATGCGGTCAAAGGAGCTCTCCATGCAGGTGAAACAAGCCATCCTTAAGCTGCGAAAACAGAAAAAACCCATCCGAGAAATTGCTACAATATTAGGAGTGGCAAAATCTACAGTTTGGTACATCCTGAGAAAGAAAGAAAGCACTGGTGATCTCATCAATGCAAAAAGACCTGGATGCCCACGGAAGACAACAGTGGTGGATGATGGCAGAATAATCTTCATGGTGAAGAGAAACCCCTTCACAACAGCCAACCAAGTGAATAACACTCTCCAGGAGGTCGGCGTATCAATATCCAAATCTACCATAAAGAGAAGACTGCATGAAAGTAACTACAGAGGGTTCACTGCACGGTGCAGCCACTCATAAGCATCAAGAAGAAAAAGGCTAAAAAACATCTAAAAAAGCCGGCACAGTTCTGGAAGAACATTCTTTGGACACATGAAACCAAGATCAACCTCTACCAGAATGATGGAAAGAGAAAAGTATGGTGAAGGCGTGGTACAGCTCATGATCCAAAGCATACCACATCATCTGTAAAACACGGCGGGGGCAGTGTGATGGCTTGGGCATGCATGGCTGCCAGTGGCACTGGGTCACTAATGTTTATTGATGATGTGACACGGGACAGAAGCAGCCGAATGAATTCTGAGGTATTCAGAGCCGCCATACTGTGTGCTCAGATCCAGCCAAATGCAGCCAAACTGATTGGTCGTCGTTTCATACTACAGATGGACAATGACCCAAAACATAAAGCCAAAGCAACCCAGGAGTTTATTAAAGCAAAGAAGTGGAATATTCTTGAATGGCCAAGTCAGTCACCTGATCTCAACCCAATTGAGCAGCATTTCACTTGTTAAAGACTAAACTTCAGACAGAAAGGCCCACAAACAAACAGCAACTGGAAACCACCGCAGTGAAGGCCTGGCCGAGCATCAAAAAGGAGGAAACACAGCGTCTGGTGATGTCCATGAGTTCAAGACTTCAGCAGTCATTGCCAACAAAGGGTTTTCAACCAAGTACTAGAAATGAACATTTTATTTAAAATTATTGAATCTGTCCAATTACTTTTGGTCCCTTTAAAAACAGGGTGGCACATGTTAAGGAGCTGAAACTCCTAAACTCTTCATCCAATTTTAATGTGGATACCCTCAAATGAAAGCTGAAAGTCTGAACTTCAACTGCATCTGAATTGTTTTGTTTAAAATTCATTGTGGTAATGTCTATAACCAAAATTAGAAAAATGTTGTCTGTCCAAATATATATGGACCTAACTGTATATATTTTTTTTCTTTACGTTGGAGGGCCCAATTCCAGCTGTTGCTGTCGGACCTGTGATTTCTATCTCCTCCACTGTGTACAGGGTAATAGAGTATAATAAAGTAGTTATGGACGAGACGTAACTAACATTGTGCAGTGACTCTGCTTTCCATATAGTGATGGATATTTCTTGTTGGTGAAACTATGATGTTTTTCACTTTAACACTTTGTTAAAACCCCTCTGATCAGTGAGATCACACAACATACAAGCCTCTGATGGCTCCGGTGATGCCCTGTACTACTGTAGTGCCGTGTATCATCACTGCTGTCAGTGTAATACTAACGGCCCCATACACATGAGATAAGAGTTGGCTGAACGGTCATTTGGCAGACTGCCATCTCTCCCGACTCCCCCATACACACAAATATTCCAGATTTCCTGGGGTCTGTATGAGAGAGTTCAGCCAAACTCTGTCACACCTTCTTAGATGTCATGTTTGCTTTTCACTGCAGCAAGTGGTTAAACTGCCAGGGTTTTTGTTGAAGCCTCTTCTGTGCCCTCCCTGCGGTGCACATCTATGTTCTGGGGCACAAAAAGATTTATTTATTTTTAATAAATGTTTAACGTGTTAAAAATTATAAAATATGTTGTCACGGATCCCTCTCCGTGCTGCCACTAATTCGTCACCAAAAAAACAATAAAAAAGCAGTCATACGTCCAATTATATGCAAATCACATGAAGAACTTTTATTGAAAATAGCAGGTGAAAAACGGCAGAGAGAGGATCCCCATGATATCCTCATCACGAAAAAATAGGGCATAAGTGGGTACACATACTAATATCTATTATTCATGATGTTCTCAGTACCAGCTTAACATGTATATAAGTAGTGCAGCCAAATAGTTAACATATATTGCAGACAGAAAAGTGTCAAAAGTACTTGCATATACATATAGTGGTACATACCCATAAGTTAGACGTGTTGATAAATGTGCACCCAGTTCCTGCCCACCCCGACACGCGTTTCAGCTGATGCCTTTCTCAAGGGGTGACACACTAATTCGTCACGTATCCGCTCTCACCACATGACTTGGGGTTGTGCCTGCAAGGGTTAATCTATCTCCCCACTCTCAGTCCAGCATTCAACCTCTGTCCTATGCTGTAATGGGAGCATAAATCACACACCAACCAAGGCCACACACCCGCTCATACACGCTGCCACCACTCATCGAACACACGGCCGATGAGTCCCGGAAATATTATTAATAATATTGTCTACCACTCATAAGGCCCACACACCTTAGGCTTTGGATTCGTTATAACATTCAAGGTTCAACTTGTTAAAGTTTTATGCTTTAATACAAAAAGGTTCAGTGCTTACAGTAAGAAAAAGGTATAAAAATCTGATAATAAAAAGACATACAGCTTATGCAAAACAGTATAAAATAAACAAGAAAAATCTTACAGAAATCATCTAACTTGGTAGTCTGCTTTCTGCTCCCGGGGGGGGGGGGGGGGGGGCGAATATGGAGCTGGCGGAACACATCAGCTTCCTAGGCTGCCCTCACATGTGAGCACGATTCTAGGTATACAGGTCTAATTTATAGCTTTGGTCTGGAGGTCAGATTTCTAGACCAGCACCTCAGGTTAATATCATAATTGCTTGTTTTTGATTGGACCATGGCCGCACTTCCAATGAATATATTATTTTCTCTTGAGATCCTTTGTGTAAAAGTTCTCACAGAGATACTATCAGGCCGTAATTGACATCTCTCTTCCAAGAGCTAGGAGGTGTCAAGTGTTACCCTTTCTTCTTGGTCCTAGCTAGACCCCCTGGTGAGATTTGGAGAGAGAAGTCTGCTTGTCTTAGTAAAATACATATTAACACCTGGGTGAGACCTGCAGCCTTCAGGATAGATGTTGCTAGTCACACAATACCTATACATAGGTCACTGCACTCACACACACATCTATATATATATACACATATTTCACCACACTTCCTTACTCATGAACGTGCATGGGGGTTGACTTACAGGTCAGCTCCCGAGCACGTATCTGGTTCTGCCCCACCTTGGCGAGATAGGCCATCAGCATTGCCATGATCGACTCCCTTATGCTGAATTGTGAAATCATATTGCTGTAATATCAGACTCCATCTAAGCAATTTCCCATTGTCCCCAACTACTCTGTTGCGCCAACTCAATGGGTTATGATCTGTGATCACGGTGAAGTTGCGCCCATAGAGGTATGGTTGCAGCTTCTGCAGAGCCCACACAATTGCCAAACATTCTTTTTCAATGGTGGCATAAGCCACTTCTCTGGGCAGGAGTTTCCTGCTTAGGTACAGAATTGGGTGCTCCTCTCCTTGTTGGTTCACCTGGCTGAGAACCGCACCTAGCCCATAGGTGCTGGCATCTGTCTGCACTACAAACCAGCGAGTTAAATCTGGGGCCTGCAGGATGGGTGAACTAACCAATGCCAACTTTAGGGCAGAAAATGATTCCTCACACTGAGGACTCCAGGAGACAATTTTGGGAAGTTTCTTCCTGGTCAGATCAGTTAACGGTTTGGCCAGAGCACTATAGTTTGGTACAAACCTCCTATAGTAGCCAGTCGTTCCCAGGAAGGACAGTACCTGCTTCTTGGTTTGTGGTGTGGCCCAGGCTGTAATGGCTTCTACCTTCCCTGGCTCAGGTTTTAACAGTCCTCCCCCCACCCGATGTCCCAGTAATTGTACTACCCGCATGGCTACCTGACACTTCCCTGGCTTAACAGTAAGGCTATGTGCACACGTTGCAGATTATTTGCGGTTTTTTTGCGTTTTTGCGCTATAAAAATGCTATAAAACCGCAAATAATCTGCATACATTAAGCATCCTATCATTTTTAATGAAATCCGCAATTTCTGGGCACATGATGTGCGTTTTTCCACATGAAAAACGCATTGCGAAAAAAAAATGAACATGCTCATTAATTTTGCGGTTTTTTCGCGGTTTTCCCACTGTCTAATGCATTGGGAAATGTTTGGGAAAAACCGCGTCAAAACCGCGCAAAAACGCGCTAAAAAACGCATGCGGTTTTCATGCGGAAATCCGGCAGAAATGTCCGGATTTTCACAGGAATTTTCTGCATCAATTCCTGAACGTGTGTAGGGGGCCTAAGACCTGCAGTTTTAAGCCTTTTGCAACACCTGAGAAAGATGTACGAGGTGTTCCTCCCAAGAATCACTAAAAATGGCTATATCATCAAGATAAGGGACGGCAAAACCATGACATCCTTCCAATAAGTGACTGACCAACCTCTGGAAGGTCGCAGGGGCATTCTTCATACCAAATGGTATCACCAGAAACTCAAACAGTCCGAATGGCATTATAAAAGCAGACCTCTCTTGAGCTTCTCTGGTCAGTGGTATCTGCCAGTATCCTCTACTCCATGATGGTAAGGTACGATGCTTTAGCTAGCTGCTCTAACAGCTCGTCTATCCTCGGCATGGGGTAGACCTCACATGTAGTCAGTACATTTAATTTCCTGTAGTCTACACAGAACCGGGTAGTGCGGTCCTTTTTTGGGACAAGAACCACAGCGAGGCCAAGGTACTCTGGGATTTTTGTATGACCTTGAGGTTTAGCATCTCTACCTGTTTACTCATGTGTGCCTTCATCTCTGCTGACACCCGGTATGCAGACTGCCGTACTGGGGGATTAGTACCAGTGTCCACATGGTGAACTGCTAAGTGTGTCCTCCCAGGCTCCCCTGTGAAGACTTCAGTGAACTCGGTGAGCGCCCCCATCAGCTCAGACCGCTGACTGTGGGATAGCTCAGGGTTAAACTCTGCTGACTCCAGGGACTCCGTGTACTGAGTCCCGGCCCCCACATCTAGTAACAGATCGGCCTCCCCCTCTTCAGGCAGGCTACAGACAGGTAAGACACAGGTCTCCCTGTCATGATGAGCCGTCAACATATTTACATGAAACACTTTCTGACGCTTTGCATGCTCATCTAGTGTCACCACATAATTAACATCATTCAGCCGCTTATGTACAGTTTATGGTCCCTCCCATGCGGCCTGCAATTTATTCTGTAACATAGGGACCAACACACAAACCTTCTGCCCTTCCTCGTAGGCCCTCAGTCTGGCATTACGGTCGTACCAGACCTTCTGGTAGATTTGGGCCTGGGTCACGTTCTCATGGGCCAGGTTGCTCAGTTTGCATTCTCTCTCTGAGCCGCAGTACATATTCAACCACTGAGACTCCAGTAGTTCAGGGGTCATCCTCCCAACAGTCCTTAATCAAATCAAGTGGCCCCCTGACCCTCCTCCCATAAACCAGTTCAAAGGGGGAGAATCCAGTAGACGCCTGGGGTACCTCTCTGTAGGCAAACGACAGATGGGGGAGGTACCGCTCCCAGTCTCTCCTTCAGTCTCCACCAGCATTTTCAGCATTTGCTTTAATATTCCATTAAAACGCTCGCAGAGTCCGTTGGTTTGGGGATGATAGGCGGTGGCCACAAAATGCTGCACTTGAATTCTTTCACACAGGCTTTCCATCAGATCGGACATGAACTGGGTTCCCTGATCGGTTAACATTTCCCTGGGGAAACCCACACGAGAGAACACAGTCAGTAAAGCATCCACCACTTTGTCTGTTCGGATGGAGGACAGTGCCACAGCTTCCAGCTATCGTGTAGCATAGTCCACCACTGTGAGGATGAACTTTTTCCCAGAGCTGCTAAGGATTGCAAGTGGCCCTATGATATCCACAGCCACTCTGGAAAGGTTCATCGATCACAGGCAGTGGTATCAATGGAGCTTTCTGTATATTCCCAGACTTTCCAACTCTCTGACAAACTACGCACGATCGGCAGTAATTGGCAATATCTGTCCCCATCTTGGGCCAATAGAAGTTATGTGTCAGGCAAGCTTTAGTCTTTTGTATTCCAAGGTGTCCAGCCAAAGGAATTTCATGGGCAGTTCTCAGTAATTGTTCCCTAAATGGATAAGGGACGATCAGCCGCCTTTCATAGTCCCAAGATTCTGTAGTATCCATCCCAAGATTCTGTAGTATCCATGGGGATAGTCTCTGTATACAGTCTGCCCTGGTCCCAGTATACTCTCTCTTTGTCAGAAGCAGCAGGGAGTCGGTCTGCAAGACATCTGAGCTCCTCCAGACTGACATCTGTCTGCAGGGCCTCCTGGAAGCTCTGACGGTCAGCCTGCAGGCCATGGCCTAGTGTGACTGCCAGGCCCTGGTCTGAAGCTGAGTTTTCAGTGTCTGTTATCAGGGACCTTGGTGGGTCTGCCATGTGTGGAGACTCCGGGACCACAGTATGGGCCTCCTGCCTGGCAGTTCTGAGACTTATCCTCTAATCTCTGGCCCTGAGTCTGAGCCGCAGCCTGACTCCGGGTCACAGCTGCCACATATTTACAGTCCTGTGCATTGGGACATTTTCCCTCACACGGGATCTCAGGTGGGTCTCCTTCTTCCACCTTCTCTGCATCATTTACTTGCAAGGGTGGAACATAGTGGGACACCATCCTGCCCAGGTCCGTGCCTAGCAACACATTGGTGGGAATAGCCTCTGATACTCCCACTTCTCTCAGTCCTTTCCCTGCTCCCCAGTCCAGGTACACATGGGCCATGGGCACGGCAGGGCTGACCCCTCCAATCCCGGTTATAGACATAGTCTTTCCTGGTATATCGGCAGGGGTTATCATGGCTGGACGTACCAGGGTCACCTCTGCCCCAGTGTCCCTGAGACCATTGGTGACTTTATGGCCAACAGTGACAGATTGACAGTTCTCATTAGCCCTCGCATCAGAGTCGGCCACAAAGAGGACAGATGGTGGGGACACAGACGGCTTTGTGGTGGTAGTTGGGTGTTTCTCCCTATCAGGGCAGACAGCGCTAACATGTCCCACTTTGTTATAGGAGAAGCACCGGCGTGCATTGCCTAGAGAATGTCTATTCCCCGGGGCACCATAGAAGGTGGGCTTGGACAGCACTGGTGATTGGCTGGCAGAGGGAGAAGGGTCCCCGTTTGGCTTACCTCCCCTCCAGCTGAATCCCGATGGCTTCCGCACCTCAGGCATCCTGTTAGCCACATAGCAGTCCACAATCTTTGCATTAAACCAAACAAAGAAAGTGGGTCCGAGAGCAACTTGTGAAAAAAAAAAAAATATATATATATATATATATATATATATATATATATATATATATATATATATATATACATTTTATTCAAAATTCCAACAAGACAATATTTAGTCATAAAAACAGATAAATATAGAGAAAATCAGGGTAAAGCGACAGCATGGTGCCACGTCCGCAGACCAGTTGGTGAAGATGTAATCATGAAGTAAATAAATAATACAGATATGCTTGTATCAAAGTACAGACAGCAGAAATACTAAATACACTGACAAAAAATGATAGACATTTGTTTGTATAATCCAAATAAACATGGCCAGGTGCTGAATGTGCTAACAGAGCATATGGTACTTCATAAATTCATATATGAGCCCAGAATGTAAACAATAATAACTGCATAATACTGCATGATACAGGGAAACATTAGGGTTGAGATAATAATATACAAGGAATAGTACTAAAGTGCAGCGTATACAGGCCAAAGTCATTCAGACTGTGCAGGAACAAGAAGTCTGTAAATGGCATGCAGTGGGTGATATGAAAAAAGAAGAAATGCTTGTCATGAACCAACCTGGATGCGGGACGTGGGAGAACAGACCCCAACGCGCGTTTCGCAATGTTGCTTCCTCGGGGAGCGTCAGCCCGATCCGCAGTTTGTGGCTCCCGATCACACACGAATTGTCGTGTGTTATGACCCCAATGGCAGAGGGTCTCAGGAATAAATACCAAGTCTGCAAACACAAAAAACCAGCTCATAGGGCAGTGGTAACTGGGCTGACCATATATCTAATCCTAGCACCACAAATAGAAGCAGCCGGGGAACGTGCCTACGTTGGTTCTAGACGTCTCGCGCCAGCCGGAGAACTAACTAACCCTAGAAGGGAAAAGAAAGACCTTTCTTGCCTCCAGAGAAAAGACCCCAAAAGTTGGATACAAGCCCCCAACAAATAATAACGGTGAGGTAAGAGGAAAAGACAAACATAAGCATGAGCTAGGAATTTAGCAAAGAGAGGCCCACTAGCTAATAGCAGAATATAGTAAGATGACTTATATGGTCAGCAAAAACCCTATTAAAATATCCACGCTGGATATTCAAGAACCCCCGAACCGACTAACGGCCGGGGGGAGAACACCAGCCCCCTAGAGCTTCCAGCAAGGTCAGAAATCACATTTAGTACAAGCTGGACAAAAATAGGAGCAAAGCAAATAACTGAAAAAACAAAGAAGCAGGACTTAGCTTAATTTTGCAAGAGCCAGGACAGCAGACAGGAGCAACAGAAGGATCTGATTACAACGATGCCAGGCACTGGACTAAGGATCCAGGAAGTTAATATAGCGACACCCCTGGACTAACGACCCAGGTGAGTTCCAAACTGAAGAAAGACAATCCCAGAGTCATACCACTAGTGACCACAAGAGGGAGCCAAAAAGTCAATTCACAACAGTACCCCCCCCCCCCTTAAGGAGGGGTCACCGAACCCTCACCAAGACCACCAGGGCGATCAGGATGAGCAGCGTGAAAGGCACGAACTAAATCGGCCGCATGCACATCAGAGGCAACCACCCAGGAATTATCCTCCTGACCATAGCCCTTCCACTTCACCAGATACTGAAGCCTCCGCGTGGAGAGACGAGAATCCAAGATCTTCCATTCATCTCCTCGCTTAATGCGCACAAGGTTGTACGCACCACGAAGATCTATCTTGGTGAACCACTTGGCACCTTTAATTCGGGCAAACAAGTCTGACAACAGAGGCAAAGGATACTGAAATTTAACAGTGATTTTATTCAAAAGCCGATAGTCAATACAAGGTCTCAAAGATCCGTCCTTCTTGGCCACAAAAAAGAATCCCGCACCAAGAGGGGAAGAGGAAGGACGGATATGCCCCTTCTCCAGAGATTCCTTGATATACGAACGCATTGCGGTATGCTCAGGTACAGACAGATTAAATAGTCTTCCCTTAGGAAATTTGCTACCTGCGATCAAATCTATGGCACAGTCACAGTCCCTATGAGGAGGCAGAACACTGGACCTGGATTCGCTGAACACATCCTGATAATCAGACAAATACTCAGGAACTTCCGAAGGAGTAGAGGAAGCAATAGACACCGGCGGGGAATCACCATGAATACCCTGACAGCCCCAACTTGACACAGACATTGCCTTCCAATCCAAGACTGGATTATGAGTCTGTAACCATGGCAAACCCAAAACGACCAAATCATGCATTTTATGCAGAACAAGAAAACGAATCACCTCCCGATGTTCAGGAGTCATGCACATGGTTACCTGTGTCCAAAACTGCGGTTTATTTTCCGCCAATGGCGTAGCATCAATACCCCTCAGAGGGATAGGATTAACCAACGGCTCAAGAACAAAACCACAGCGCTTGGCAAATGACAGATCCATAAGACTCAGGGCAGCACCTGAATCCACAAACGCCATAACAGGGTAAGAGGACAATGAGCAAATTAAAGTTACAGACAAAATAAATTTAGGTTGCAAATTACCAATGGCGACAGGACTAACAACCCTTGTTAGGCGTTTAGAGCATGCTGATATAACGTGTAGAATCACCACAGTAAAAACACAACCCATTCTGACGTCTATGATTTTTCAGCTCATTTCTGGTCTGAATTCTATCACATTGCATCAAATCAGGTGTTTGTTTAGACAACACCACCAGAGGATTAGCGGTTTTGCGCTCCCGCAAACGCCGGTCAATTTGAATAGCCAGCGCCATGGAATCATTCAGACTTGTAGGAATGGAGAAACCCACCATCACATTCTTAATGGCTTCAGAAAGGCCATTTCTGAAGTTTGCGGCCAGAGCACACTCATTCCACTGAGTAAGCACGGACCATTTCCGAAATTTTCGGCAATACACTTCAGCTTCATCCTGGCCCTGAGAAATAGCCAGCAAGGCTTTTTCTGCCTGAACCTCAAGATTGGGTTCCTCATAAAGCAATCCGAGCGCCAGAAAAAAACGCATCAATATTTGCCAATGCCGGATCTCCTGGCGCTAGCGAGAAGGCCCAATCTTGAGGGTCGCCCCGTAAAAAAGAGAGAACCATTTTAACTTGCTGAGCTGAGTCTCCAGATGAACGGGGTCTCAGAGATAGAAACAATTTACAATTATCCCTGAAATTCCTAAACTTGTAATCAAGGTCTGGATATTCATGTTTGGACTCAACCCACGTCAGTTAAGAGTCTTCAGAAGTTCTTGGGTTTTGCTAACTTCTACCGTCGTTTTATTGCTAATTTTTCTAGCATTGCTAAACCTTTGACGGATATGACCAAGAAAGGTTCTGATGTTGCTAACTGGGCTCCTGCAGCCGTGGAGGCTTTCCAGGAGTTGAAGCGCCGGTTTACTTCGGCGCCTGTTTTGTGCCAGCCTGATGTCTCACTTCCCTTTCAGGTTGAAGTGGATGCTTCTGAGATTGGGGCAGGGGCCGTTTTGTCGCAGAGAGGCCCTGGTTGCTCTGTGATGAGACCTTGTGCCTTTTTCTCGAGGAAGTTTTCGCCTGCTGAGCGGAATTATGATGTTGGCAATCGGGAGTTGTTGGCCATGAAGTGGGCATTTGAGGAGTGGCGTCATTGGCTCGAGGGTGCTAAGCATCGTGTGGTGGTCTTGACTGATCACAAAAATCTGATGTATCTCGAGTCTGCTAAACGCCTGAATCCTAGACAGGCCCGCTGGTCATTGTTTTTCTCCCGTTTTGACTTTGTGGTCTCGTATTTACCAGGTTCAAAGAATGTGAAGGCTGATGCTCTTTCAAGGAGCTTTGTGCTTGACTCTCCGGGAGTCACAGAACCAGTTGGTATTCTTAAAGAGGGAGTTATCTTGTCAGCCATTTCTCCAGATTTGCGACGTGTGTTGCAGAGATTTCAGGCTGGTAGACCTGACTCTTGTCCACCTGACAGACTGTTTGTTCCTGATAAGTGGACCAGCAGAGTCATTTCCGAGGTTCATTCCTTGGTGTTGGCAGGGCATCCGGGAATTTTTGGCACCAGAGATCTGGTGGCTAGGTCCTTTTGGTGGCCTTCCTTGTCACGGGATGTGCGGTCGTTTGTGCAGTCCTGTGGGACTTGTGCTCGAGCTAAGCCTTGCTGTTCGCGTGCCAGCGGGTTGCTCTTGCCCTTGCCTGTCCCGAAGAGGCCTTGGACACACATTTCCATGGATTTCATTTCAGATCTCCCGGTGTCTCAGGGCATGTCTGTCATCTGGGTGGTATGTGATCGCTTTTCTAAGATGGTCCATTTGGTACCTTTGCCTAAGCTGCCTTCCTCTTCTGATCTGGTTCCTGTGTTCTTTCAGAATGTGGTTTGTTTACCCGGCATTCCTGAGAATATTGTGTCTGACAGAGGATCCCAGTTTGTTTCCAGGTTCTGGCTATCCTTTTGTGCTAGGATGGGCATTGAGTTGTCGTTTTCGTCTGCCTTTCATCCTCAGACTAATGGACAAACGGAGCGAACTAATCAAACTCTGGAGGCTTATTTGAGGTGTTTTGTTTCTGCGGATCAGGATGATTGGGTGACCTTCTTGCCGTTGGCTGAGTTTGCCCTTAATAATCGGGCTAGTTCCGCTACATTGGTTTCGCCATTTTTCTGCAACTCTGGTTTCCATCCTCGTTTTTCCTCGGGACATGTGGAGCCTTCTGACTGTCCTTGGGTAGATTCTGTGGTGGATAGGTTGCAGCAGATCTGGAATCATGTGGTGGACAACTTAAAGTTGTCACAAGAGAAGGCTCAGCATTTTGCCAACCGCCGCCGCGGTGTGGGTCCCCGACTTTGTGTTGGGGATTTGGTATGGCTGTCTTCTCGATTTGTTCCTATGAAGGTCTCCTCTCCTAAATTTAAGCCTCGCTTCATCGGTCCTTACAAGATATTGGAAATCCTTAATCCTGTGTCCTTTCGCTTGGATCTTCCGATGTCGTTTGCCATTCACAACGGGTTCCATAGGTCCTTGTTGCGGCGGTACGTTGTACCTGTGGTTCCTTCTGTTGAGCCTCCTGCTCCGGTGTTGGTTCAGGGCCTGGCATACTGTTATGACCCCAATGGCAGAGGGTCTCAGGAATAAATACCAAGTCTGCAAACACAAAAAACCAGCTCATAGGGCAGTGGTAACTGGGCTGACCATATATCTAATCCTAGCACCACAAATAGAAGCAGCCGGGGAACGTGCCTACGTTGGTTCTAGACGTCTCGCGCCAGCCGGAGAACTAACTAACCCTAGAAGGGAAAAGAAAGACCTTTCTTGCCTCCAGAGAAAAGACCCCAAAAGTTGGATACAAGCCCCCAACAAATAATAACGGTGAGGTAAGAGGAAAAGACAAACATAAGCATGAGCTAGGAATTTAGCAAAGAGAGGCCCACTAGCTAATAGCAGAATATAGTAAGATGACTTATATGGTCAGCAAAAACCCTATTAAAATATCCACGCTGGATATTCAAGAACCCCCGAACCGACTAACGGCCGGGGGGAGAACACCAGCCCCCTAGAGCGTCCAGCAAGGTCAGAAATCACATTTAGTACAAGCTGGACAAAAATAGGAGCAAAGCAAATAACTGAAAAAACAAAGAAGCAGGACTTAGCTTAATTTTGCAAGAGCCAGGACAGCAGACAGGAGCAACAGAAGGATCTGATTACAACGATGCCAGGCACTGGACTAAGGATCCAGGAAGTTAATATAGCGACACCCCTGGACTAACGACCCAGGTGAGTTCCAAACTGAAGAAAGACAATCCCAGAGTCATACCACTAGTGACCACAAGAGGGAGCCAAAAAGTCAATTCACAACAGTCGTGCATCCTTCTGTGTGCACATGTGAAGAAATTGATCCGTTAAGTCCTCAAAACTGTTAACAGAAAGTCCCCTGATCCATTGGTGGAACGTGGTCCTCAAGGTGCTCACAACATCCACATAGCTGTCAGTTGATCCACGTTGTAGGTTCTGGAACTTTCTCTGATACACTTCTGGTGTTAGGTTGTATTTCCTGATCAGGGCCTCTTTTATGGCCTCATAGTTCCCATCTAGCTCTGGTGGGAGGCCAGCAAAAACTTCCAGGGCTTTGCCTCTCAACCCTGGGGTTAAATGCTGTGCCCACTGCTTACTGGGTAGATGGTATTGCCTGCAGGTTTTTTCAAACCCCCGAAGGAAAGAATTCAAGTCCGTATCCTTCTCCATCACAGGGAAGTTTTCCAGACGTGGTCTCCTTGGATTTATGTCCTGGGAGGGGGTTAGCTGAGGACTGATACCCCTCTCTATTTGAGCCATCTGAAGCTGGAAAGCTCTGTCCTCCCAGCATTCTGCAGCCTCTCTCTCAGCCCGGTCCCGGCATTCTGCAGCAGCAGCCTGTTGGTACTATAGAATAAGCTGCATGCGCAGATTGGGATCACTTGTTCCCAGCCGTTGTAAGTCCATTTGTAAAGTACAGTCCATAGGCTCCTCAGCACTGGCATTTCCATCAGTCATCTCCGGTGCAAGAGCTGGCATTGCTGGGTCTCTCTGAGGTGGACTCTCTCCTTGCCCAGATGCTTCAGCACTTTGCTCCATGTCCTGCTCAACCAAGGCGCGTATCAGCCGCTCCCTGGATCTGTCGGCCGTCTCTATTCCTCTCTGCTCACAGAGGTCGATCAGAGTCTCTTTGCTCTGCTTCTTGTACTGGGCTGCCATATCAGTGAACAGCCTTTGCCAAATAAAAGATAGAAAGTAAAAGCGGGGAAGGAAAACTGTTTGCAAGTATGTCTAAGTAAGCACCGAGTTGAACCTTGTAGAACTGGTGCACTCCTCGTAAGGATACCAATTCTTTAGAACAGGGAATAATTACTTAAACCATGCACTAATGCTCTAATAGAAATAATTCTATCCCACCGCTGCCACAATTGTCACGGATCCCTCTCCATGCTGCTACTAATTCGCCACGTGCCCGCTCTCAGCACTTGACTTGGGGTTGTGCCTGCAAGGGTTAATCTATCTCCCCACACTCAGTCCAGCGTTCAGCCTCTGTCCTGTGCTGTAATGGGAGCATAAATCACACACCGACCCAGGCCACACATCCGCTCATACGCGCTGCCACCACTCACCGAATACAAGGGCGATGAGTCCCGGAAATATTATTAATAATATTGTCTACCACTCATAAGGCTCACACACCTTAGGCTATGGATTCGTTAGAACATTTAAGGTTCAACTTGTTAAAGTTTTATACTCTAATACAAAAAGGTTCAGTGTTTACAGTAAGAAAAAGGTATAAAAACATGATAATAAAAAGACATACAGCTTATGCAAAACAGTATAAAATAAACAGGAGAAAACATACAGAAATCATGCAACTTGGTAGTCTGCTTTCTGCTCCCTGTGGGGGGGGGAATATGGAGTTGGTGGAACACATTAGCTTCTCAGGCTGCCCTCGCATGTGAACACGATTCTAGGTATACAGGTCTAATTTATAGCTTTGGTCTGGAGGTCAGATTTCTAGACCAGCCCCTCAGCTTAATATCATAATTGCTTGTTTTTGATTGGACCATGGCCACACTACCAATGATTATATTATTTTCTCTTGAGATCCTTTGTGTAAAAGTTCTCACAGAGATACTATCAGGTTGTAATTGACATCTCTCTTCCAAGAGCTAGGAGGTGTCAAGTGTTACCCTTTCTTCTTGGTCCTAGCTAGACCCCCTGGTGAGATTTGGAGAAAGAAGTCTGCTTGTCTCAGGAAAATACATATTAACACCTGGGTGAGTCCGGCAGCTTTCAGGACAGATTTTACTAGTCACACAATACCTATACATAGGTCACTGCACACACACGCACACACACACACACACACACACACACACACACACACACACACACACACACACACACACACACACACACACACACACACGTTTCACCACATGTGTCTTCTGCTTTTTCCATGTTTTTTTCTTTTTACAAGAATTATTGGAGCCAATTTTCTTTAGAAACATTTCAATATCTGTTTCTTTTCTGGTGTTTTTCTTGTAATATAGGAAAGCCTAAGGCCAGAAATAATCCCCATAAATCAGGAGACTTTGGGATCAGATCATTTCTGTCCGCGTTGATTGTGGAAACAAAAAAGCTTTTCTAAAAGCCTCAAACTTCTGTGTGTGAATCAGAGCTGAGATCTAACGTGATAGAAGATTACAGTGCGGGGAAGACCGGAAACCTTCATATAGACGGCCGGTGGTGATGGAGTCAGTGACCGACTCTGGCCAAATATGTCTCTAGAGCCGTAGTAGAAGATGAAGATGTCGTCCTCATCATGAAGTAGTTATTTCTCATGTCGTGTAATGAATATCTCCTGCAGTATTGCTAATGCCGATTCCAGGGTCGGTAAATGAGACGAGAATTAGCGTTATGGAAGATGAGTCTATGAGGAACGTATTCAGCTGCCGACTCCGAGGAGGAAACTGCTTGTTGTCTGTGGCCTAAATATATAGGATTTATTAGTAGATGTAAAGAGGGAAACTAAATACTGTAAAGTAATAAATCTCCTCATATGTTTCCCTTATTATCACCAGTAATTGTATTATTACACAGGATTCTTATGATGTTACATCGGCTCATCTTCTCATTCAGGTCTCTACAATATCGGATCCTCTCAGTGAAGATCTTCTACAAAAGAGAATTTACCTGATTTACCCATCAAGGATGGATATGGACAGAGACAAGATGGCGGAGAGGATATTACACCTCACCCTAGAGATCCTCTTCCGGCTTACTGGAGAGGTGAGAGATTCTGATGACGTCACATTACATCATTCTTATCTATGGGAATAACAGATGGACAGAACTGGAGAGGTGAGGACTCTGGAAATGTCTGTAGTGAGATTTATTAATGTGTCTCTCCATTACCAGGATTACACAGTGGTGAAGAAGACCTCTAGTGATCGCTGTCAGGACCCTGTGTCTGAGGGATGGGGAAGACCCCTGAGCCCAATCACGGGGCCTCCACCTAACCCCCTGATCCATGAGGACATCAATGACCAGAAGATCCTAGAACTCATCTACAAGATGATTGAGCTGCTGACTGGAGAGGTGACACTGCTGGGAATGCTGGGACATTATACAGTAACACTATGAAGGGATAGGGGGGATGACAGTATCATTGTATGTGTCAGGTTCCTATAAGGTGTCAGGATGTCGCTGTCTATTTCTCCATGGAGGAGTGGGAGTATTTAGAAGGACACAGAGATCTGTACAAGAACGTCATAATGGAGGTTCCCCAGCCCCTCACATCTCCAGGTAATAGACAGGACTAAATACACACGGCCTATAATTATCTGTATATATAGATTGAATTCAGTCCCTGTATATGTGTCCTCCAGATCTATCCAGTAAGAGGACAACACCAGAGAGATGTCCCCATCCTCTTCTTCCACAGGACTGTAACCAAGAAGATCCCAATGCTCCTCAGGATCATCAGGTAGATGGAGAGAAGGTGTCAGGAGATCTCCCCTATGATGTGTAGACGCCGGTGAAAGTCTTGTGCTCAGTCTTGTTTTATCAACCAGTATTATATGTTTTATACTTGTGTAATGAGAGCGGTGGAGATGGCAGGATTAGAGCTGATCATAGATGGGACTTCTCCATCTGTCGGTGACTTTTATAATATTTGTTTCAGGGTGAAGATCTGACCCATATTAATACTACAGAGACATATGTGAGGGGGGATGAGTGGTGTAAAGAGGAGATTCCCACATATGACTACCCAGGTGAGTAGTAACAACTAAATGCAGAGAGGTCACAGATTCTTCTCATCACCGGCTGTGGCTGCTTTATCGGTGGTGTAGTCCGGCCGTATCACCATGATCACCATTTTACCTCTAGACCACAACATTCTCCTCCACCCAAAACTGTTCAAATGACTTTGGGCTTTGAAAGCCCTTTTCTATAGGACTTTCAACCTGGAGGATTCACCTACCCCCTGGTATTAGTGTGAGGTTGATCCCTTAAAGCGAGATCTATATGATTGCTTGTACCTGACCCAATATAGGCCGAGTGCACACTTAAAGAGTCACACCGAGCACAGAGTTAGATGTATACTCCTTTCTCAGCAAAGGCTTGCACACAACTGAAGTTTATTGTCAAGACAGAGACAGGAAATGGTGTCACACAATCTTCTGAGGAGCCAGTGTCAGTCTATGATAGGTCCATTTCAACTTCACTTCCATATATGGTATCCAGTATCTTAGCTTCTGCATTCCAAGGATTCCTTCCAGGGTGTTGTCTGAAGACACAGACGCCATCTTGGTACACCGTATCTGAACTGACTTATTTGAGGTTTAATAAATGATTTCATTAGCCATTCTCTCCTTCACATTAGAAGATGCTGACCGTTACCTGCCCAGATCTGTAAACTATAAAGCCAAATGACAGTGTACGTAGAATGTGCTGACAAGGTAGAAAATCACTTGAAGATAAATATTCTGATGGGCCTGTAAGAGAAAGCGGAGGGTAATGATGCTGTTGGCTTCCTAGACCCCTGAGATCTTATCGGATGAATCTCCCTTCTCTCCCTTCTGTGCTGCTGAATGTGATCATATGGTCCCTACAAGACCAGGTCCCGTCTTTCTGGCCAAACTTCACTTTTATGATCAAAAACATTAAATGTGCAGTGAGGCCAAGTGTGAATTCTGGACAATAACAGAGTTTCCCTTTATCCTGACTTTTCAATTTGTATTAATACCGACTAACTTCAAGGAGGATTGTGATAATCTACATAAACCCATCACACCGGTGCCATGATATATCTCTGAGCTGTGCGTGGCTGATGGCTGTAATATACATTTATTCCCGCCTGCAGGAGATGTGTTGGCTCCAGCCCTGGTTTCATGGATTCACTCCACCTCATAAATTACATTGTTTTTGATGCTAAGAAATTCAGATTACTGCACAATCTCTCCTGAAATGGGGAGCAATATTATTTTCTCTACTCTTCTGGTCAGGATTCATAGTAGCTCCAATGGTCCACCATAAATGAATGCAGCTCTGGTTTACTGTTGTGTAATCTGTATTTGTAGTTTTCAGTTAATGAGATTCTCGTGCTCTGGGGCGGGGCTGTGGGCGGGGCTTTATGTGGTGCTCTGGGGTGGGGCTTTTTGTGGTGCTTTGGGGCGGGGCTGTGGGCGGGGCTTTACGTGGTGCTCTGGGGTGGGGCTTTATGTGCTGCTCTGATTACATATGTATTTGTTTTGGATTATGACAGGTCGCTGATCCCTCACTGTCCTGCCCCCCATTTTTACATAATGCATATAATAGTGTTGATATTATTGTTGATAATGCCTATAATATTGTGGCTATTGGGAGGCTTAGAAAAAAATAAAATAACATGCAGCAAAATTTCACCAACGGCGCCTGTCCAGTAATATGTATCTCTTATTTATAGATGCTACTGCGCAGGCGCCACCATCACCGGTGACATTTTGCTGAATGTAAGTTTTTTTCTAAGCCTCACAATAGCCACAATATTATAGGCATTATCACCAATAATATCAACACTATTATATGGATTATGTAAAATGGGGGGCAGGTCAGTTAGGGATCAGTGACCTGTCATAAGCCAATACAGATGAATATGTAATCAGAGCACCACATAAAGCCCCGCCCACAGCCCCGCCCCAGAACACCACAAAGCCCCGCCCCAGAGCATGAGAATTTTATTAACTGACAACTACAAATACAGATTAAACAACAACCACAAGACGGATTTCATCACCAGGTATCGGTGTAATCAGTATAGCGGCACCGACCTGACAGTGTCTGTAGTCACTGAGCACAATCCTGCTGACAGGTTCCCTATAAGACATCTCCGCTCCGCACTATTATACACAGTTCTCTATAAATGTGTAATATTTCTTCTTGAAACTCATCTGACAGAAAATATTGGAGCTTCCGATAGTTTAGATTGTGAAGTCCCCGAGCCCCGTGCTCTAATTACCCCAGAGAGGTTTCACCACTAGCTCCTCATTTATTACTGATGGAGACTGTTCAGTTTGATTATTTCAGTAGATGTTATTGTCTATAGTCAGTTTCTGATTACAGTAGTGTCCAGAATACTCCGATTTATTCTCTTCCCACAGCCAGTTTTGTGTTCTTAATCAGGCCCCATTTTTACAATCTGACGTGTGTCACTTTATGTGGGGATAACTTTGGAATTATTCACAAAGGATAATAGAAAACAAATGGATCTTACAAATTATTTCCCAACTTCTCACAATACCCCACATACGATTGTACACTACTCTCTGGGCACACGGCAGTGTTCAGAAGGGAAGGAGCGCCATTTAGCTGTTTGAATGCAGATCTAGCTGGAATAGTTTGCAGACACAATGTATTGGGAGCACTGTTCATGGTCAACTGGCAGCTCAAAAGATCTCCCCCATGAACATGCTTGGCACTATCTTCTCTGCTCTCCATATCCCAAGGATTGCCTTGCTCATCGCCCTTAACACCATTACATGGATCTGGACTTACACTGGGACCCCTAGGCTTGGACCATGGTGATACCTGCTATTCTGTGGTATTAGATGGCAAGAAGAATAGTCAGGTAGCTGGGTCAGAACCAGAAGGACAGAATACAGAATCAGAAGACACAAGAGTAGTCAGTAAACGGGCCACGGTCACAACAGGAAACAAATACACAAGCCACAAGCTGAGCACAGAGGACTGAACCAGAGGAGAACAACGCTGATTCTAGCAGATTCCGGCCATGTGCTTTGAGCTTTAGTAGGGTGTGGTTCAGCAGGAATAGATCCCAGATGAGATTGGACACACCATATGCAGAAGCCCTAATATGACTAAATGATGGAAAGCCAGAATAGTCGAAATACCCATAAAGTGATTCCATTTTATAAATTAATTCACTGAGGGTTATCATCTATACATATGTGGTCAAAATTGTTGGTACCAACAGAAAAGCAGGTGTGTCCAGCAAGTGACGAAGGTAAAAAATAACTTTTAATGAAAATAAATTAAAAATATATCCATATATATGGTACCCAGCACTCAGTGCACACTGGCTATAGTGACGATCTACGAGTTTCGACCTGGTGGTCTTAGTCATGATCCGCTTTTCTGTTGGATTCATTGTGGCTACTTCACCCTGGTCCATGCGAGGTGTTTGGTGATCACACAGGAGGTCAAGATAAAAGACATGGTGAGCTTATTTTTTTTCCTCAAAATTGTTGGTACTCCTCGTTTAATGACAGAAAAACCCACAATGGTGACAGAAGTAACTTGAATCTGACAAAAGTAATAAGAAATAAAAGATCTATGAAAATGAACAAATGAAAGTCAGACATTGCTTTTCACCATGCTTCCACAGAATTTAAAGAAAAATAAAACTCATTAAATAGGCCTGGACAGAAATGATGGTACCCCTGAAAATAATGTGACAAAAGGGACATGTTAAATCGCGGTGTGTCCACTATCTAGCATCACAGGTGTCTACAATCTTAGAATCAGTGAGTGGCCTGTATATAGGGCTACAGATACTCACTGTGCTGTTGGGTGACATGATGTGTATCACAGTCAACATGCACCAGAGGAAGCGAAGGAAAGAGTTGTCTCAGGAGATTAGAAAGAAAATTATAGACAAACATGTTAAAGTTAAAAGTTATAAGGCCTTCTCCAAGCAGCTTAAATTTCCTGTGACTACATGTTAGGGCTAGCGGAATGCACCGAGTAAATATAGATGTTATTATTGGTGCGTTCGAGGAACCTGCTGCTCGCAAATGACGGCGGTATAAGCCAACTCTGTTACTTCACAGAGTCGCACAGAAAGAAGACGCTGTGCCCTGTTAACATCACGGGAACACCGGTAACTGCTGAGCTGATGGCAGTCAGTGGTCACGCACTCAGAGAAGCACACAAAACACTCCTCTCTGGTGGAACCAGAATTCTAGAGGCTATGAGCCAGCCCTGAATACATTCATACAAAACTCCTCACCGGAGGTGCCGGTATTCTAGGGGCTTATTTCAGCCAAACCATGTCCACATACAACCGTGACCACAATAGAAAAGATCATACACATGTTGATACTAGCGCATGGCCATGCGGCCATATGAACCTTTTATAGCTGCAGCAACTTCAGGACCTTCCTAGAGGACCAATGGGAGCTGCCACAGTACCTGAGCAACTTCAAGACCTTCCTAGAGGACCAATGGGAGTTGCTGCAGTACCTGAGCATGTGACCCCTGACCTCCAATGAGAGGTCTTACGTTGGGCATGCTCAGAAGGGGAAAAGCAGGACTTAGTCCCAGAGACGTCTGCTCGCCGCTAACCAGTACTGGCTATAATTGCAGAACCTGGAAGAACAGCCGTAACCAAGCACAGAGTATCTGCCTGTGCCAGATGCTGGAACCAACGTCTCCGCTGAGCAGGCTCCACTGCGGCTGGAGAAGGATGGGAGACCGCAGCGCAGATGGCTCGAGATTCCCCCTGTGCACAGGGGGGAACTTGACACCTAACACTACAGTTGCACATATTATTCAGAAATGTAAGATCCATGGGACTGGACGTGGCTGCAGGAGGACATTTGATGACAAATCAAAGAGTTGGATAATACGAATGGTAACAAAAGAGCCCAGAACAACTTCTAAACAGATTAAAGGTGAACATCAAGCTCAAGGAGCATCAGTGTCAGATCACACCATCCGTCGTTGTATGAGCCAAAGTGGACTTCATGGGAAATGACCAAGGAGGACACCATTGTTGAAAAAAAATCATAAAAAAGCCAGACTGGAATTTATCAAACTACATGTTGACAAACCACAAAGCTTATGGGAGAATGTCCTATGGACAGATGAGCCAAAAATGGAACATTTTGGCAAGGCACATCAGCTCTATGTTCACCAACGGAAAAATGAAGCATATCAAGAAAAGAACACTGTCCCTACTGTGAAACATGGAGGAGGCTCTGTTATGTTCTGGGGCTTCTTTGCTGCATCTGGCACAGGGTGTCTAGAATATGTGCAGGGTACAATGAAATCTCAAGACTATCAAGGGATTCTAGAAAGAAATGTGCTGCCCAGTGTCAGAAAGCTTGGTCTCAGTCACAGGTCATGGGTCTTGCCACAGGATAATGACCCAAAACACACAGCTAAAAACACCCAAGAATGGCTAACAGGGAAACATTGGACTATTCTCAAATGGCCGTCTATAGTTAATAAATAACATTTCCCACATGTCTACTTTACATCAGCACAATTTTGCAAAAAAAAAAAGTTTTCTTAGGAAGTTATAAGTGTTAAAAGTTGACCACATTTCAAGTGAATTTGAGGGGTCAATATGACAGAAAATACCCAGAAGAGACACCACCATTATAAAAACTGCACCCCTCAAGGTTCTTAAAACCACATTCAAGAAGTTTATTAACCCTTCAGGTGCTTCACAGGAATGAATGGAATATGGAAGGAAAAAATAAACATTTAGGCTGGTTTCACACTTGCGTTTTGATCTGCAGCATTTTTAAAAAAAACGCAGGTGGTGAAAAAACGCATGTAAACGCGTGCAAACGCTGCGTTTTTTAGACGCATACGTTTTTGCATGCAGAAAAAAAACGCGGCGTTTTGACGCGTTTACATGCGGTTTTTCCTGCGTTTGCGTTTTTGAAACGCATGCTGAGAAGTGTGTGACAGCTGCCAATCATCAAAATCAACTAGAAAACTCACTATTAATAGAATTAGCTAGGGTTAGGGTTAGGATCCCTAGGGTTACGGTTAAGGGTAGCTTTTTATTAGAAGAATGTCCTGGTCACCAGGTCACTGATAAGCCACCCCCCACCATCAAGATGATAAAGGTATCCAAACCCTAACCATAACCCTAGGGATCCAAACCCTACCCCTAACCACTACCCTAGGGATCCAAACCCTAACCCTACCCCTAACCCTAGGGATCCTAACCCTAAGGGTTAGGGTTAGGATCCCCAGGGTTAGGGTTAGGATCCCTAGTAACCCAAGGGTTAGGGTTAGAGTTTTCTTGTTTTTTCTTGTGTTTTCTTGTGTTTTTCTATAGAAACGCATGCAAATGCATGTGCTTAAAAATGCATGCGTTTACATAGACATCAATACATTTTTTTGCCGCAAAAAAACGCCGCTAAAAATTACTACAGGTTGCATTTCTGCAACTAAACGCACGCATTAAAAAACGCATGCGTTGCCAAAAACACGTCAAAACGCATGCAAAAAAACGCATGCGTTTTTAATGTTTAGTATAGAAAAAAAAGCATGCGTTTTTTAGCGCAAAAACGCAGCGGCAAAAAACGCAAGTGTGAAACCAGCCTTACTTTAATAAAAATTTTCCTTTAGACTTATTTGTTTTACTTTTGCAAGGGTAACAGGAGAAAATGGACCATGCATTTTGTTTTGCAATTTCTCCTGAACATGCCGATACCCCATATTTGGGGGAAATCTACCGTTTGGGCACACAGCCGGGCTTGGAAGGGAAGGAGCGCCATTTGATTTTTTGAATATAAAATATGTTGCAATAATTAGCGGTTAACATGTTGCATTTGGAGAGCCCTTGATGTGCCTAAACCGTGGAAACCCCCACAAGTGACACCATTTTGGAGACTAGACCCCTTTGGGAACTTATCCAGATGTGTATTGAGCACCTTGAACCCACAGGTGCTTCACAGAAGTTTAAAACGTAGAGCCGTGGAAATAAAAAAAAAAAACATTTTTCACAAATCATTTTTTAGCTCCATATTTTGCATTTTCATAAGGGTAACAGGAGAAATTGCTCCATACAATTTGTTGTGCAATTTCTCCTGAGCACGCCGATACCCCATATGTGGGAAAATACTACTGTTGGGCATATGGCAGAGCTCGTAAGGGAAGGCGTGCCATATTGGAGAGCAGATTTTGCTGGAATTGTTTGTGGTGACATGTCACATTGTGAGAGCCCCTGAGGTGTCTAAACAGTGGAAACCCCCAAACATGTGACCCTATTTTGGAAACTAGAACCCCCAAGGAACTTATCTAGATGTGTGGTGGGCTCTTTGAGCCCCCAAGTGCTACTCAGAAGTTAATTACGTAGAGCCATGAAAATAAAAAATCATATTTTTTCCACTCCAGTTTTTTTCCAAATCGTAACAGGAGAAATTGGAACCCAAAAGTTGTTGTGCAATTTGTCCCGAGTATGCTGACATCCCATATGTGGGGGTAAACCACTGTTTGAGCGCATGGCAGAGCTCAGAAGAAAAGGATCGCCATATTGGAGAGCAGATTTTGCTGGAATTGTTTGTGGGTGACATGTCACATTGTCAGAGCCCCTGAGGTGTCTAAACAGTGGAAACCCCCAAACATGTGACTGTGAACTGTCAGTCTTGGTAAATAAAGTTTTTTTACATAGCTTCCAATTTTTATGGACAGTTTAAGTAGAAATGTTCAAAAATATAAAACTCAAGGATATGTTATTAAAAAATAATAGTTGTTTTTTATCTTAGCAGATGACTCTACCAGGAGATCAGAGGGACAGCTGACATCTTCAATTTTTAAATCTGATGATCTTGAGATCCTACAAGAGTCAACTGAAATGATTGCTGTTATTCCAGATATATCATCACCCATTCACAGCACAGATCTGTCATCTGATCCTATGAAACAGGTCCCATCTTCTGATTCATTACTGACTACTAAGGAAAATCAAAGTCACAAAAGAGGCATTAAAAAACGAACTGCTCCTAAAGCAAAGAAGTCATTTTCATGTTCAGAATGTGGGAAATGTTTTGCACGTAAATCATTGCTTGTTACTCACCAGAGAACTCACACAGGGGAGAAGCCTTTTTCATGTTCAGAATGTGGGAAATGTTTTGCACGTAAACCGTTGCTTGTTACTCACCAGAGAACTCACACAGGGGAGAAACCTTTTTCATGTTCAGAATGTGGGAAATGTTTTATCCAGAAATCAGATTTGGTTAATCATCATAGAACTCACACAGGGGAGAAGCCATTTTTCTGTTCAGAATGTGGGAAATGTTTTAACCAGAAATCACATTTTGTTACCCACCAAAGAACTCACACAGGGGAGAAGCCTTTTTCCTGTTCAGAATGTGGGAAATGTTTTGCACGTAAATCACGGCTTGTTACTCACCAGAGAACTCACACAGCGGAGAAGCCTTTTTCATGTTCAGAATGTGGGAAATGTTTTGCACGTAAATCACTGCTTGTTATTCACCAGAGAACTCACACAGGGGAGAAGCCTTTTTCATGTTTAGAATGTGGGAAATGTTTTAACCAGAAGTCAGATTTGGTTAGGCACCATAGAACTCACAGTGGGGATAAGCCTTTTTCCTGTTCAGAATGTGGGAAATCTTTTAACCAGAAATCAGATTTGGTTAGGCACCATAGTAATCACACGGGGGAAAAGCCTTTTTCATGTTCAGAATGTGGGAAATCTTTTAACCATAAAGGGAATCTTGTTACACACCAAATAACTCACAGAGGGGAGATGCCTTTTATCTGTTCAGAATGTGGGAAATGTTTTGCACGTAAATCACTGCTTGTTATTCACCAGAGAACTCACACAGGGGAGAAGCCTTTTCCATGTTCAGAATGTGGGAAATGTTTTAACCAGAAATCAGATTTGGTTAGGCACCATAGAACTCACACAGGGGAGAAGCCTTTTCCATGTTCAGAATGTGGGAAATGTTTTAAATGGAAAGCAGATCTTGATCGCCATCAGAGAACCCACACAGGGGAGAAGCCTTTTTCCTGTTCAGAAAGTGGGAAATGTTTTCAATGGAAAGAGCTTCTTGTTAGACATCAGAGCAGTCACACAGAGGAGAAGACATTTTCTTGTTCAGAATGTGGGAAATGTTTTAACCGGAAATGGCATCTTGTTAGACATCAGAGCAGTCACACAGGGGAGAAGCCCTTTTCATTTTCTTAATGTGGGAAATATTTTACTTGGAAATCAACTGTTAATAAACATCAGAGGCGTCACATAGGGGAGAAGCCTTTTTTATGTTCATAATGTTGGAATAGTTTAACCAAAATTGAGTCTTCTTAAATGGGTTGTGTCTTGTCATTCCTCATGTTTGCTGACAAAAGGATAAAACTAAACTTTATTTATTCCAAATGTAAAATTATACCCACAATTCCTCCCCTGAAGGTTAGTCAGTAGGTGACTAATAGAAAAAACATGTACCTCACAGTTCAGTATATAGGGTGAGGTGACGTATACACACTCACTCTCCAAGCCTCTCATTTCTATGGGTTTCATCATCCTCACCAAAGGCGACTCATCAGGAGACTATTTAATATTGACCTATACTCAAGCGAGACTAGACTAAAAAAAAATAGTCATGTATCATGTTATCTGGAACAGTCAGAAAACCAGCCACATATTGGCAGATCCCAGACCTCAAACTATATACTTAGTAAGTTTATAAGCCACTCCAGTGTCAGGAATAGATAGTATGTGACAATACAGTATAATTCTTGTGTTTTTCTCCTATAGGGACTGCCATAGTTTGGTATTGTAACATCTGTTAATTAGTAGCGCAGACAAATTGTCCTAGACTAAACTCCGTTTTCAGATGGCCCGATATGTACCACTCAGGGAAAACTTACTGCTCCAAAGATCAATAGCAGCTTCTAACTAATGGCCATGCTGCGGTCTGTCAAGGAATGAGTGCAATATTGTTATAAAGACTAGGGATGTGTGCAATCATAATGTCTGGAAGATCTGTGCCATTATTTAGTATGAATATGGAGACTATCTCTGAAAGTTAAGTGTTCCCTGAGCGGTATATACTGTATTGTCACATACTATCCCTGACACTGGAGTGGCTTATAAACTTATGAAGTATATAGTTTGAGGTCTGGGGTCTGCCAATATGTGGCTGGTTTTCTGACTGTTTCGGATAACATGATACATGATTTTAGGGTTTTCTTCGTCTAGTCCTGCTTGAATATAGTTCTATATTAAATCATCTCCTGATGAATGAATCCAATGAATTTTCATTTCTCTTAAGTAGCGGCACACGTGACCGCCGGGAGCAGCAGGAAAGCCGGAGGCTGACACTGTGCACTACTGAAGAGCAATGAATACTCACTGCTCTCTGTGTACAGTCCCGGCGAGTACTCCGGCAGCTGTGCTTTGCTTGTGACGTCCCTGCCATGTGCTGCTTACAAGCATAAAGCAGCTGCTGGCATCGGAGCAGGACGCTGCGAGGGAGCACTGGGTAGGTAAGTGTAATTTTTTTTATGTTTTCTGATGGGGCCATGCATACCAGGACCAGGATGGGGGCCAATCATACCAGAATAGTGATGGGGCCCTGCATACTAGGATAAGGATGGGGCCAGGCATACTAGGATAGGGATGAGGGTGATCATTCCTGCCAGGGTAAGGATGATGGGGCATGCATACCAGAATAGTGATGAGGAGACAAGCGTACCAGGTTAGGGATGAGGTGGCCATGCATACCAGGAAAGGGATGAAGGGGCCATGTTTATCAGGATAGGGGTGAGGGGACCATATATACCAGGATAGGGGATATTAAGTACAGAGTTGATCACATTTTTGCTTCAATTTTTTTCTCCTAATTTCCTCCTCTAAAACCTAGGTGGGTCTGATAGTCCAAAAAATACGGTATAGGTATCTTTTTTTTTTTCTCAGTGAACTCATTCCTCATGTTTGGCGTAATTAAAATGAAAACACTCATACTCCGCTGGCGGCCGGCTCCACTTCAGCGGTGTCGAGATTCACTGTCCCGGGGCTTATGTGAGGTGGTTACATCACACAAGCCCTGCACCCGATCAGCGGCAGCTTCACTGCTCCTTCCTTTGGACATATTGAACATGAGCAGGAAGCCAGGGCCGCGGCTGCTCTCTGCCTCATGATGCTTGATTTGTCCGAAGGTGGGGACAGTGACGTCAGCGGTGATTGGGCACAGGGCTCACATGACAAAAAAACCTCAAAAGAGCCCCAAGAACACAAGCGCCAACACCAGTGAAACGGCGCCACCATGGGAGGTTTGTAGGAGGATTTTTATTTTAACAGGACCAAACATGAGGAATGAGAAGGGCTTGTCCAACTAGTTGTCAACCTTTATAAACAGCAAAAATCCCAGACAGGGAAAAGCCATTATTATACCTAGAGGGTGAGAAATTAATTACAGGAAAATCGTATTTTGTTGACCTTCAAAAATAACTCAGACGGGAAGAACCTATATATATTATTGACAAATTGTACAAAAACATGATGCGTGCGGCATGCATGCAAGGTGAGACTACTATGTGGGAGTTTTATAGGATAAACCAAATACAGAAAATAAACGACCCAAAACAAACATTTATCAGTAAAAACAACTCAACTTTATTAGGTAAAGTATGAAAGAATTGCTCCATTTTCCGATACCCGTAGCATCTCCATTTTTCATGATCTTGTGTTGGGTGAGGGCTTATTTTTTACGTGCCAAGCTGACATTTTTAATGAATACCATTTTGGTGCAGATGCAATGTTGCGGTGACCAAAAAGCTTAATTGTGGCGTTTTGACTTTTTTTTCTCATTACGCCGTTTAGCGATCGGGTTAATTCTTTTTTATATTGCTAGATAGGGCAATTCGGAACGCGACAATACCAAATACCGAATATACTCATGTATATGCCGAGATTTTCAGCAGTTTTTTTGTGCTGAAAATCCCCCTCGGCTTATACATGAGTCATTGTCCCAAAGGCTCAATGGGGGAGAGGGAGCTGCAGGAGCCGGCGGCTGTCACATCATACTCACCCACTCCTCACGCAATCACTGCAAGTCCTCCCTGCATCACTCTCTTGTCTCGGTGAGGCAGCTTCTTCCTGTGCTTAGCGGTCACGTGGTACCGCTCATTAAAGTAATTAATATGGACGTGCCTTCACTCCCATAGGCGTGGAGCGCATATTCAATACTTTAATGAGCGGTACCACATGACCGCTGAACACAGGAAGAAGCTGCTGGTCCCGGGACAATACAGTGATGCAGGGATGTGCAGCAACACTTCGAGCAGGGTGAGGAGGACGGAGAAGGACAGGGGGAGCCGAGCGGAGCCATGCATACAACAGGGGGAGGATGGAGGAGCCATGCATACAACAAGGGGAGGATGGAGGAGCCATGCATACAACGGGGAGGACGGAGGAGCCATGCATACAACAGGGGGAGGACGGAGTACTATGCACACAACAGGGGAGCCACACATACCAGGACAGGGATGAGGGGACAATGCATACCTGGTTTATGCTCCAGTCAATAAGCTTACCCATTTTTCCGTGGCAAAACTATGTGCCTCGGCTTATACTGGAGTATATACAGTATGTTTGTTTTTTTATTGTTTTATTTTGAATGGGGTAAAAGGGTAGTAATTTGAACTTTTATATACTTTTAAAAACATTTTTTTACTTTTTGCATTGTGAAGACATACAGCATTGTATCTTAATTAACCAGATGACTATTTTTAGCAAATTAAGAATAATAGAAAGTTATCTGTATGTTGGCTTTCAAATTTAAGTGTTGATTTCTGGTTTGTCAAGAAAACAGATTTTTGCTTGTGTAAGCCTGGAATGTTGACTTTTATTGTGCACTTTTCCTTGATCACTATTTTTGCTGATATGCTAATTATGCATTGTGTTATTGAGCCAATTTGTTGACATCTAAAGCAGAGAGGGAAAAACTACGCAAATAGTTTAAAAATAAATTAATGCTACTTGATCTCGTCTCCATTCTTGCCTTTTATGTGACTGAACGAGGAACATTTGTTAAGTCTAAAAATAGGTTACATGCCTCTTTATAAATTGACTCAGAGAGAAACAGCCAGAGAGATTCTGCCAAGACATCCATACATCTCAAAAGTACCAGAGACAGGACAGCAGCTGATTTACATCATGGCTTCATTACGAGGGACATGGATCTATCATTCTATAGGAAACAACCTAGGGGTTTTCAGCCACGGTTGGAAGAATACAGATCTGCTCCATTGACCATCTCTGAACCATGGATATGTTTGGAGAAGCAGGGATGTGATCCTCAGATCAACTGGCCTTGTATCTTGTATGGACTCAATGGACTGTCATCTTCCTACACTTGTTGTTACCTCCTCTCTGTGTGAGTGCCACAGGTGGAGTAACCGACACTGGAATATGAAGCCAGGTTGTGATCCTCAGATCAACTGGCCTTGTATGGAGTGGCATCTTCCTACACTTGTCATTACCTCCTCTCTGTATGCGTACCACAGGTGGAGTAACCGACCCTGGAATATGAAGCCAGGTTGTGATCCTCAGATCAACTGGCCTTGTATGGACTGTCATCTTCCTACGCTTGTCGTTATCTCCTCTCTGTGTGCGTGCCACAGGTGGAGTAACCGACCCTGGAATATGAAGCCAGGTTGTGATCCTCAGATCAACTGGCCTTGTATGGACTGTCATCTTCCTATGCTTGTCGTTATCTCCTCTCTGTGTGCGTGCCACAGGTGGAGTAACCGACCCTGGAATATGAAGCCAGGTTGTGATCCTCAGATCAACTGGCCTTGTATGGACTGTCATCTTCCTATGCTTGTCGTTATCTCCTCTCTGTGTGCGTGCCACAGGTGGAGTAACCGACCCTGGAATATGAAGCCAGGTTGTGATCCTCAGATCAACTGGCCTTGTATGGAGTGTTATCTTCCTAAGCTTGTCGTTACCTCCTCTCTGTGTGCGTGTGACAGGAGAGGTAGCGACCCTGGAAGATCTGCAGTCACTGCTGCTATTATCTCGACGAGTCAGCGGAAGGGTGAGACTGTAATGTGCACCCATGTAGAAAAAGCTGACAGCTCTCACTTTATTGGGGCGCTCGTTCCAGATCCAAGGAACCCTCTTGAAGAAAATCCAGCAATCAGAAGATGAATGAACAGCGCCACATCCAGGTGTAGTAGTAGAAAAAATACGTTTCAATCAAAAGTAGATCTTTGTCGGACATCAACACTGGAGGAAAAGATGGATGCTGTGGCTGATTCATTAGAGATAAAACAAAATAGCAACTCTATTTCCCAGTCCGATAATATAAAATATAAAAAATAATCAGAGAAAAATAAAAATTGGTAGAAAAAGAATGGCTAACCACTCGTGATGTATAGCACAAAACAAAAAAACACAATATAGGATTAAAAAAAAATATATAAATATATAATACAATAAAATATGCCTTTTATTATATATTATTGGCAGACAATAGCACAAACAAAGTGCACATACTTAGGAATAATAAATACCAGGAGGTGTGATGGTGTGGGGGTGCTTTGCTGGTGACACTGTTGTGGATTTATTCAAAACTGAAGGCATACTGAACCAACATGGCTACCACAGCATCTTGCAGCGGCATGCTATTCCATCCGGTTTGCGCTTAGTTGGACCATCATTTATTTTTCATCAGGACAATGACCCCAAACACACCTTCAGGCTGTGTAAGGGCTATTTGACCAAGAAGGAGAGTGATGGGGTGCTACGACAGATGACCTGGCCTCCACAGTCACCAGACCTGAACCCAATCGAGATGGTTTGGGGTGAGCTGGACCGCAGAGTGAAGGCAAAAGGGCCAGCAAGTGCTAAGCATCTCTGGGAACTCCTTCAAGATTGTTGGAAGACCATTCCCGGTGACTACCTCTTGAAGCTCATCAAGAGAATGCCAAGAGTGTGCAAAGCAGTCATCAAAGCAAAAGGTGGCTACTTTGTAGAATCTAGAATATAAGACATATTTTCAGTTGTTTCACACTTTTTTGTTAAGTATATAATTCCACATGTGTTAATTCATAGTTTTGATGCCTTCAGTGTGAATGTACAATTTTCATAGTCCTGAAAATACAGAAAAATCTTTAAATGAGAAGGTGTGTCCAAACTTTTGGTCTGTACTGTACATATATGTACATATATTTTTTTGTAGGTCTGATTATATGCGCACACCATTGTCCTATATTTTTTTCAGAGGGTTTAATATATTATATGATTTATATTCTATCTTCCACTTCCTTTGTCCGCTTTTTTGCTACAATTTCCATTTATATTTTGTAATACATATGTATTTTAATCTTTGTGGTATTTATTGTCTGCCAATATAATAAAGGCATATTTTATTGTATTTATCACGCATATATTGTCTTATATATATTTTTTTTTTTAACTCCTATATTGTGGTTTTATGTTTTGTGCTGATTCATTAGAGGAACATCAGGGGGCTCTTAAACAGCACATTAACCCCTTAGTGACAGAGCCAATTTGGTACTTAATGACCGAGCCAATTTTTACAATTCTGACCAGTGTCACTTTATGAGGTTATAACTCTGGAACGCTTTATCGGATCCCGCTGATTCTGAGATTGTTTTTTCGTGACATGTTGTACTTCAAGTTAGTGGTAACATTCCTTCGATATTACTTGCGATTATTTATGAAAAAAATGGAAATATGGCAAATTTTTAAAATTTTGCAATTTTCAAACTTTGTATTTTTATGCCCTTAAATCAGAGATATATGTCACAAACAATGGTTCATAAATAACATTTCCCACATGTCTACATCAGCACAATTTTGGAAACAATTTTTTTTTTGTTAGGGAGTTATAAGGGTTAAAAGTTGACCAGCAATTTCTCATTTTTACAACACCATGTTTTTTTTAGGGACCACATCACATTTGAAGTCATTTTGAGGGGTCTATATGATAGAAAATAACCAATTGTGACACCATTCTAAAAACTGCACCCCTCAAGCTGCTCAAAACCACATTCAATAAGTTTATTAACCCTTTACGTACTTCACAGGAACTAAAACAATGTGGAAGAAAAAAATGAACATTTAACTTTTTTTTGCAAACATTTTACTTCAGAACCATTTTTTTAAATTTTCACAAGTGTAAAAACAGAAATTTAACCACAAATTTTGTTGTGCAATTTTTCCTGAGTACGCCGATACCCCATATGTGGGGGTAAACCACTGTTTGGGCGCACCGCAGAGCTTGGAAGTGAAGGAGCACCATTTGACTTTCAATGCAGAATTGGCTGGAATTGAGATCGGACGCCATGTCGCGTTTGGAGAGCCCCTTATGTGCCTAAACAGTGGAAACCCCCCACAAGTGACACCATTTTGGAAACTAGACCCCTTAAGGAACTTATCTAGATGTGTGGTAAGCACTTTGAACCCCCAAGTGCTTCACAGAAGTTTATAACGTAGAGCCGTGAAAATAAAAAATCGCTTCTGTTTTCACAACAATGATTTTTTCGCCCACAAATTCTTATTTTCACAAAGGTAACAGGAGAAATTAGACCACAAAAGTTGTTGTGCAATTTCTCCTGAATACGTCGATACCCCATATGTGGAGGTAAACCACTGTTTGGGCGCACCGCAGAGCTTGGAAGTGAAGGAGTGTCGTTTTACTTTTTCAATGTAGAATTGGCTGGAATTGAGATCGGACTCCATGTCACGTTTGGAGAGCCGCTGATGTGCCTAAACAGTGGAGACCCCCCACAAATGACACCATTTTGGAAACTAGACCCCTTAAGGAACTTATCTAGATGTGTGGTGAGCACTTTAATCCCCCAGGTGCTTCACAGAAGTTTATAACGTAGAGCCGTGAAAATAAAAAAATCGCATTTTTTCTACAAAAATGATCTTTTTGCCTCCAAATTTTTATTTTACCAAGGGTAACAGGAGAAAATGGACCCCAGAAGTTGTACAATTTGTCTTGAGTACGCCGACACCCCATATGTGGGGGTAAACCACTGTTTGGGCGCATGGCTGAGCTCGGAAGCAAAGGAGCGCCATTTGACTTTTCAATGCAAAATTGACTGGAATTGAGATCGGACGCCATGTCGCGTTTGGAGAGCCCCTGATGTGCCTAAACAGTAGAAACCCCCCAAAAGTGACCCCATTTTGGAAACTAGACCCCCCATGGAATTTATCTAGATGTGTAGTGAGAACTTTGAATGCCCAAGTGCATCACAGAAGTTTATAATGCAGAGTCGTGAAAATAAAAAATATTTTTTTTTAACTAAAGATTATTTAGCCCCCAAGTTTTTATTTTCACAAGGGTAACAAGAGAAATTGGACCCCAAATGTTGTTGTCCAATTTGTCCTGAGTATGCTGGTACCCCATATGTGGGGGTAAACCACTGTTTGGGCGCACGGCAGAGCTCGGAAGGGAAGGAGCGCCATTTTGGAATGCAGACTTTGATAGAATTGTCTGCGGGCGTTATGTTGCGTTTGCAGACCCCTAATGTACCTAAACAGTAGAAACCCCCAACAAGTGACCCCATTTTGGAAAATAGACCCTCCAAGGAACTTATCTAGATATGTGGTGAGAACTTTGAATGTCCAAGTGCTTCACAGAAGTTTATAATGCAGAGTAGTGAAAATAAAAAATATTTTTTTTTCCCACAAAAAAGATTTTTTTAGCCCCCAAGTTTTTATTTTCACAAGGGTAACAAGAGAAATTGGATGCCAATATTTGTTGTCCAATTTGTCCTGAGTATGCTGGTACCCAATATGTGGGGGCAAACCACTGTTTGGGCGCACGGCAGAGCTCGGAAGGGAAGGAGCGCCATTTTGAAATGCAGGCTTTGATAGAATGGTCTGCAGGCATTATGTTGCGTTTGCAGAGCCCCTGATGTACCTAAACAGTAGAAACCCCCCAAAAGTGACCAAATTTTGGAAACTAGACCCCATAAGGAACTTACCTAGATATGTGGTGAGAACTTTGAATGCTCAAGTGCTTCACAGAAGTTTATAATGCAGAGTAGCAAAAATAAAAAAATATTTTTTTTCCCACAAAAAAGATTTGTAGCCCCCAAGTTTTTATTTTCACAAGGGTAACAGGAGAAATTGGACCCCAAAAGTTGTTGTCCAATTTATCCCGAGTACGCTGATGCCCCATATGTGGGGGTAAACCACTGTTTGGGCGCACGGCAGAGCTCAGAAGGGAGGGAGCACCATTTGACTTTTTTAGCGCAAAATTGGCTGTCATGTTTGGAGACCCCCTGATGTACCTAAACAGTGGAAACCCCCAAATTAAAACTCCAACCCTAACTCCAACACACCCCTAACCCTAATCTCAACCCGATCCATAATCCTAATCACAACCCTAACGATAATCACAACCCTAACCCCAAAACAGCCCTAATCTCAACCCTAACCATAACCCTAATCAAAACCCTAAATCCAACACACCCCTAACCCTAATCCCAACCCTAATCCCAACCCTAACCCTAATCCCAACCCTAATCCCAAACGTAACCCTATTCCCAACCCTAATCCCAAACGTAACCTAATCCCAACCCTAATCCAAACCCTAATCCCAACTCTAACCCTAACTTTAGCCCTAACCCTAACTTTAGCCCCAACCCTAACCATAACTTTAGCCCCGTCGTCACAAAAAAAGTTCAATGTAACCTTTTTGTACGTCGCGTCCGCCATTTCCGCGCATGCATGGCCGTAACTCTGCCCCCTCCTCCCCAGGACATAGACTGGGCAGCGGATGCGTTGAAAAACTGCATCCGCTGCCCACGTTGTGCACAATTTCCACAACATGCATCGGTACGTCGGGCCGACGCATTGCGACCGCCCCGTACCGACGCAAGTGTGAAAGAAGCCTAAGGCTACTTTCACACTAGCATCGTACTCGGCCCATCGCAGTGTGTCGGGCCGACGTACCGACGCTAGCGTTGTAAGCACCGTACAACGGGTGCAGCGGATGCTGTTTTTTCAACGCATCCGCTGCCCCATTGTGAGGTGCAGGGAGGCGGGGGCGGAGTTCCGGCCGCGCATGCGCGGTCGGAAATGGCGGACACGTCGCACAAAAAAGTTACATGTAGCTTTTTTTGTGCCGACGGTCCGCCAAAGCACGACGCATCCGTCGCACGACGGATGCGACGTGTGGCAACCCGTCGCAATGCGTCGCTAATGCAAGCCAATGGAGAAAAAACGCATCCTGCAAGCACTTTTGCAGGATGCGTTTTTTCTCGAACGACGCATTGCGACGGAAGCCAAAAAACGCTAGTGTGAAAGTAGCCTAACCCTAACCCTAGCCCTAACCCTAGCCCTAACCCTAAATTTAGCCCTAACCCTAACCCTAACCCTAACTTTAACCCTAACCCTAGCCCTAACCCTAATTTTAGCCCCAACTCGTCTCTCCTGCCGGCCGGCAGATGGCAGCAGATGGCGGGCGCACTGCGCATGCGCCCGCCATGAGGAAAAAGCCGGCCGGCAGGAGGAGACAGAAGAGGACCCAGGGACACCGGGTGAGTATGATAGGGTCCCCGAATCCCCCTATTTCTCTGTCCTCTGATGTGCGATCACATCAGAGGACAGAGAATTACAGATCGCTTTTTTTTTTTTTTTTTTTTGCTGTCGCCGGTAAACTGTTAATTACCGGCGATCGCAAAACAGGGGTCGGTGCAAACCAACCCCGATCATGTTCTTTGGGGTCTCGGCTACCCCCGGCAGCCGAGACCCCAAAGATCTTCCGGGTGCCGGGCGGCGGGCGCACGCACAGTGCCATTTTTTCCCGGAAAAAAGATGGCGGCACCCATCGGGAGCCACGAGGAGCACCGGGGGAGGTAGGTGAGTATTGGGGGGCTATCGGGGGCTATCGGGGACCACATTTCTCTGTCCTCCGATGTGCGATCACATCGGAGGACAGAGAAATTAAACGGCAAATCGCGTTTTTTTTTTTTTTGTTGCGACCGCCGGTAAACGGTTAATTACCGGCGATTGCAACTCGGGGGTCGGTAAAAACCCCCCGAATCATGTTCTCTGGGGTCTCGGCTACCCTCGGCAACAGAGACCCCAGAGAAAATCTGACTCTGGGGGGCGCTATTCACTTTTTCCACAGCGCCGTTAATTAACGGCGCTGTGGTTTAAGTACCCTTAGCGGCCGCCGTTAAAAGGCGTATCGGCGGTCGTTAAGGGGTTAATGAATTAAAATTAAAATGTGAGGACATTGAAAATAGATCCCGCAGGGGTAACTTGCGCTTACGTGGACTACCTGAGGAAATATCAGCCCCAATATCAGACCCAGCTCTGCTACATGTAACCAGAATACATAGAGGTGTGAGAAAGCCCCGATCAGACAATAATCCTAGAGATGTCATTTTTAAACCACTTTTTGAGGAAACTCAGGACTTGATCCTAGCGGCGACAAGAGGTCTTTCCACGCTGCCCAGCCTACCACAGTTGGCTGTTTTTGCAGATATAGCACCTGCTACTATCACAAGGAGGAGAAATTTAAGACCAGTATCTACTGCCTTGCAAGCAGCTCAAATTAAATACCGGTGGGGCTTCCACTTTGCATTACTTTTCGCAGAAAACAACAAAACCTATATACACTGCTCAAAAAAAAAGGGATCACTAAAATCCCATATCCTAGATATCACTGAATGAAATATTCCAGTTGTAAATCTTTATTCATTACATAGTGGAATGTGTTGAGAACAATAAAAGCTAAAAATGTTCAACGTAAATCACATCTAATATCCCACCGAGGTCTGGAGTTGGAATGATGCTCAAAATCAAAGTGGAAAATGAAGTTACAGGCTGATCCAACTTCAGTGGAAATCCCTCAAGACAAGGAAAAATATTTAGAATTTAGAGTCCTCAGCAGTTGATACCTTTTAATGGCTAACTGAAAAGATGGTAACAAATTGCAAGCTTTCGAGACTACTCAGGTATCTCCATCAGGCATAGACTAAAAGAAATTCTGGAGAATCACATATTTATGCACAACATAGCACAGAAAAAAGAATTGATAAGACAGGTGACATGAAGCAGAATTACCATGAGTGATAAACCTTTATGTCCATAAATATTGGACCAGTTCTTAGATAAGGAATGTTTTATTGTCCTCTGATTGGGGTCTGGTTCTGTCGACCGTCCAACATACCTTAAATGGCACAGTTTCCATCCAAAACAAATAAAAAACTCTATTGTCTACAGCCAAGCCATCAGATACAATCGTATATGTTCCAACCCAATGGATAGGGATGAGCACCTTGGTCACCTCAGAAAGACCTTTTTGAATCATGGCTACCACCCAAGAACAATTGAAAACCATATTACAAGAGCCACCAGAATATCAAGGAATCACCTGCTACATTACAAAGCTAAAGAAAATAACCGGGTACCTCTAGTAGTTACCTACAATCCAAATCTGGAGGTGCTAAGGGGAGCTGCACGGAAATTACAACCTTTACTACAAAAAGATGCCAGCTTACAATCCTCCAGACCGCCCACTACTGTGTTTTAGACAGCCCCCAAATCTAAGAAGCACCATTGTCAGAAGCTCCCTGTCCTCTCCAACAGCTGCAGGAACCTTTCCCTGCAATCAGAAAAAATGTAAAACCTGTCCATTTATAATGACCACGGACAAGATACAGATCCCAATTCACATCAGGACTACAAGATCCCAGGTACATTCAGCTGCGTCACTTCTAATGTGGTGTACCTAATTATTTGTACTAAATGTCCAACTGGGGGTCTGTATGTGGGGGAGACAGGGCAGAAACTGAGAACAAGAATGAATTCTCACCGCCACACAATAAGAGAAAAAAGAATGGCTCTACCGGTGGCCAAACATTTTTGTCTCTCCGATCATAACATTATGGACATGAAATTACTTGTGTTAAAAGGTAATTTCAAATCTAAGAGAGACAGAAGAGTATGGGAATATAAACTGTTGATGACCTTTGACACTCTTAGTGCAGGAATGAATGTGTCGCATGGATTTATGTCTTTTTACATCAACTAAGGAACTAAGGAATTTGCCCTTCAGACCATGTGGGGTCATCACAACAGAACCAGACCCCAATCAGAGGACAATAAAACATTCCTTATCTAAGAACTGGTCCAATATTTATGGACATAACGGTTTATCACTCATGGTAGTTCTGCTTCATGTCACCTGTCTTATCCATTTTTTTTTCGGTGCTATGTTGTGCATAAATATGTGATTCTACAGAATTTCTTTTAGTCTATGCCTGATGTGCCTTTACAGCCTTTTACTAGGCACTGCTCCTAATAGCCAGATTCCTACTCCACACTGATAAGGGGCAAACACCCCGAAACAGCTGTCTGTGGATGGATACCATGCTTGGCATAGGTGGTTTTCCTGTATTGGATGTTTTCCTTTATTGGATGCTGCCCTTCCCTTGGTTGTTCCTTCCCGGGGAAAGGCCTGGCTATTCACTGCTTGCGTTGAGAAACACGTGATGGTGTCTCCGCAGCTATCCCACATGCATTTGCATATTTCCCATAAGGGATGGGGGCAGTGTTCTGGATCACTGCGTTGAGAAACACGTGATGGTGTTGGATGTTTTGGTCTCCCCGAGGCCAATCATCTGTGCCTTTACAGCCTTTTACTAGGCACTGCTCCTAATAGCCAGATTCCTACTCCACACTGATAAGGGGCAAACACCCCGAAACAGCTGTCTGTGGATGGATACCATGCTTGGCATAGGTGGTTTTCCTGTATTGGATGTTTTCCTTTATTGGATACTGCCCTTCCCGTGGTTGTTCCTTCCCGGGGAAAGGCCTGGCTATTCACTGCTTGCGTTGAGAAACACTTGATGGTGTCTCCGCAGCTATCCCACATGCATTTGCATATTTCCCATAAGGGATGGGGGCAGTGTTCTGGATCACTGCGTTGAGAAACACATGATGGTGTCTCCGCGGTGTTGGATGTTTTGGTCTCCCCGAGGCCAATCATCTGTGCCTTTACAGCCTTTTACTAGGCACTGCTCCTAATAGCCAGATTCCTACTCCACACTGATAAGGGGCAAACACCCCGAAACAGCTGTCTGTGGATGGATACCATGCTTGGCATAGGTGGTTTTCCTGTATTGGATGTTTTCCTTTATTGGATGCTGCCCTTCCCGTGGTTGTTCCTTCCCGGGGAAAGGCCTGGCTATTCACTGCTTGCGTTGAGAAACACGTGATGGTGTCTCCGCAGCTATCCCACATGCATTTGCATATTTCCCATAAGGGATGGGGGCAGTGTTCTGGATCACTGCGTTGAGAAACACATGATAGTGTCTCCGCGGCGTTGGATGTTTTGGTCTCCCCGAGGCCAATCATCTGTGCCTTTACAGCCTTTTACTAGGCATTGCTCCTAATAGCCAGATTCCTACTCCACACTGATAAGGGGCAAACACCCCAAAACAGCTGTCTGTGGATGGATACCATGCTTGGCATAGGTGGTTTTCCTGTATTGGATGTTTTCCTTTATTGGATGCTGCCCTTCCCGTGGTTGTTCCTTCCCGGGGAAAGGCCTGGCTATTCACTGCTTGCGTTGAGAAACACGTGATGGTGTCTCCGCAGCTATCCCACATGCATTTGCATATTCCCCATAAGGGATGGGGGCAGTGTTCTGGATCACTGCGTTGAGAACCACGTGATGGTGTCTCCGCGGTGTTGGATGTTTTGGTCTCCCCGAGGCCAATCATCTGTGCCTTTACAGCCTTTTACTAGGCACTGCTCCTAATAGCCAGATTCCTACTCCACACTGATAAGGGGCAAACACCCCGAAACAGCTGTCTGTGGATGGATACCATGCTTGGCATAGGTGGTTTTCCTGTATTGGATGTTTTCCTTTATTGGATGCTGCCCTTCCCGTGGTTGTTCCTTCCCGGGGAAAGGCCTGGCTATTCACTGCTTGCGTTGAGAAACACGTGATGGTGTCTCCGCAGCTATCCCACATGCATTTGCATATTTCCCATAAGGGATGGGGGCAGTGTTCTGGATCACTGCGTTGAGAAACACGTGATGGTGTTGGATGTTTTGGTCTCCCCGAGGCCAATCATCTGTGCCTTTTACTAGGCACTGCTCCTAATAGCCAGATTCCTACTCCACACTGATGAGGGGCAAAAACCCCGAAACAGCTGTCTGTGGGTAGGAGTGCCTCTCGGCCTTTTGGCTGCGATCTTGTGTCGCAGTCAGAGGGTGCGAGTGTTTCTTTGCAGCGTGCTGCTAATTTTCGTCTGCGATATTCGTATCGGCAGTGAAGACTGAAGATGTTTGTCAAGAATACGATTCGTTTGGTCGTGGAGGATGGTGCCAAAAACAACGTGGTATATGTGGTTCGTGACCTGCTGGAGGGAAAGGCTGGAGCTCATCGGACTGACATTTTCAGTGTGAATGAATTTCACAACCAAGGTATATATGACGTAACCTTTGTGAGTGAGCCTTGCTGTCTAACTGTCTTCGAGTGGTTAAGAAGCCATGATGGTGACCCCTGCCTGGGGGGAGTGCGGGTGGAGCCTCTGTTTGGGCTCATGGAGAAAGTAGTGACTGTAACCGTGTACAATCCTTACACAGAAGTAAGGCTGCTGGAGCAGTTCCTGGCTCGGTACTGCGAATATGTAAAAAGTGGAGAGAAACAGAGAAATTGTTTGGGCATTTTTAATTGTAAATATGTGTTTCGTGTGAAACTGAGGAAAGACCCAAGCTGTTTGGGAGGCTTTACCCATCCCCCGGCGAACTTTTCAGTGGCGGGTCATAGGGGCTTTCTGTCATATGCAGGGCAGCCTCTATACTGCAGGAAGTGTTTTCAATTTGGGCACTTACAGAACACATGTGAGAAGAGCATGGTTTGTCGTAACTGCAAGCAAGAAGGCCATACAGCGGCTCAGTGTCCGATGCCACGTGAATGTGACCAGTGTGGTAATACAGGGCACCTGTATAAGGACTGTCCATATGGTGTGCCAAGGAGGCCAACTAGAGAGGAGGAGAGGCGGGAGGAGGAAGAAAAGAAACGTAGGGAGGAGCGGAGGCAGGAGGAGGAAAAAAAGAGAGAGGAGGAGGTTAAGAAACGGGAGGAGGAGAGGAAGCGGGAGGAAAGCGAGGCATCTGCGCAGCAAAGCGCTGAGGTAATTCCGCCCTCCATGGTTGAGAGACGGCGGGATAGACGGCAGGAGGACAAGGAGGCTGAAAGGAGGAAGGAGGAGCTGGAGGACAAGTTATTCTGGAGAGCTGCAAAGCAAGAAGAGCGTGCTATGGTTAAAAATAAAAAGAAAAAAAAGGAGGCCCCAGTTACCAAAGATGAGGAGTTGGGTGGTTTGATGGATTTTGACACTTCTGGGGCGGAGGAGATGGCTGCGTCATTGATTGTTGATTCTGATCCAGAAAGCATTGGCGTTTTTTCCTCAGAAGAGGAGCCTGGAGGTCGAAAGTGTCCCAGGGAGGGTGGTGGGGAAATCTGTGATGAAGGTGGAGGGCCCCAGAGGAAGGCTGGGCAGAAGAAGGCGCGTGTGGAGGAGTGTATGGAAGTCAGCGGCTCTGAAAGCTGCTCAGCGCAGATGGTGGAGGAGGACAGTGGCGGTGCTGTGTAGATATGTTCTATTATTTCAGTAGCTAGGTGATTTTGTATATAGCATTTGCCTTTAAATTTTTTTTTATTTTTTTTTTTCTTTCCTTTTGGTTTGTTTTTCATGTAAGTTGAGTAATGTCATGTTCGTAGGTTGTTTTTTTAGTATTTTTTTGTGTATGTGATGGGTTTTGTAATCATATCACAAAATGTGAGGGTCTTTAAAAGCAGGTGGCGGCGGGCAGCCATTTTGGATTTTTTTGCAACCCAGAATGCAGGAATTTTTTGTCTGCAGGAGTGTGGGATTGTGGATGGTGTGAAGGGGAGTGAATGGCCTCATGGTGCGTCTGTGTGGTCAGGGAGTGCCTGTAATAAAAATGATGGTGTGGGTTTTTTGGTGAAGGGAAATGATGTGAGTTTGTGTGACTATATGGTGATTGAGGTTGGAAGGTGTGTGTTGGCTAATTTTGAGTTTAGAAATGTTCGTTTTTGCGTTATTAATGTATATGCGCCTGTGGATAAACAGGAGCGTAGAGTTTTATTTGAAAAAATTAAGTTTTTTATTCCAGGAAGAGTGCCTGTTGTGATAGTGGGTGATATGAACTGTGATGTGGGAAGTGTGAATGTCGATGCGTCAGGGAAAGTGTTAATGGATATGGTGAGTGATTTTGGTTTAAAAGATATGCAGCGGGCATGCAAGATAACTCCGTTGTTAAATACGTTTTTTTCTGACAGTGGGAGGGTGGAGTCTAGATTGGACTATTGTTTTGTTTCAAAAAATCTGATTCCTGTTAGTTATGCACAGGAGAGGGTGTTTTTTTCGGATCATGTGTGTATGAAGTGTGAATTGGATTTGCATGTTAATGAGGTGGCTGGGAAAGGTGTGTGGAAGTTGAATGTGAGTTTGCTGGAAGGAGGGGGGGTGAGAGAGGAGTATGAAAGACATTATGCAGAGTGGTGTGGGTGCAGGAGTGATTTCAGAAATGTGTGTGAATGGTGGGATTGGGTTAAATGGAGAACCAAGAGTTTTTTTAAAAAACTCGGGTACAAGTGTGCGGCTGCAAAGAGAGAAAGGTTTGTTTTTTTAAATGCAAGATTGAGTTTGTTGTATAAGTTGAGGGCGGGAGGGATGGATGTGAGTGAAGATTTAGTGAAAGTGAAAAAAGAAGTGAATGATTTTTTGTTAGAAAGAGGGAGGAGTATTGTGTATAGGGCCAAATTAGAGAATTTGGAGAAGAATGAGAAGTGTTCGCGGTTTTTCTTTAAGAAAGTTTTTGGGAAGAGACAGAGTATGAGTGTTTTGAATGGGATGGATGGAAATGAGGTTAGTGGCGCGGACTTGTGTGAGGAAGTGGCAAAGTTTTATGATGATTTGTATGCTGTGAAATGGAGGGATGAAGGTTTGGAGGGTGAGGTGTTGAGTGTTTTGGAAAATAGTTTGAATAGGATAGAAAGGGAAAGTTTGATGGGTGATGTGACAGGTGAAGAAGTATGGAAGGTGGTGTGTAGCATGGCGTTGAATAAAACGCCAGGGGAGGATGGTCTACTGGTGGAATTTTATCGGGTGATGTGGGATGTGATTGGGAAGGATTTTGTGGATGTATGTAAGTATATGTGGGCGAATGCAGAAGTGGCAAATGGTATGCGTGCAGGGGTGGTTGTGTTATTGCCAAAAAAAGGTGATTTGAAAAATCTAAAAAATTGGAGGCCGATCACATTGCTGAATTGTGATTATAAGATTTATGCGAAACTTTTGGCTAACAGGATGCGTGTCGTGGTTGGGAGTGTGGTGGCTGAGGAGCAATGTTGTGCGGTGCCTGGAAGACGAATACATGGAAGTTTGTGTATGTTGAGAGATTGTTTGTGGGACTGCATGAATCGTAAGAAAGGGGTGTATGTGTTGAGTTTGGATTTTGAGAAGGCGTATGATAGATTGGCGCATGGTTTTTTGTTTAGTGTGTTGGTGAAGATGGGTTTTCCTTCTGAGTTTGTTGAGAGAGTGAGAAGTTTGTATAAGAATATTTACAGTTGTGTGTTGTTGAATGGAAATGTGGGGAGGAGAGTAAATGTATTTTCGGGTGTTCGGCAGGGGTGTCCTTTGTCCCCTATCGTTTTTATTTGCGCAATTGAGCCTTTGTTATGTTTGTTAAGAAAAGATAAGGTGATTCGGGGTGTGCAAGTACCCGGGGGTGGGGGGAGCGAGTGGAAGATGAGTGGCTATATGGATGATGTGTGTGTGCTGTGTGATTCAGAGTGTTCGGTGCGGCGTGTGAAGTTGTTGGTTTCTATTTTTTGTGGAGCATCTGCTTTTAAAGTGAATTGGGAGAAGAGTGAGTGTAAGAATTTTGGGGGAAGGAGTCTGAGCGATGATGTTGGAGTGAATGTGGTGAGTGGATCGATAAAGGTTTTGGGTGTGAAATTTTCAGAGAAATTGGATGGAGAGGAAAGCTGGGTGGATATGAGAGAGAGAGTGGAGCGTAAGTTAAATTTTTGGAGTTTGAGGGATCTTACGTTTTTTGGTAAAATTTTAGTTATTAAGAGTGTTGTGTTACCTATTTTTTTGTATGTTGCGATGGTGTTTCCACCAAGCCACATGTGTATTAGAAGATTAAATAGGGTTTTGTTTGTCTTTTTTTGGGGTTCATGTGTGGTATGTGTGGGTTTACAAATTTCTAGTGAAGTATGAACTTTGTGATGTGGATGTGAGATTGTTAGAAAAGAAGAAAGCTGTATATAAGATGATTGAGTGTAGAGAGATGGAATGTGACATTATTGTAGGACGAGCCCACAGGCTGTTCTTGCCAGATTTTAAAATGGTAAGAGGGGATGATGTGCAGAAAGTATGGAAGAAGGTACGTGTGAATGGTATGACAAATAGGCAGAGTGAGATTGTATGGCAGTCATTGCATGGGGTGTTGCCAGTGAGGGAGTTTCTGAAAAATCGGGGTTTAGTGAGGAGTGAGAGGTGTCCGAGGAGTGGATGTGGTGGGAGTGAGAGTGTGGTGCATTTGTTTTGGAATTGTCAGTATGCTAGAAGTGTGATTGCAGGTCTGGGTCGTTTGTGTAAGGAGCTGTGTGAGGTAAATCTGTTGTCTTTTGAGCTCTTTATGTTTGGATTGGGTATGTGTGGGGAGAAGGAGAGAGTATTGTGGTTGATGATGGCATGTATAAAAGAGGTTTTGTGGGATGTGAGGAATGTGTATGTGTTTAAAAGGAAGGATATTGAGGTTAAAAACTGTATAAAAATTATTTTGGGAAAATTGTATTTTTGCTTTGTGTGTGATCAGAGGAGGAGAGGGGAGGTGGATGCAGAGGGAATTTGGAAGACTAAAAAGTGGAAACATTTTGTTAATGTATCTTGAAGTGGTTTTTGGTTGTTAATTAAAACATTTTTTGTGTGTTTTCCAATGATGATGGGAATGGCGGTGGCACTAAGTGTGTGGCACGCTGTTTTGGGAGATGAGTTCCTTATAGTTTTGGTTACCTGACTGTGGAACTTCCCATCTGAGGGGGAAAAAAAAAAAAAAAAAAAAAAAAAAGCTGTCTGTGGATGGATACCATGCTTGGCATAGGTGGTTTTCCTGTATTGGATGTTTTCCTTTATTGGATGCTGCCCTTCCTGTGGTTGTTCCTTCCCGGGGAAAGGCCTGGCTATTCACTGCTTGCGTTGAGAAACATGTGATGGTGTCTCCGCAGCTATCCCACATGCATTTGCATATTTCCCATAAGGGATGGGGGCAGTGTTCTGGATCACTGCGTTGAGAAACACGTGATGGTGTTGGATGTTTTGGTCTCCCCAAGGCCAATCATCTGTGCCTTTACAGCCTTTTACTAGGCACTGCTCCTAATAGCCAGATTTCTACTCCACACTGATAAGGGGCAAACACCCCGAAACAGCTGTCTGTGGATGGATACCATGCTTGGCATAGGTGGTTTTCCTGTATTGGATGTTTTCCTTTATTGGATGCTGCCCTTCCCGTGGTTGTTCCTTCCCGGGGAAAGGCCTGGCTATTCACTGCTTGCGTTGAGAAACACGTGATGGTGTCTCCGCAGCTATCCCACATGCATTTGCATATTTCCGATAAGGGATGGGGGCAGTGTTCTGGATCACTGCGTTGAGAAACACGTGATGGTGTCTCCGCGGTGTTGGATGTTTTGGTCTCCCCGAGGCCAATCATCTGTGCCTTTACAGCCTTTTACTAGGCACTGCTCCTAATAGCCAGATTCCTACTCAACACTGATAAGGGGCAAACACCCCAAAACAGCTGTCTGTGGATGGATACCATGCTTGGCATAGGTGGTTTTCCTGTATTGGATGTTTTCCTTTATTGGATGCTGCCCTTCCCGTGGTTGTTCCTTCCCGGGGAAAGGCCTGGCTATTCACTGCTTGCGTTGAGAAACACGTGATGGTGTCTCCGCAGCTATCCCACATGCATTTGCATATTCCCCATAAGGGATGGGGGCAGTGTTCTGGATCACTGCGTTGAGAACCACGTGATGGTGTCTCCGTGGTGTTGGATGTTTTGGTCTCCCCGAGGCCAATCATCTGTGCCTTTACAGCCTTTTACTAGGCACTGCTCCTAATAGCCAGATTCCTACTCCACACTGATAAGGGGCAAACACCCCGAAACAGCTGTCTGTGGATGGATACCATGCTTGGCATAGGTGGTTTTCGTGTATTGGATGTTTTCCTTTATTGGATGCTGCCCTTCCCGTGGTTGTTCCTTCCCGGGGAAAGGCCTGGCTATTCACTGCTTGCGTTGAGAAACACGTGATGGTGTCTCTGCAGCTATCCCACATGCATTTGCATATTTCCCATAAGGGATGGGGGCAGTGTTCTGGATCACTGCGTTGAGAAACACGTGATGGTGTTGGATGTTTTGGTCTCCCCGAGGCCAATCATCTGTGCCTTTACAGCCTTTTACTAGGCACTGCTCCTAATAGCCAGATTCCTACTCCACACTGATAAGGGGCAAACACCCCGAAACAGCTGTCTGTGGATGGATACCATGCTTGGCATAGGTGGTTTTCCTGTATTGGATGTTTTCCTTTATTGGATGCTGCCCTTCCCGTGGTTGTTCCTTCCCGGGGAAAGGCCTGGCTATTCACTGCTTGCGTTGAGAAACACGTGATGGTGTCTCCGCAGCTATCCCACGTGCATTTGCATATTTCCCATAAGGGATGGGGGCAGTGTTCTGGATCACTGCGTTGAGAAACACGTGATGGTGTCTCCGCGGTGTTGGATGTTTTGGTCTCCCCGAGGCCAATCATCTGTGCCTTTACAGCCTTTTACTAGGCACTGCTCCTAATAGCCAGATTCCTACTCCACACTGATAAGGGGCAAACACCCCAAAACAGCTGTCTGTAGATGGATACCATGCTTGGCATAGGTGGTTTTCCTGTATTGGATGTTTTCCTTTATTGGATGCTGCCCTTCCCGTGGTTGTTCCTTCCCGGGGAAAGGCCTGGCTATTCACTGCTTGCGTTGAGAAACACGTGATGGTGTCTCCGCAGCTATCCCACGTGCATTTGCATATTTCCCATAAGGGATGGGGGCAGTGTTCTGGATCACTGCGTTGAGAAACACGTGATGGTGTCTCCGCGGTGTTGGATGTTTTGGTCTCCCCGAGGCCAATCATCTGTGCCTTTACAGCCTTTTACTAGGCACTGCTCCTAATAGCCAGATTCCTACTCCACACTGATAAGGGGCAAACACCCCGAAACAGCTGTCTGTGGATGGATACCATGCTTGGCATAGGTGGTTTTCCTGTATTGGATGTTTTCCTTTATTGGATGCTGCCCTTCCCGTGGTTGTTCCTTCCCGGGGAAAGGCCTGGCTATTCACTGCTTGCGTTGAGAAACACGTGATGGTGTCTCCGCAGCTATCCCACGTGCATTTGCATATTTCCCATAAGGGATGGGGGCAGTGTTCTGGATCACTGCGTTGAGAAACACGTGATGGTGTCTCCGCGGTGTTGGATGTTTTGGTCTCCCCGAGGCCAATCATCTGTGCCTTTACAGCCTTTTACTAGGCACTGCTCCTAATAGCCAGATTCCTACTCCACACTGATAAGGGGCAAACACCCCGAAACAGCTGTCTGTGGATGGATACCATGCTTGGCATAGGTGGTTTTCCTGTATTGGATGTTTTCCTTTATTGGATGCTGCCCTTCCCGTGGTTGTTCCTTCCCGGGGAAAGGCCTGGCTATTCACTGCTTGCGTTGAGAAACACGTGATGGTGTCTCCGCAGCTATCCCACGTGCATTTGCATATTTCCCATAAGGGATGGGGGCAGTGTTCTGGATCACTGCGTTGAGAAACACGTGATGGTGTCTCCGCGGTGTTGGATGTTTTGGTCTCCCCGAGGCCAATCATCTGTGCCTTTACAGCCTTTTACTAGGCACTGCTCCTAATAGCCAGATTCCTACTCCACACTGATAAGGGGCAAACACCCCAAAACAGCTGTCTGTAGATGGATACCATGCTTGGCATAGGTGGTTTTCCTGTATTGGATGTTTTCCTTTATTGGATGCTGCCCTTCCCGTGGTTGTTCCTTCCCGGGGAAAGGCCTGGCTATTCACTGCTTGCGTTGAGAAACACGTGATGGTGTCTCCGCAGCTATCCCACGTGCATTTGCATATTTCCCATAAGGGATGGGGGCAGTGTTCCGGATCACTGCGTTGAGAAACACGTGATGGTGTCTCCGCGGTGTTGGATGTTTTGGTCTCCCCGAGGCCAATCATCTGTGCCTTTACAGCCTTTTACTAGGCACTGCTCCTAATAGCCAGATTCCTACTCCACACTGATAAGGGGCAAACACCCCGAAACAGCTGTCTGTGGATGGATACCATGCTTGGCATAGGTGGTTTTCCTGTATTGGATGTTTTCCTTTATTGGATGCTGCCCTTCCTGTGGTTGTTCCTTCCCGGGGAAAGGCCTGGCTATTCACTGCTTGCGTTGAGAAACACGTGATGGTGTCTCCGCAGCTATCCCACATGCATTTGCATATTTCCCATAAGGGATGGGGGCAGTGTTCTGGATCACTGCGTTGAGAAACACGTGATGGTGTCTCCGCGGTGTTGGATGTTTTGGTCTTCCCGAGGCCAATCATCTGTGCCTTTACAGCCTTTTACTAGGCACTGCTCCTAATAGCCAGATTCCTACTCCACACTGATGAGGGGCAAACACCCCGAAACAGCTGTCTGTGGGTAGGAGTGCCTCTCGGCCTTTTGGCTGCGATCTTGTGTCGCAGTCAGAGGGTGCGAGTGTTTCTTTGCAGCGTGCTGCTAATTTTCGTCTGCGATATTCGTATCGGCAGTGAAGACTGAAGATGTTTGTCAAGAATACGATTCGTTTGGTCGTGGAGGATGGTGCCAAAAACAACGTGGTAAATGTGGTTCGTGACCTGCTGGAGGGAAAGGCTGGAGCTCATCGGACTGACATTTTCAGTGTGAATGAATTTCACAACCAAGGTATATATGACGTTACCTTTGTGAGTGAGCCTTGCTGTCTAACTGTCTTCGAGTGGTTAAGAAGCCATGATGGTGACCCCTGCTTGGGGGGAGTGCGGGTGGAGCCTTTGTTTGGGCTCATGGAGAAAGTAGTGACTGTAACCGTGTACAATCCTTACACAGAAGTAAGGCTGCTGGAGCAGTTCCTGGCTCGGTACTGCGAATATGTAAAAAGTGGAGAGAAACAGAGAAATTGTTTGGGCATTTTTAATTGTAAATATGTGTTTCGTGTGAAACTGAGGAAAGACCCAAGCTGTTTGGGAGGCTTTACCCATCCCCCGGCGAACTTTTCAGTGGCGGGTCATAGGGGCTTTCTGTCGTATGCAGGGCAGCCTCTATACTGCAGGAAGTGTTTTCAATTTGGGCACTTACAGAACACATGTGAGAAGAGCATGGTTTGTCGTAACTGCAAGCAAGAAGGCCATACAGCGGCTCAGTGTCCGATGCCACGTGAATGTGACCAGTGTGGTAATACAGGGCACCTGTATAAGGACTGTCCATATGGTGTGCCAAGGAGGCCAACTAGAGAGGAGGAGAGGCGGGAGGAGGAAGAAAAGAAACGTAGGGAGGAGCGGAGGCAGGAGGAGGAAAAAAAGAGAGAGGAGGAGGTTAAGAAACGGGAGGAGGAGAGGAAGCGGGAGGAAAGCGAGGCATCTGCGCAGCAAAGCGCTGAGGTAATTCCGCCCTCCATGGTTGAGAGACGGCGGGATAGACGGCAGGAGGACAAGGAGGCTGAAAGGAGGAAGGAGGAGCTGGAGGACAAGTTATTCTGGAGAGCTGCAAAGCAAGAAGAGCGTGCTATGGTTAAAAATAAAAAGAAAAAAAAGGAGGCCCCAGTTACCAAAGATGAGGAGTTGGGTGGTTTGATGGATTTTGACACTTCTGGGGCGGAGGAGATGGCTGCGTCATTGATTGTTGATTCTGATCCAGAAAGCATTGGCGTTTTTTCCTCAGAAGAGGAGCCTGGAGGTCGAAAGTGTCCCAGGGAGGGTGGTGGGGAAATCTGTGATGAAGGTGGAGGGCCCCAGAGGAAGGCTGGGCAGAAGAAGGCGCGTGTGGAGGAGTGTATGCAGGTCAGCGGCTCTGAAAGCTGCTCAGCGCAGATGGTGGAGGAGGACAGTGGCGGTGCTGTGTAGATATGTGCTATTATTTCAGTAGCTAGGTGGTTTTGTATATAGCATTTGCCTTTAAATTTATTTATTTATTTATTTATTTATTTTTTTTTTTTTTTTTTTCCTTTTGGTTTGTTTTTCATGTAAGTTGAGTAATGTCATGTTCGTAGGTTATTTTTTTTAGTATTTTTTTGTGTATGTGATGGGTTTTGTACTCATATCACAAAATGTGAGGGTCTTTAAAAGCAGGTGGCGGCGGGCAGCCATTTTGGATTTTTTTGCAACCCAGAATGCAGGAATTTTTTGTCTGCAGGAGTGTGGGATTGTGGATGGTGTGAAGGGGAGTGAATGGCCTCATGGTGCGTCTGTGTGGTCAGGGAGTGCCTGTAATAAAAATGATGGTGTGGGTTTTTTGGTGAAGGGAAATGATGTGAGTTTGTGTGACTATATGGTGATTGAGGTTGGAAGGTGTGTGTTGGCTAATTTTGAGTTTAGAAATGTTCGTTTTTGCGTTATTAATGTATATGCACCTGTGGATAAACAGGAGCGTAGAGTTTTATTTGAAAAAATTAAGTTTTTTATTCCAGGAAGAGTGCCTGTTGTGATAGTGGGTGATATGAACTGTGATGTGGGAAGTGTGAATGTCGATGCGTCAGGGAAAGTGTTAATGGATATGGTGAGTGATTTTGGTTTAAAAGATATGCAGCGGGCATGCAAGATAACTCCGTTGTTAAATACGTTTTTTTCTGACAGTGGGAGGGTGGAGTCTAGATTGGACTCCACCCTCTGATTCCCGTTAGTTATGCACAGGAGAGGGTGTTTTTTTCGGATCATGTGTGTATGAAGTGTGAATTGGATTTGCATGTTAATGAGGTGGCTGGGAAAGGTGTGTGGAAGTTGAATGTGAGTTTGCTGGAAGGAGGGGGGGTGAGAGAGGAGTATGAAAGACATTATGCAGAGTGGTGTGGGTGCAGGAGTGATTTCAGAAATGTGTGTGAATGGTGGGATTGGGTTAAATGGAGAACCAAGAGTTTTTTTTAAAAAACTCGGGTACAAGTGTGCGGCTGCAAAGAGAGAAAGGTTTGTATTTTTAAATGCAAGATTGAGTGTGTTGTATAAGTTGAGGGCGGGAGGGATGGATGTGAGTGAAGATTTAGTGAAAGTGAAAAAAGAAGTGAATGATTTTTTGTTAGAAAGAGGGAGGAGTATTGTGTATAGGGCCAAATTAGAGAATTTGGAGAAGAATGAGAAGTGTTCGCGGTTTTTCTTTAAGAAAGTTTTTGGGAAGAGACAGAGTATGAGTGTTTTGAATGGGATGGATGGAAATGAAGTTAGTGGCGTGGACTTGTGTGAGGAAGTGGCAAAGTTTTATGATGATTTGTATGCTGTGAAATGGAGGGATGAAGGTTTGGAGGGTGAGGTGTTGAGTGTTTTGGAAAATAGTTTGAATAGGATAGAAAGGGAAAGTTTGATGGGTGAGGTGACGGGTGAAGAAGTATGGAAGGTGGTGTGCAGTATGGCGCTGAATAAAACACCGGGGGAGGATGGTCTACCGGTGGAATTTTATCGTGCGATGTGGGATGTGATTGGGAAGGATTTTGTGGATGTATGTAAGTATATGTGGGCGAACGCAGAGGTGGCAAATGGTATGCGTGCAGGGGTGGTTGTGTTATTGCCAAAAAAAGGTGATTTGAAAAATCTAAAAAATTGGAGGCCGATCACATTGCTGAATTGTGATTATAAGATTTATGCGAAACTTTTGGCTAACAGGATGCGTGTTGTGGTTGGGAGTGTGGTGGGTGAGGAGCAATGTTGTGCGGTACCTGGAAGACGAATACATGGAAGTTTGTGTATGTTGAGAGATTGTTTGTGGGACTGCATGAATCGTAAGAAAGGGGTGTATGTGTTGAGTTTGGATTTTGAGAAGGCGTATGATAGATTGGCGCATGGTTTTTTGTTTAGTGTGTTGGTGAAGATGGGTTTTCCTTCTGAGTTTGTTGAGAGAGTGAGAAGTTTGTATAAGAATATTTACAGTTGTGTGTTGTTGAATGGAAATGTGGGGAGGAGAGTAAATGTATTTTCGGGTGTTCGGCAGGGGTGTCCTTTGTCCCCTATCGTTTTTATTTGCGCAATTGAGCCTTTGTTATGTTTGTTAAGAAAAGATAAGGTGATTCGGGGTGTGCAAGTACCCGGGGGTGGGGGGAGAGAATGGAAGATGAGTGGCTATATGGATGATGTGTGTGTGCTGTGTGATTCAGAGTGTTCGGTACGGCGTGTGAAGTTGTTGGTTTCTATTTTTTGTGGAGCATCTGCTTTTAAAGTGAATTGGGAGAAGAGTGAGTGTAAGAATTTTGGGGGAAGGAGTCTGAGTGATGATGTTGGAGTGAATATGGTGAGTGGATCGATAAAGGTTTTGGGTGTGAAATTTTCAGAGAAATTGGATGGAGAGGAAAGCTGGGTGGATGTGAGAGAGAGAGTGGAGCGTAAGTTAAATTTTTGGAGTTTGAGGGATCTTACGTTTTTTGGTAAAATTTTAGTTATTAAGAGTGTTGTGTTACCTATTTTTTTGTATGTTGCGATGGTGTTTCCACCAAGCCACATGTGTATTAGAAGATTAAATAGGGTTTTGTTTGTCTTTTTTTGGGGTTCATGTATGGAGCGTGCAAGGAGAGAGATTGTTATGAAGAGTTTGGATAAGGGGGGACTGGGTTTCCCAAATTTGAATGTTTTTTTCGGCGTGAATATTATGGTGTTTGTACTAGGTGTGATTAGGATGGATGGGAAGTATGCATGTATGTGCAGGTTTTTGTTTGGAAATTTCTTGTTTCGTTTGAAATGGCGTGAAAGAGATCTTAGGAGCCCAGTGGCTTTTGAGGTTCCTGTGTGGTATGTGTGGGTTTACAAATTTCTAGTGAAGTATGAACTGTGTGATGTGGATGTGAGATTGTTAGAAAAGAAGAAAGCTGTATATAAGATGATTGAGTGTAGAGAGGTGGAATGTGACATTATTGTAGGACGAGCCCATAGGCTGTTCTTGCCAGATTTTAAAATGGTAAGAGGGGATGATGTGCAGAAAGTATGGAAGAAGGTACGTGTGAATGGTATGACACATAGGCAGAGTGAGATTGTATGGCAGTCATTGCATGGGGTGTTGCCGGTGAGGAGTGAGAGGTGTCCGAGGAGTGGATGTGGTGGGAGTGAGAGTGTGGTGCATTTGTTTTGGAATTGTCAGTATGCTAGAAGTGTGATTGCAGGTCTGGATCGTTTGTGTAAGGAGCTGTGTGAGGTGAATCTGTTGTCTTTTGAGCTCTTTATGTTTGGATTGGGTATGTGTGGGGAGAAGGAGAGAGTATTGTGGTTGATGATGGCATGTATAAAAGAGGTTTTGTGGGATGTGAGGAATGTGTATGTGTTTAAAAGGAAGGATATTGAGGTTAAAAACTGTATAAAAATTATTTTGGGAAAATTGTATTTTTGCTTTGTGTGTGATCAGAGGAGGAGAGGGGAGGTGGATGCAGAGGGAATTTGGAAGACTAAAAAGTGGAAACATTTTGTTAATGTATCTTGAAGTGGTTTTTGGTTGTTAATTAAAACATTTTTTGTGTGTTTTCCAATGATGATGGGAATGGCGGTGGCACTAAGTGTGTGGCACGCTGTTTTGGGAGATGAGTTCCTTATAGTTTTGGTTACCTGACTGTGGAACCTCCCATCTGAGGGGAAAAAAAAAAAAAAAAAAAAAAAAGCTGTCTGTGGATGGATACCATGCTTGGCATAGGTGGTTTTCCTGTATTGGATGTTTTCCTTTATTGGATGCTGCCCTTCCTGTGGTTTTTCCTTCCCGGGGAAAGGCCTGGCTATTCACTGCTTGCGTTGAGAAACACGTGATGGTGTCTCCGCAGCTATCCCACATGCATTTGCATATTTCCCATAAGGGATGGGGGCAGTGTTCTGGATCACTGCGTTGAGAAACACGTGATGGTGTCTCCGCGGTGTTGGATGTTTTGGTCTTCCCGAGGCCAATCATCTGTGCCTTTACAGCCTTTTACTAGGCACTGCTCCTAATAGCCAGATTCCTACTCCACACTGATAAGGGGCAAACACCCCAAAACAGCTGTCTGTAGATGGATACCATGCTTGGCATAGGTGGTTTTCCTGTATTGGATGTTTTCCTTTATTGGATACTGCCCTTCCCGTGGTTAGGCCTGGCTATTCACTGCTTGCATTGAGAAACACGTGATGGTGTCTCCGCAGCTATCCCACATGCATTTGCATATTTCCCATAAGGGATGGGGGCAGTGTTCTGGATCACTGCGTTGAGAAACACGTGATGGTGTCTCCGCGGTGTTGGATGTTTTGGTCTCCCCGAGGCCAATCATCTGTGCCTTTATGCCTGATGAAGAGACCTGAGTAGTCTCGAAAGCTTACAATTTGTTACCATCTTTTCAGTTAACCATTAAAAGGTATCAACCGCTGAGGGATCTCTTCCCAGACCTGGACTAAAGCATCCACCAACTCCTGGACAGTCTGTGGTGCAACGTGACATTGGTGGATGGAGCGAGACATGATGTCCCAGATGTGTTCAATGGGATTCCGGTCTGGGGAATGGGCGGGCCAGTCCATAGCTTCAATGCCTTCATCTTGCAGGAACTGTTGACACTCCAGCCACATGAGGTCTGGCATTGTCCTGCATTAGGAGGAACCCAGGGCCAACCGCACCAGCATATGGTCTCACAGGGTGTCTGTGGTACTCATCTCGGTAACTAATGGCAGTCAGGCTACCTCTGGCAAGCACATGGAGGGCTGTGTGGCCCTCCAAAGAAATGCCACCCCACACCATTACTGACCCACTGCCAAACCGGTCATACTGAGGGATGTTGCAGGCAGCAGATCGCTCTCCACTGCATCTCCAGACTCTGTCACATGCTCAGTGTGAATCTGCTTTCATCTGTGAAGAGCACAGGGCGCCAGTCGCGAATTTGCCAATCCTGGTGTTCTGTGGCAAATGCCAAGCATCCTGCACGGTGTTGGGCTGTGAGCACAACCCCCATCTGTGGACGTCGGGCACTCAGGCCATCCTCATGGAGTCGGTTTCTAACCATTGGTGCAGACACATGCATATTTGTGGCCTGCTGGAAGTCATTTTTAAGGGCTCTGGCAGTGCTCCTGTTTTTCCTTGCACAAAGGCTGAGGTAGCGGTCCTGCTGCTGGGTTGTTTCCCTCCTACGGCCCCCTCCATGGCTCCTGGTGTACTGGCCTGTCTCCTGGTAGTGCCTCCAGCTGCTGGACACTACGCTGACAGACACAGCAAACCTTGCCATAGCTTGCATTGATGTGCCATCCTGGATGAGCTGCACTATCTGAGCCACTTGTGTGGGTTGTAGAGTCTGTCTCATGCTACCACGAGTGTGAAATCACAACCAACATTCAAAAGTGACCAAAACATCAGCCAGAAAGCATTGGTACTGAGATGTGGTCTGTGGTCCCCACCTGCAGAAACACTCCTTTATTGAGGTTGTCTTGATAATTACCAATAATTTTCATCTGTTGTCTATTCCATTTGCACAACAGCATGTGAAATTGATTGTCAATCAGTGTTGCTTCCTAAGTGGACAGTTTGATTTCACGGAAGTGTGATTTGCTTGGATTTATATTCTGCTGTTTAAGTGTTCCCTTTATTTTTTTGAGCAGTGTACTTAAGCATCTCTGCTCCCCATTCAATGTTTTGCTTGATAGACAGGAATGTGTCCAAAAGTATGAATCCCCAGTCAGAGAATTTATGCATATAAATCAGATATTCCACTTCTGCCGGGTAAAACCCCTCTCAGGTAACGAGCTTTGAAAATAAGTGTCTAAATGATCCCTTAGGAAGAGGAACAATCTCACTGATTTATTCTATCAGTCCGCCTCACGATGATAAAAAAATTAAAATACATGTTACAATAAGGAGAGGATTTGATATGTCAGTAGATGATTGGAACCACAGTTGTGACATATTGTCAAAAGGCAGTTTCCAAACTTCACTTGTAGAGACTTCCTTGAAAGTTTTACACAGCGCGTATTATGTACCAGAAAAAATTCATAGTATTTTCCCAAGTGCCTCTGGTGTATGTTTTAGAGGTTGCAATATTTCGGGTGGTATGAAACACATCTGGTGGACTTTTACAGTAGTATCTGACCTATGGAAAAATTGATTTGGAACCTTCTGCCCTTTGGTTGGGAGCTAGACCCCTGCGATTCTCAAAAAATTTCCATAAACTTGTAAATTATTTTTGTATGGCCGCCAAGATCCATATTGCGACGAAGTGGAAAACTCCCTCACTATCGATATCTCTGGTAAAAGAAAGAATGAATACTATTATGTGATATGAACGAATAAAAGCAACCAGAACTGATACATGGGACTCCTTCAAAGTTTGGAACCCTTGGGTTGGACTAAACTCAAATCCGAAATTACACCTGGCCCTACGACCAGTGGCGTAACTACAAAGTTATGGGGCCCCCACCCATGCCAAAATATATAGGTGAATATGAAATGGCGACACGCACGAGCGAACACGATCTGCGCTAGTATACATGCACCATTACAGAATTAGTTGTAGGCTGTGTTAACAAGAGTGAAGTTCACGGTCTGTATACAGGCCACAACCTCCAGCCTCGTGGAGGGTATCCTGATCCAAACTCACACCCTCGTCCTGGACTTCCTCTTCACGTTCAGTTTGTCCGAAGATGGAGACAGTGACACTAGCGCTGATTGGTGCCGGGAATCACAACAGCACATCATAGCCCCGAGGGAGTCATCACAGTCACTGTGGGAACGGCGCCGGCACAGGAGGTGACTATAGGCTTTAATAATTTATTGGGGCCGAACATTCAGTTTAAGACGAGGTTTGTGGGAGACAATCCTTTTAAACAGTGGACTCCGTATTAGCCCATGTGGCAACATTTCAGTTTCATATCAGAGAATTGTTCAGTTATTGATCCGAAACGTTGCCACATGGGCCAATAAAGAGCCCGACACTTTTATCACAATCAGAGTGCTGTGTGTGTGTGTGTATAAATATATATATAGACAGACAGACACACATTATACAGGTGAAACTGCGACTACGGTATGTACGTTATATAGGTGATACCACTGTGTGTAATATACTGTGACCGCTGTATATAGGCCAGCCGCAGTGTGTGTGTGTGTATGTGTGTATATAACACACACTGTGGCTGGCCTATATGGGCTATACACAGCGGCACAGTATATTACACACAGTGGTATCACCTATATAACGTACATACCGCAGTCGCAGTTTCACCTATACAATGTATATAGACTGCTGTACATACATTATATAGGTGATACTGTGATTGCAGTGTATAGTCACAGTATATATATACACAGCAGTATCGCGTATATACACATTAGTCACAGTGTAACCTATATAATGAATATAGACTGCTGTACATACATTATATAGGTGATACTGTGATTGTATACAGCAGTGTCACCTATATACCGTATATATACACATTAGTCACAGTGTAACCTATATAATGAATATAGACAGCTGAACATACATTATATAGGTGATACTGTGATTGCAGTGTATAGTCACACTATATATATACAGCACTATCACCTATATCACGTATATACACATTAGTCACAGTGTCATATATACAGTTAGGTCCATATATATTTGGACAGAGACAACATTTTTCTAATTTTGGTTATAGACATTACCACAATGAATTTTAAACAAAACAATTCAGATGCAGTTGAAGTTCAGACTTTCAGCTTTCATTTGAGGGTATCCACATTAAAATTGGATGAAGGGTTTAGGAGTTTCAGCTCCTTAACATGTGCCACCCTGTTTTTAAAGGAACCAAAAGTAATTGGACAATTGACTCCAAGGCTATTTCATGGACAGGTGTGGGCAATCCCTTCGTTATGTCATTCTCAATTAAGCAGATAAAAGGCCTGGAGTTGATTTGAGGTGTGGTGTTTGCATTTGGAAGGTTTTCCTATGAAGTAAACATGCAGTCAAAGGAGCTCTCCATGCAGGTGAAACAAGCCATCCTTAAGCTGCAAAAACAGAAAAAACCCATCCGAGAAATTGCTACATTATTAGGAGTGGCAAAATCTACAGTTTGGTACATCCTGAGAAAGAAAGAAAGCACTGGTGAACTCATCAATGCAAAAAGACCTGGGCGCCCACGGAAGACAACAGTGGTGGATGATCGCAGAATAATCTCCATGGTGAAGAGAAACCTCTTCACAACAGCCAACCAAGTGACCAACACTCTCCAGGAGGTCGGCGTATCAATATCCAAATCTACCATAAAGAGAAGACTGCATGAAAGTAAATACAGAGGGTTCACTGCACGGTGCAGCCACTCATAAGCATCAAGAAGAAAAAGGCTAAAAAACATCTAAAAAAGCCAGCACCGTTCTGGAAGAACATTTTTTTGACAGATGAAACCAAGATCAACCTCTACCAGAATGATGGAAAGAGAAAAGTATGGCGGAGGCGTGGTACAGCTCCTGATTCAAAGCATACCACATTATCTGTAAAACACGGCGGAGGCAGTGTGGTGGCTTGGACATGCATGGCTGCCAGTGGCACTGGGTCACTAGTGTTTATGGATGATGTGACACAGGAATGAATTCTGAGGTATTCAGAGCCGCCATACTGTGTGCTCAGATCCAGCCAAATGCAGCAAAACTGACTGGTCGTCGTTTCATACTACAGATGGACAATGACCCAAAACATAAAGCCAAAGCAACCCAGGAGTTTATTAAAGCAAAGAAGTGGAATATTCTTGAATGGCCAAGTCAGTCACCTGATCTCAACCCAATTGAGCAGCATTTCACTTCTTAAAGACTAAACTTCAGACAGAAAGGCCCACAAACAAACAGCAACTGAAAACCACTGCAGTGAAGGCCTGGAGAGCATCAAAAAGGAGGAAACACAGCGTCTGGTGATGTCCATGAGTTCAAGACTTCAGGCAGTCACTGCCAACAAAGGGTTTTCAACCAAGTACTAGAAATGAACATTTTATTTACAATTATTTAATCTGTCCAATTACTTTTGGTCCCTTTAAGAACAGGGTGGCACATGTTAAGGAGCTGAAACTCCTAAACCCTTCATCCAATTTTAATGTGGATACCCTCAAATGAAACCTGAAAGTCTGAACTTCAACTGCATCTGAATTGTTTTGTTTAAAATTCATTGTGGTAATGTCTATAACCAAAATTAGAAAAATGTTGTCTCTGTCCAAATATATATGGACCTAACTGTATAATGAATATAGACTGCTGTACATACATTATATAGGTGATACGGTGATTGTATACAGCAGTGTCACCTATATCACATATTTACACATTAGTCACGTTGTCACCTATACAATGTATATAGACGGCTGAACATACATTATTTAGGTGATACTGTGATAGCAGTGTATTGTCACACTATATATATACAGCAGTGTCACCTATATCACGTATATACACATTAGTCACAGTGTCACCTATATAATGAATATAGACAGCTGAACATACATCATTTAGGTGATACTGTGATTGCAGTGTATAGTCACAGTATATATATATATATATACAGCAGTATCACCTATATCACGTATATACACATTAGTCACAGTGTCACCTATATAATGAATATAGACTGCTGAACATACATTATATGGGTGATACGGTGATTTTGCAGCGCCCCAGAGTCCTGGTCGTTGCAGTAATGTTATTCTTCCACCAGGGGGAGTGATATTACGTCTGATGGCAATAAAGGAGATCTTCCTACCAGGTATCACAAGTCACACACTACACTTCACACTCCAGACCACCGGGGGGAGCCTTGCTCCTATCTACTAGGGCACTTGTGTTGAGCGATACCTTCCGATATCGGAAAGTATCGGTATCGGAAAGTATCGGCCGATACCGGCAAAGTATCGGATCTCGCCGATTCCGATACCCGATACCAATGCAAGTCAATGGGACGAGAATATCGGAATTAAAATAAACCCTTTCTTTCCTTGTAGGTTCATTCTACATGAAGGAAAACAACTAAGAATAATGTAGGATGTATTGGGGGAGGTGGAGGAGACATTAAAGGCACAGAGGTTTAGCCCAATCAAATAGAATAGCAGGAATTTTAATTTTTTTTTAAGACGTTCGGAGTTACAAAGATATTGACTGTTAAGTTTTTTTTATTTTGTCAGATATTGATTTTTCACTACTTCCACGCCCTTCACCCTCTTTTTTACTTCTCCCACACTTTCTTCTTCATCATCCTCAGCAGCAGCATCTTTGACATCAACTTCTTCTTCACCTTATTCATCTTCTTCTTCATCTTCTACCTATTTTTTTTTTTGTTACATTGTTCATATTCTTTTTATTTAACTATTATCTTCTTCATATTCAACTTCTTCATCATATTCTTATTTGTGACAGGCATTCCCGTAGTTGTTATCTATAAAAGTTTGAAGATTACACCTTCCATTCTGCCTGTCACAAAAGAGTTACATTTGTCCGCGTTCAGTTTGGCCTGCAGCATCAGGCTTTATCCAGGGGCACCACAAGGAGGAACGGACTCACCCCCATACACTGCTTAGTCTTCTTCTGCTTATAATTTAGATAATATCTTTTGCTCTGATATTTTGTGTTATGCTTAATGTTCTTCTGCTCTTTGTTCTGCAGCCTCTTGTTCTTCTGCTTCTCGGTCTCCCATGTCGTCGTCGTCTCCGGGGTCGTCGTCATCGGGATGGTCTTCAGGGTCATCGTCTCCAGGGTCGTCGTCATCTCAGTGGTTGTCGTCTCTGGTGTCGTCATCTTAGGGGTGGTCTTCCGGGTCATCGTCTTTAGGGTCTTGAACTTGGAAATGTATCAGAAGGTACAAGAAGACTGAGAAAATGCCGAGAAACAGCTGATGGAACTGGAACTCGGATGGCTACCTGAAGGTCCAAGAGCCAATGGAACTACCGAGGACCAGATGACGTTACTGGAACCCAGTTACTAAGCAGGAGGTACCCGTGCCTGAAAGCACTACCAAGGACCACCTGACGTTGGTGGAACTCTGATACCCAGAAGGAGGCACCTAAGCCAAAGGCTCTGCCCGGAACCAGCTGACGGTACTGGAACCAGGATGGGGAGCAGAAGGTACAAGAGCAAAAGACACTGCCGAGAACCAGCTGATGGTACTGGAACCCGGATGGGTAGCCGAAGGTCCAAGAGCCAATGGAACTACCGAGGACCAGCTGACGTTACTGGAACCTGGTTGCTAAGCAGGAGGTATCCGTGCCTGAAAGCACTACCAAGGACCACCTGACGTTGGTGGAACTCGGATACCCAGAGGGAGGCACCTAAGCCAAAGGCTCTGCCCGGAACCAGCTGACAGTACTGGAACCAGGATGGGGAGCAGAAGGTACAAGAGCAAAAGACACTGCCGAGAACCAGCTGATGGTACTGGAACCCGGATGGGTAGCCGTAGGTCCAAGAGCCAATGGAACTACCGAGGACCAGCTGACGTTACTGGAACCCGGTTACTAAGCAGGAGGTACCCGTGCCTGAAAGCACTACCAAGGACCACCTGACGTTGGTGGAACTCGGATACCCAGAAGGAGGCACCTAAGCCAAAGGCTCTGCCCGGAACCAGCTGACGGTACTGGAACCAGGATGGGGACCTATTCAAGCTTGTCTCCCTAGAGCCCCAACTAGTGGTGTTGGAGCAAAGGGTCAGCAGGGGGAGCAGAGTGTAGGCCAAAGCCTGCACTGGAGGCATTTGGAGGTCTGTTGTGTCTGCGTGGCGTTTGCAGGACACGATGCCGGCTACACAGCAGGGGAACAGCTGGCGTTGCTGAACCCCACTGACAGAGTGGCGGGTGTTTTGCTCTGTGCAGCCAGCACTTCCGGGCACCAACTGGCAGTGTTAGAGCCCAGGCTCTGCAGGAGGAGCAGAGTGTAGGCCGAAGCCTAATTGAACCAATTTTAAAGGTAACCTTTAACCCCCCTCAGGTGATACAAACTAGAAGAGCCACCTTGTGCAGCAGTAATGCTGCACAAGACAAAGGTTGCTCTTTCAATTTTGCTCCTTGCACACGCTGAATGAAACACATATAACATTTAGCCCTTTATACAGTCAAACTGTCTTGAAGGCGGGAGTATCCTTCTTAATGAGACGCAGCACAGCTGTGAAAAAAAACACCTTGGTGCTGGGCGCAGCCTCCTGAGCGTCGCATTTTGCTGTACAGGAGTCTGCTCTGTTGTGTTATCCCTTGGCCATGCGCTGTTAGCGCTGCCCGTCTTCAGACATCATTTGATGTCGGCCAGTGCGGTTCGCGATGCCCATGAATCCCAGCCCCGCAGTGTCTTTTCATTTATTCGCCGTGGCATGCTATTAGGGATCAGCTGACGGTGCACAGTCTGAAGAAGGCGAAGGGAGATGAGTGAGAGGCGGATGTGAAGATACGCACTGCGCATGCCCATGGATCCCAGGCCCGCAGTGTGATTAAATCAGAAGACACTACGAGGCGGGATCTCGGCCAGCGCGGCCGCACAGGCGCAGTCAGCCTGACACCAAATGATGTCAGAAGAGGGGCTGCACTAAGTGTGCCTGGCCAAGGGATAACATAACAGCGCAGGCTCCGGGACAGAATCAAACAACACTGAGGAGGCGGCGCACGGCGCCAAGGGGGTAGGAATGACGGCTGTGCTGCGTCCCATTACAAAGTTAAGTCCCACCTCCGGGACGGTTTTACGGTGTGAGGGGACACATTTCATAAGTGTTAGGTTCAGCGTGTGCAAGGAGCACAACAAAAAGAGGCACCTTTTCCTTGTGCAGCATTACTGCTGCACAAGGTGGCTCTTTCAGTAACAAACGCCTGGGGGGGACAGGTTCCCTTCAATTTCAGTTGTTGTGTCTGCGTGGCGGTCGCATGACACGTTACCGGCTACACAGCAGGGGAGCAGCTGGCGTTACTGAACCCCACTAACAGATTGGCGAGGTGTTTGGCTCTGTGCAAACAGCACTTCCGGGCAGCAACCAGCAGTGTTGGAGCCCAGGGACAGCAGGAGGAGCAGAGTGTAGGCCGAAGCCTGCACTGGAGGCATGTCTGTTAGTGTGCCAGCGTGGCGGTCGCATGACACGTTGCCGGATACACAGCAGGGGAGCAGCTGACGTTACTGAACCCCAATAACACGGCAGCAAGTGTTAACTGTGCAGGCAGCACTTCCAGGCACCAACTGGTGGTGTTGGAGCCCAGGGACAGCAGGAGGAGCAGATTGGAGGTATTGCCGCACACACAGCTGGGGAACAGCTGATGTTACTGAACCCCAATAACAGAGGAGCGACTGTTGACTGTACGGACAGCACTTCCAGGCACCAACTGGCGGTGTTGGAGCCCAGGGACAGCAGGAGGAGCAGATTGGAGGTATTGCCGCACACACAGCTGGGGAACAGCTGACGTTACTGAACCCCAATAACAGAGGAGCGACTGTTGACTGTGCGGACAGCACTTCCAGGCACCAACTGGCGGTGTTGGAGCCCAGAGACAGCAGGAGGAGCAGATTGGAGGTATCGCCGCACACACAGCTGGGGACCAGCTGACGTTACTGAACCCCAATAACAGAAGAGCGACTGTTGACTGTGCGGACAGCACATCCAGGCACTAACTGGCGGTGTTGGAGCCCAGGGACAGCAGGAGGAGCAGATTGGAGGTATTGCCACACACACAGCTGGGGAACAGCTGACGTTACTGAACCCCAATAACAGAGGAGCGACTGTTGACTGTGCGGACAGCACTTCCAGGCACCAACTGGCGGTGTTGGAGCCCAGGGACAGCAGGAGGAGCAGATTGGAGGTATTGCCGCACACACAGCTGGGGAACAGCTGACGTTACTGAACCCCAATAACAGAGGAGCGACTGTTGACTGTGCGGACAGCACTTCCAGGCACCAACTGGCGGTGTTGGAGCCCAGGGACAGCAGGAGGAGCAGATTGGAGGTATTGCCGCACACACAGCTGGGGAACAGCTGATGTTACTGAACCCCAATAACAGAGGAGCGACCGTTGACTGTGCGGACAGCACTTCCAGGCACCAACTGGCGGTGCTGGAGCCCAGGGCCAGCAGGAGGAGCAGATTGGAGGTATTGCCGCACACACAGCTGGGGAACAGCTGACGTTACTGAACCCCAATAACAGAGGAGCGACTGTTGACTGTGCGGGCAGCACTTCCAGGCACCAACTGGCGGTGTTGGAGCCCAGGGACAGCAGGAGGAGCAGATTTGTTTTGCCAGATAAACAGCTGGGAATCAGCTGACGTTACTGAAACCCAATAACACGGCAGCAAGTGTTAACTGTGCAGCCAGCACTTCCAGGCACCAACTACCGATGTTAGAGCCCAGGGACAGCAGGAGGAACAGAGGAACACAGTGTAGGCCAAAGCCTGATTGGAGCAAGTCGAAAGGGAACCTTTAACCCCCCCAAGGCGTTTGTAGCTGAAAGAGCCAGCTTGTGCAGCACAAAGGATGCAAAAGGAAAAGGTGGCTCTTTTCATTATGCTCCTTGCAAACACAGAACTAAACACTTATAAAATGTGTCTCCTGATATCGCGATTTTACGGTATCAGTGAACACATTTTATAAGTGTTAAGTTCTGCATGTGCAAGGAGCAAAAGTAAAAGAGTTACCTTTTCCTTGTGCAGCATTACTGCTGCACAAGGTGGCTCTTTCAGTAACAAACGCCTGGGGGGGGGACAGGTTCCCTTCAATTTCAGTTGTTGTGTCAGTGTGGCGGTCGCAGGACACATTGCAGGCTACACAGCTGACGTTACTGACACCCAATAACACTGGGTCGTATGTTTTGACTGTGCAGACGGCACTTCTGAGCCTCAACTGGCGGTGTTGGAGCCCAGGAATTACAGTTCAGGTGGTAGAAAGATGAACACAACAGGAGACCTGGATACTGTAGACAGTCACCCAATTATTTAATCAGGAAGAGGAGTGGCAAATTCATGGGAGATCCAGGCCTTGTTCATTTTCAGGAAAGTAAGCCGGTCAACGTTATCGGAGGATAGTCGCATGCGACGGTCTGTTAGTACACCACCTGCAACACTAAAGACGCGTTCCGATAATACACTAGCCGCAGGGCAAGCCAGCACCTCCAATGCATACTGGCTTAGCTTTGGACATGTATCCAGCTTAGAGACCCAAAACTTGAAAGGGGAAGAGCCGTCTGGGAGTACAGTAAGAGGGCAAGACATGTAGTCTGTCACCATCTGATGGAACCGTTGCCTCCTGCTGACTGGAGCCATCTGTGATGGTGTAGACATTTGTGGCGGGCACACAAAACTGTGCCACAGTTGGGCCATACTGGTCTTGCCTTGGGCAGAGGCACTGCTTCTGCTCCCTCTTTGTGCAGAGCCTCCACCACTGCCTGGACGCACTGAGCTGCTTTGTAAAGCACTAGCAGCACTTCTCTCAGTTGGACTGGAGAAGATGATGGAATTCACCAGTGTGTCTTGGTACTCCCGCATTTTACGATCCCGGTTTAACGGTGTGATGAGGCTTTGTACGTTGTCCCGGTAGCGAGGATCGAGGAGGGTGTACACCCAATAATCAGCCATGTTGAGAATGTGGGCGATGCGGCGGTCGTTTCTCAGGCACTGCAGCATGTAATCAACCATGTGCTGCAGACTGCCAACTGGCCAAGAAACGGTGTCCCCTGCTTGAGGCGTGATCTCTGCCCGCTCTTCATCACCCCACCCTCGCTGTACACACTGACTACTGGACAATTGTGTAACTCCCTCCTCTGGACGGATGTCTTCCTCCTCCATTGACTCCTCCTCATCCTCCTCACAAAGTGTCCCCTGCCTACGCCTTTGTGAGGAACCACGTGGCGATGACTGTCCAGAAGCTGATGGAAATGGTGAGTCCTCATCCTCCACCTCTTCCACAACATCATCTCTTAGCGCTTGCAGTGTTTGCTGAAGCAGGCAGATAAGGGGGACAGTCATTCTGACTAGTGCATCATCTGCACTCGCCATCCGCGTGGAATAATCGAAGGGACGCAAAACCTGGCAGACGTCCTTCATAGTCGCCCACTCTGTGGTTGTGAAGTCTGAACGGCGCGGAGTGCAACTTCTTTGCGTCTGATGCAGCTGGTACTCCATTACTGCTTGCTGCTGCTCACACAACCGCTCCAACATATGTAACGTGGAATTCCACCTGGTTGGTAGGTTACATATGATGCGATGTTCCGGAAGGCGGAATCGGCGCTGCAGAGCTGCAATGCGTGATCTTGCCATGCTGAAACGCCGCAACTGAGCACACACTAGGCGGACCTTGTGCAGCAGTGCATCAAGATCCGGATAGTCCCTCAAAAAACTCTGCACGACCAAGTTGAGCACATGTGCCAGACATGGGATGTGAGTGAGGTTGCCGAGGCCCAGAGCTGCCACCAGATTTAGGCCATTGTCACACACTACCATGCCTGGCTGGAGATTCGCTGGCACAAACCACACATCGCTCTCCTGCTTGATGGCATTCCAGAGCTCCTGCGCTATGTGGCTTCGATTCCCCAAAGAAATTAATGTCAAGATGGCCTGTTGAAGTTTGGCCACGGCTGTGCTCATGTCGGTCGTAACAGGTAAACGTTCACGGGTCCATGTGGAGGTGGACTGTGACGGCTCCTGCAGCGATGTTTCTGAGGAACTTGTGTATGAGGAGGAGTCAATGCGTACAGACTAGATTCCTGCAATCCTTGGAGTGGGCAGGACACGTCCTGCGCCACTCGCACGATCTGTACCCGGCTCAACAACATTAACCCAATGGGCAGTGAGGGAAAGGTATCGCCCCTGTCCATGGTGACTGGTCCACGCATCGGTGGTGAGGTGGACCTTGCTACTGACGGCGTTCAGTAGCACGTGTTTTATGTGTCCCTCCACATGCTTGTGCAGGGCAGGGACGGCTTGCCTGCTGAAATAAAAGCGGCTGGGCACATTGTACTGTGGGACTGCCAATGACATCAAGTCACGGAAGCTGTCAGTCTCCACCAGCCTGAATGACAGCATTTCCAGTGACAGAAGTTTGGCAATGCCTGCAGTCAGAGCCTGTGCTCGTGGGTGGTTTGACAAGAATGGCCGACTTTTCTCCCATGCCTGTACTACCGATGGCTGTAGACTGGGCTGGGAGTGTGAGGATGACTGGGAACGTGGTGCTGCAGGTGGAATTACAGTGGGTCTCTGGACAACAGTGCCAGAGGTTCTTCCATGGCGATCCTGGGAGGAAGCCGAACCAGCTGTGTGTGAGCTGGAGGAAGAGCTGGAGCTGAAGAGCTGGAGCTGAAGAGGTGGTAGCTGCCGCTGTTGGTTGGCCTAGCTCTTCAGTGTGTTTTTGTAACTCCGCCGCGTGCCTGGTCCGCACATGTTTCCACATATTTGAGGTATTGAGGCTGCTGACATTTCTCCCAATTTTGATTTTCTGATGACACACCTTGCATTTGACAAAGCAAATGTCATCTGCAACTGTGTCAAAAAAGGCCCAGGCACTGCAAGTCTTGGGAGCGCCCTTTTTGGCTGTTGGAAGAGGCATGCTCCTAACGGGTGCCAAAGTGGAGGCTACAGGATCCGCAGTCTTCCCCCCTCCCTCTCCCTCTTTGGCCCGTTCGGGGAATCTCTTCCTCAGAGCTGCTCCCACCACCTTCCTGCCCCTCACGCCACGATGGGTCAAGGACCTCATTTAGCTGGATACGGGTGGAAAGCCACTAATAGGAAGTATTTGAAAAAATGTGCAGCGGGCTGCACTATTAGCAAAAAAGGACAATGTATTTTACGGTATGAGGCAGTGACGCACCCTGAGCTGGATACAACCGGCTGTGGCTGCACACAGACTACAGGGCGAGCTGCACTCACACGGAGACCGTGCAGACAGCCATAAACAGCGCTGCAAGGCCCAAAAAACCTCCTCTACGTTATCCTATGTAGTGTTTTTCCACAATTTAGCTGGATACGGGTGGAAAGCCACTAATAGGAAGTATTTGAAAAAATGTGCAGCGGGCTGCACTATTTGCAAAAAAGGACAATGTATTTTACGGTATGAGGCAGTGACGCACCCTGAGCTGGATACAACCGGCTGTGGCTGCACACAGACTACAGGGCGAGCTGCACTCACACGGAGACCGTGCAGACAGCCGTAAACGGCGCTGCAAGGCCCAAAAAAACTCCTCTATGTTATCCTATGTAGTGTTTTTCCACAATTTAGCTGGATACGGGTGGAAAGCCACTAATAGGAAGTATTTGAAAAAATGTGCAGCGGGCTGCACTATTTGCAAAAAAGGACAATGGAATGGATAGAACAGTATGAGGCAGTGAACCACCCTGAGCTGAATACAACCGGCTATGGTTGCACACAGACTAGAGAGTGGGCTGCACTCACACACAGAGACCTTGCAGATCGCTGTGAAAACAGCGCTGCAAGGCAAAAGCAAGGTGAACACACAGCGGTTGCTAAATTAGCCTGGGAAAAGCACAAAGAAGCAAATCGCTATCTCAACTTGCCCTCAGTCAGAACACAGCGTCCTATGTCTAACTGAATTCATAGAAGAGTGAGCCAGAAAGGGCGGCAGTGTTTTTTATAGTGCATCATGACATCATTTTAGCAGCCAATCACAGCCTTGCCAGTAGTTACATGCCCACCATGCTGAACAGGATGTGCCCACACTTGGAATCATTCCTCATTGGCTGAATTCATGCTGTTTGAATTCTGGGAACTTCCGATTCCGGTATCCGATATGCGGTAAGTATCGGATCTCGGTATCGGAATTCCGATAGCGCAAGTATCAGCCGATACCCGATACTTGCGGTATCGGAATTCAACACCATAGGGCACTCCTCACAGAAGGGTAAAACTGGTGGTTTGGATAGAAAGTTAGAGAGAAGCTGTCTGGGCTTTGCCCAGGCAACACCTGTCAGGCAGACGGGGAAAGGAGGAACATCTGAGCTGCAGACAGAGGGTCCCTGTCAGGGGTAGGATCCTGACAGAGGCCTAGCACGAGACAGAAAGCTACGGAGCTTCGCCTGCCCCACGTGTGGCAGCATCCTAAGAAAGGACATGAAGAGAAGTGTGTTGTAGAGAGTGAGACACGAAGTCACAGCACAAGGAGAAAACACCGGGAGGAGTTCTGCCGCGAGACAGGCAGCCTCCTTCTGAGGCGCGTAGCCGGTGGCCGGAACACTGAGGGAGTAATTGACTCTACGCATTACTTCAGAGACCGGCAGGACAGTCAATTCCAAGTTGGGTGCCCGACCTTAATACCTGAGAAGACACGGTGGCAAATTGTGGGGGTCGGGGCGTCTCTAGGGTCCCTATAAACAAGCCTCAGGCTATCAGTCATACGGGTTTATCCTATCCACACCATCTGGGGGACAGAGAGGAAGAAATGACATCTAGAAGATCTACAAAAGTTGTGAGGACTATCCCGTGGTGCTCAGCAGGGAAGTACTACAACACACAGGCGCTAGTAGGAAGGCTGATTTCCACCTGGTTAATAGAACTCTGGATTTGCCTTCGGACCGGCCGGACTCTGCCTGCCCTGTGAACGGTACTCTGGACTGTGGACGCTGAAGTCTTCAGTAAAAGGTAAAGAGACTGCAACCTTTGTGTCTTCGTTATTCACCGTGCCTTACATCGTCCACCATCACTGTCTACACATCTGGGAAGCCCTGGAGACATACTTTACCTGTGGGTAGGTATACCATCTAGCTGCCATTCCATCACCCCAGCGGACCCCTAAGCAGCGTCGGTCACCCGGTCACCCTGACAGGTGGCGTCACGAACACCGTACAAACTACTCCTTTAATTGGACGCCCCTCAAAGGGCCACGGACCGGGTCAGGCCAGTGCGACATCCCCAGAACCGAGACAGAGGGACCCGGTGCCGAGTACCCCATTGCCCTTACGCATGGGGGTGCTCCATATACGTATAAGGTTATATGCCCCTCTCACGTTAAGTCTGTAAAACCATTTATCTCCAAGTAATTGGCTAAACAGGTCAGGTGTAAGGGGTAAAGGACAGGGAAGGAGAGCTGTGATTTTATTACTCTCTCTGAAGTCCAAGCATGGACGCCGCCCTCCATCCTATTACCAAAACCCCCACAGTGACTGGAGAGGAGCATGGCCGTATATGACCCTTAGGGTACATTTCCACTGGCGAGGAAAACGGACGAGTGCAATCCGATAAAACATCGGATTGCACTCGGACCAATGTTATTCAATAGGTGTCTTTTCATTTGCGATTTTTTTCTCGGCCGAAATCGGACTGAGAAAAAAATCGCAGCTTGCTGCGAGTCTCGGACGAGACTCGCCAATGCAAGTCAATGGGTGCGAGAAAAAAATCGCACAGCACTCGCACCATGCGAGTTCTGTCCGATTTTTACGCACCGGTGTCCTTTGAAAAGCTGGTAATTCAGCGCGGTGTACAGTAAAATCACACTGACAGGATAGAATAGAGTAGATATATACACATAGAATGTGTGTATATATATATATATGTCAGTGAGACACCTATATATGTATATTTATATTTAATGCAGCGCTAGATAGCAGAAAAGCCGCTAATTCAATTGCCGGCTTTTCATTTCTCCTTCACAAACCTGACAGGATATGAGACATGATTACATACAGTAAACCATCTCATATCCCCCTTTTTTTTGCATATTCCACACTACTAATGTTAGTACTGTGTATGTGCAAAATTTGGCCGCTGTAGCTGCTAAAATAAAGGGTTAAATGGCGGAAAAAATAGGCGTGGGCTCCCGCGCAATTTTCTCCGCCAGAGTGGTAAAGCCAGTGACTGAGGGCAGATATTAATAGCCAGGAGAGGGTCCATGGTTATTGCCCCCCCCCCCCCCCCGTGGCTACAAACATCTGACCCCAGCCACCCCAGAAAAGGCACATCTGGAAGATGCGCCTATTCTGGCACTTGGCCACTCTCTTCCCACTCCCTGTAGCGGTGGGCTATGGGGTAATGAAGGGTTAATGCCACCTTGCTATTGTAAGGTGACATTAAGCCAGATTAATAATGGAGAGGCGTCAATTATGACACCTATCCATTATTAATCCAATTGTTTGAAAGGGTTAAAACACACACACACACACATGATTTAAAAGTATTTTAATGAAAGAAACACAGCGGTTGTTTTAATAATTTATTGCTCTCTCAATCCATTTGCAGGCCCTCGCTTGGCAAAACAATAAACACACAATATACATACCTTCTGCTGACCTGTCACGTCCCACGAGGTAATCCATCTGAAGGGGTTAAAATATTTTACAAGCAGGAGCCCTGCTAAATGCAGCTGTGCTCCGTGCCTGTAATCCCCGGCGAATGAATGAAATGTAGGTCATTGACCTACATTTCCTACAGTCGCGGTGATGCGCTCCCTGGTGGATGTCCTCATAAGACCTGGAGCGTGGGAAAAAGTTCCCAGGCTGCAGTTCATGAGAACATCCAGCAGGGGCGCATCACCGCGACTCAATGTAAGTACAGATCACTCTGCTTTCCTTTCAGCACCCGGGGATTACAGGCACGAGCGAGTGGTTTATCGCAGCTCGTGCCTGTAATATTAGTTAACCCCTTCAGATGGATTACTTCGTGGGACGTGACAGTTCATCAGAAGGTATGTATATTGTGCGTTTATTGTTTTGCCAAGCGAGGGTGTTCTGATGGATTGAGAGAGCAATAAAATACTAAAACAACCTGTTTGTTTCTTTCATTAAAATACTTTTAAATCATGTGTGTGTGTGTTTTTTAACCCTTTCGTACAATTGGATTAATAATGGATAGGTGACATAATTGACGCCTCTCCATTATTAATCTGGCTTAATGTCACCTTACAATAGCAAGGTGGCATTAACCCTTCATTACCCCATAGCCCACCGCTACAGGGAGTGGGAAGAGAGTGGCCAAGTGCCAGAATAGGCGCATCTTCCAGATGTGCCTTTTCTGGGGTGGCTGGGGACAGATGTTTGTAGCCAGGGGGGGCCAATAACCATGAACCCTCTCTAGGCTATTAATATCTGCCCTCAGTCACTGGCTTTACCATTCTGGCGGAGAAAATTGCGCTGGAGCCCACGCCAATTTTTTCCGCCATTTAACCCTTTATTTGAGCAGCTACAGCGGCCAAATTTTGCACATACACACTACTAACATTAGTAGTGTGGAATATGCAAAAAAAAGGGGGATATGAGATGGTTTACTGTCGGGTTTGTGAAGGAGAGAGCAAAAGCCGGCAATTGAATTAGCGGCTTTTATGCTATCTAGCGCTGCATTAAATATAAATATACATATATAGGTGTCTCACTGACATATATATATATGTATATACACACATTCTATGTGTATATATCTACTCTATTCTAACCTGTCAGTGTGATTTTACTGTACACCGCGCTGAATTGCCGGCTTTTCAAAGGACACCGGTGCGTAAAAATCGGACAGTAATACGGATGATGCGATTAAAAATCGCATTGCACTCGCATGAGAATCGCATACGTTCCATCCGTTTTTTCGGTCCAGATTACGGACCGATTTGTCTCTCGGCAGTGGAAATGAGCCCTAAGTCTGTAAAACCATTTATCTCCAGGTAATTGGCTAAACAGGTCCGGTGTAAGGGGTGAAGGACAGGGAAGGTGAGCTGTGATTTTATTACTCTCTCTGAAGTCCGAGCATGGACGCCGCCCTCCATCCTATTACCAAACCCCACAGTGACTGGAGAGGAGCATGGCCGTATACGACCCTTAGCCGGACACTGGAAGGGGGTAAATAAGCGAGATTTCGGCCTTTTAGCCCCCGGTGTGGAGGCGATAGCACAATCATATGCCGCCATATACTAGACGTCCGGTAACCGGTGATAATCCCCTCATGTGTGGGGTCTATTTGTCTCCAGAGAAATCACACGTTACATTCCACACAGAACATTGTGGAGAAAAGGCGGCGCGAGGTGATTGTGCCAGTAGTGAGGGCGAATAATGGCGGGAATGTCACTGACTGAGGAGAAGTCTCCATGTAGCGTCTTCACTGCGGATCACGTGACCCCTGACTCCTCCCCTGTGACCTCATCACAGGTCCTGTGCGCACAGAGCAGCCATATCTGTGGAGTGCGGCTCTGCAGGTGGAGGTATGTGGAGATTCCCCAGTACTGAGCGCAGCCGGGGACATTAACCCCTTCTGCACGGAGGAGACTCTTTATAAGAACCATAACGTTGTTGTTCTGTTTCCTGTAATAGATACATACGAGCCAACTATGGAGGACAGGAAGTGAGGAGCGGAGTGTTCTCCTAGTACAGGGCCCCTTTCTTGGCCCCACACAGTGTAATGCCCCCATTATGCCCTGTAAGCAGGTTCTGCCCCACACCCAGCTGCCTCGGGCACTTTACCAGGAGCTGGTACCTCAGATTCTTCCCCGCACCCCTTTCCTTTGTTGGCGCCAAATCTGTTCTGCCTTTGGGGCTCCGGCCTTTATAATCTCAGTAACTGCGCCATCAAGGTCTCCTGACCAGGTGCACCCTCTAGACTCTTCCCTCTGGAAACCCTCCCTCTTCCCATTGGTGTCACATGGTCCCGTCTGGGGGGCAGATAGCAGTCTGTACAAATGCAGCACAGCCCTGAGGAGGCTTTTTTATGACTCTCGTTATTACACCCCTTATGTAATATATATGATGGCGCTCACACAGTATAATGTTCCCACAGTACCGCCATACCCCCACACACAGTATAATGTTCTCATAGTACCGCCATACCCCCACACACAGTATAATGTTCTCATAGTACCGCCATACCCCCACACACAGTATAATGTTCTCATAGTACCGCCATACCCCCACACAGTATAATGTTCTCATAGTACCGCCATACCCCCACACAGTATAATTTATACCCCACACAGTATAATGTTCTGACAGTACCGCCATACCCCCCCACACAGTATAATGTTCTCATAGTACCGCCATACCCCCACACAGTATAATGTTCTTACAGTACCGCCATACCCCCACACACACTATAATGTTCTCATAGTACCGCCATACCCCCACACACAGAGTATAATGTTCTCATAGTACCACCATACCCCCACACAGTATAATGTTCTCATAGTACCTTCATCCCACCACACAGTATAATGTTCTCATAGTACCGCCATACCCCCACACAGTATAATGTTCTCATAGTACCGCCATACCCCCACACACAGTATAATCTCATAGTACCGCCATACCCCCACACACAGTATAATGTTCTCATAGTACCGACATACCCCCACACACAGTATAATGTTCTCATAGTACCGCCATACCCCCACACAGTATAATGTTCCTACAGTACCGCCATACCCCCACACAGTATAATGTTCTCATAGTACCGCCATACCCCCACACACAGTATAATGTTCTCATAGTACCGCTATACCCCCACACACAGTATAATGTTCTCATAGTACCGCCATACCCCCCACACACAGTATAATGTTCTCATAGTACCGCCATACCCCCACACAGTATAATGTTCTCATAGTACCGCCATACCCCCACACAGTATAATGTTCTCATAGTGCCGCCATACCCCCACACAGTATAATGTTCTCATAGTACCGCCATACCCCCACACACAGTATAATGTTCTCATAGTACCGCTATACCCCCACACAGTGTAATGTTCTCATAGTACCGCCATACCCCCACACACAGTATAATGTTCTCATAGTACCGCCATACCCCCACACACAGTATAATGTTCTCATAGTACCACCATACCCTCACACACAGTATAATGTTCTCATAGTACCGCCATACCCCCCCCACAGTATAATGTTCTCATAGTACCGCCATACCCCCACACAGTATAATGTTCTCATAGTACCGCCATACCCCCACACAGTATAATGTTCTCATAGTACCGCCATACCCCCACACAGTATAATGTTCTCATAGTACCGCCATACCCCCACACACAGTATAATGTTCTCATAGTACCACCATACCCTCACACACAGTATAATGTTCTCATAGTACCGCCATACCCCCCCACAGTATAATGTTCTCATAGTACCGCCATACCCCCACACAGTATAATGTTCTCATAGTACCGCCATACCCCCACACAGTATAATGTTCTCATAGTACCGCCATACCCCCACACAGTATAATGTTCTCATAGTACCGCCATACCCCCACACACAGTATAATGTTCTCATAGTACCGCCATACCCCCACACACAGTATAATGTTCTCATAGTACCGCCATACCCCCACACACAGTATAATGTTCTCATAGTACCGCCATATCCCCCCACACAGTATAATGTTCTCATAGTACCGCTATACCCCCACACACAATATAATGTTCTCATAGTACCGCCATACCCCCACACACAGTATAATGTTCTCATAGTACCGCCATACCCCCACACACAGTATAATGTTCTCATAGTACCGCCATACCCCCACACACAGTATAATGTTCTCATAGTACCGCTATACCCCCACACACAATATAATGTCCCCACAGTACTGCCATCCCCCCACTTTCTAATGTTCCCACAGTACTGCCCCCTACATGCACAATATGGTACCATCCGCCTCACTGACTACCTCCGACAATTAATAAATACTCACGTAGCCTCATTCTTGGTGCAGATACTAATGAACCCCGGATCTATGAGATATTTACCATACGATAGTCGGATAGGCAGGAGTGTATCATCCATAACGGTAGCCCACTCGGTTGCTATGATGCCTATGAAGTGACAGGGCTCGGTGGGGTGTGGTATTGGTCACCCTCTCCTTCCCATCATCACAATTTCAGCGATATCCACATTCCCATGACGGTGATACCGCTGAATAGATTAGTGAATCAGGGAGTGGAAAGCTCCTGATCCACCATTCAGCCTTCACTTCTGAGTCTGAGACTCCGTGCACTGCAGGCACAATGACGTCACTACATCACACCTGTAGTACGGAGCCTCAGTACTCACACCGCACAGACCAGAGCAGCGCTCCTCAGGGACCGGGTTGGCTGAGTAGTGTGTGGGTTATATCAGGAATTGTGGGGGCATCATATTAAGAGAAGAGCTGTTGGGACTCTCATACTGAATGTGTGGCTGGTAGGGGCCATTATACTGGGGTTGTGGTGGACTGTAAATGCCTCCATACTGAGTGGGGGGGTTTATTTTGTGTAGCAGGTTGGGGTGGCCATAATTAGAGATGAGCGAATATGTTCGGAAAACGATTTCCAAACAAAAATTCTGCACAAATATGGTACATTCGGATCCATGCTCAGTACCACGAGCATTTTTCTTAACATCTGAAAAAGTCGGTAACATTCGGTAAAAGATATAATAGAAGCCGGCAATACATGTGCCGCGTTTAGTAAAATCACAGCCACCAATGTGGGAGACTGGGGTTCAATCCTGGCTCTGCCCTGTTGGACATAATATACCAGTAGTGGTCCATAACACTATGGTGCCTACCTCAATAAATATGAGACTGTCACGAGCAAAGAGAGTCATGCCGGCTCAGACGATAAGATACGATACACTTTATTGATCCCGAGGGAAATTTTGGTATTACAGCAGCATTAGAAACAGCATTTCAAACATTAAAACATTATTTCAAACATTACCAACAGCATTACATAAAGTAATTACTAGACCCAGATCTTGCACATGTCTAACTACATTACGTAACAAACAGATATGGGTAAATGTTGGTACTTAAATATCTGATCATTGCCATTAGTGCTTCAGCCATAGGTCATTGCCGTGTTTCACCCTTAGGAAATTGTTATATATCCCCAAAGCAGTAGGCACAAATGATTTCCTGAATTTCTCCTTCTTGCACCTAAGTAGGATTAGAAGACTGCTGAATGTGCTCCTCTGCTTCAAGAACAGCTCGTATAGTAGGTGTGTATTATTGTTCATTATAGCCGTAAACTTCTTGTGAATCCTATCTTCCACGACCTCCTCAAAAGAGTCAAGACGTCGCCTGGATTAACACGGTCCGCGTCAGATGTCGAGGAACCAGGACAATCTGATGATAAATGGGCTACTGGACCAAACCACTCATGAACAAGGCAAGAGAACCTGGAACTAATGAAATGCTACTATAACAGCAGACCAAAAGGGAGAGGATATATGAAGAGTATGAGGAAACTCTGGATGAGTTTGGAGCGGCCCCAAAACGCAGGGCAGTGGGGTACTCAGTACCGGGTCCTTCAGTCTCGGTTCTAGGGGTGTCACGGTGGCCCGACCCGGTCCGCGGCCCTGCTAAGGGGCACCCTAATAGAGGTGTAGGTGAGAGTTTGTCAAGTGTTCGTGACGCCACCTGTGGTATTCGGTGAGGGTGACCGACGCTGCTAGGGGTCCGCTGGGGTGATGGAATGGCAGCTAGATGGTGTAACTTCCCACAGGTGAAGTATGTCCCCAGGGCCTTCCAGTGTGTAGATCATGATGGTGTAGGTCGCAGTAAATGACGAGGACACAGGGTTGCAGTCTCTTTACTTTTTTACTGAAGGCTTCGGCATCCACAATCCAGACCACTGCTAACAGGGCTGGCTGAGACCGGCCGGTCCGAAGGCACATCCAGAGTTCCATTTGCAGGTGGAAATCAGTAGCCTTCCTACTAGCGCCTGAGTGTTGTAGCACTTCCCTGCTGAGCACCACGGGATAGTCCTCACAACTGTCATGTATGTATCTGTTCTCTCTCTCCATCCCCCAGATGGTATGGATAGGACGCATCCGTATGACGGGGTAGGCCTGGAGTTATTTTATAGGGACCCTAGAGACGCCCCTCTCCCACAATTGCCTCCGTTGTCTTCATTAGGTGTAAAGGTGAGACAGCCAACCTAGAGTTAACTGCCCTGCCGTGGTTCAAAGTAATGCGTAGAGCCTATTACTTCCTCGGTGTTCCGGCCACCGGCTACGCGCCTCAGAAGGATGTTACCGATCTTATGGCAGGACTCCTTCTGGTGTTGTCTCCTTGCGCCGTGACTTGAATTCTCACTCTCCACAATCTACTTCGCTACTTGTCCTTCCTTAGGAGACTGCCGCTGTGCAGTGCAGGCGCAGCTCCGTAACGATCTGTCTCGTGCTAGGCCACTGTCAGGATCCCACACCTGACAGGTCCTCCCTGGAACTCTCCCAGGCTGCTTTCTGCCTAACTTCCTATCCAACCCCCAGTTTTACCCGTGTGTGAGGAGTGGCCTAGTAGATAGTGTTGAGGGAGGATTTAAAGTGATCCTTCACGGTTAACCCAGTGATTTCCAAATTAATATATAAGGTGTTGCCGGCAACTGAAAATAACCAGATGGAGACGTGTGTCTCTGTTTGGGGGGATCAAGCTGATCTCTAGCCCCCGTTTATTCTGCATGACTTTATCATAGTCATAGAAATTACACTTCAACCAATCAGCATAAGAACACGCTCACGGTTCTTAGCCTATAAGAATGCAGGAACAATCTGTGCGTCAAAGTTTTGTAGAACAATACACCCTCAGTCTCATGTTCTACCGAGGTTGCAACAATCAAGGTCTCATCAAAATCTCATAACAGCTGTAACCTTTAGCCTACTAACAAAATTTATATCAAAACAACAAAATGGAGTCGAAAAGCACAAAATGGAGATTCTTTCTTAATTTCTTCCTTCACATTCCCCCCTAGATAAATTTTGTTAATTAATGTCCAGCATCAGAGATACTATCCCAAGCTCTAAGCTCGAGGGGTACTGGTCTTCACATGACTGGTGCCATGTGACCAGCCATGGCTGTTGCGGCGTACCCGTCCCCCCTGTATACTAGAATTTACGAATAACAATTGTTGATAACAGTAGTGGGGATCTTTTGAAGATAACCATGCGCTTGGCTTCAACATCTTCATCAGGTAACTTTGTGAAATCGGTGTAGAGAAGAGCAGGAGTGGCAACGCTTTTGGTTTCATCACTAGTTATCCTAGTGCAGAATTTCCTAATACACACAGAAATACACCAAAAAACAAGTTTTAGTATTACATACATGACAAAGATAAAGGTGAATACTGGCAGCCATTTTAAATACAGTTATATCTGCAAGCATAGGAAAAACTTATTGTTTCACAGTATGAGTATAGCAGTACAAAAAGTATATAAGAAAATATATTTTCACCTTGACAATCCCCCCTAAACACAAAATTTTTCCCTTAAGAAAGATCCTTCGAGACTGTCCATGTGATGGGAAAAGGGGAGGTGGATTTCTTCATCCAGACACCTCAGAAACTCTCCCCTAGCGAGAGGCCTCCAGGCAGCTGAACCCTTCACTATCCTCACATGGAGTTCTCCCACTGTCCCTAAACTAAATCTCTTAGCATCATCTGAGAATGGGGGGTTTTGTCTACTCTCTTGAGGGGGACATACTTAGGGATCTCCCCTGGATCAGTACCATCGTACTCTGGTGGGTCTACTTCTTAATTGAGGAAGGTGCCAGTCGGGATTGCTTTCACTAACTACCTAGGCCTGCCCAGGTGTACTTATACGTCCATCATATTATCATTATTTGTTTGTAAAATGAGAAAGGTTGGTTCTCAGGGTCAGCCAATTGTTTTTGCATAGCTAGTCAGAGGGCCTCCAGGGATAATACTCCTGTATCTGTCTTACCCTACCTGATGTGGTTGGTTCTCTGGTGGTGGGGGCGACATGACATGCTGGTCTACAGCTCCTTCCCAAAAGGATTACTGTCAGCCTACTCCCAAAAGTTAATGTCTCCAGTATCCACCAACCACAATCCTGTGTCAGCTTCTTATGTCACTGCATGTGATCTTGTCTGGACAGGATTCAGTGTAATTCTCTTAGGTCGGGTTGCAGCACGGGTCATACAAGTGTTAGGGCCCAAATCCTCAACTATACCCTAAAAGGCATCACAGCTATAATTAACAAATCTTTGTTCACTGTAATATATATATATTTTTGATCCATTCAACATTTTTATTAATCTGCACCTGTGGGGTTATAGAAGCAAAGCCAGCATAAATCTGGTTCTGGGCTTTAAACTGGTCAGGCACCCCCCTTGGCACTCCAATGGCATCAATATATATTATTGGATCTTCTTCATAACTCATGTGGAGCTGATCAAAACTTCTCCTCTTTCTGGTAAGTTCATCAGGTATCTTTGGATCCCAAAAATAAAATCTTGAACTGCATAGCTAGTTTAACAGGGGTGCATTGGCCTATCCAGGCATTAGGCAACCTAGGACGGAGCTTACCATCTCCACATAACCAATAAATGTCGTACATATATTCTGTATGTTTGATTAGCAAATCAGTATCTAGAGAACTGCTCCCTTTGCAGAAACCTGTCTCGAAGATCCCCACTAGTGTACCTGTGGTGTCGTGGGAATTATAAGCAATGCATGTGTGTATAGATGTGTATTCGCAGCAGCACAAGCAATACATCCTACAGAGATATTCTGGACTCTTACATTGTATCTCACCCATTCCATCCACAGGTTTTTCCTTGGGGCTGTTTGTGTTTCTATGGAGAAAACCTCTTGCCAACTGAGACCTGGAATGGGGATCACTTCATTAACTACATTTTGCAAACGCTCACCTGGGCCTGTCTTAGCTGTACTGGTAACAGGGGCCTTGGTTGGTCTGAAACTAATATCCTGGAGCTGTATATGGCCTAAATTCCCATGGTATCCACTACTAAATACATAATTATAATGCCTTTCCAGTACAAATGTCTGCAGGTCAGCAGATTGGGGGCTTTCGAGATTTAGGAGGAGGGGGTGACAACTTTTTACCCCATTTACAGCCCCTAAGTGGTTGCAGAAGGGCTGTTAGATACATTCTCTCACGAAGACTCCTACCCGTTCTATCCTTAGGGAACATGGCTTCGCTAGGTTTATATCCCCAATCATCTCCCGTATTCCAAGCAGCATCTGAACGATAGTAATAGTTATTGTTGTCATTTCTGGTAACACACATATAAAACTGGATGATCCCCTCTACCACCCGTTCAGTCTCAAGGCACTTGACTACATCACAGAAATCAAATCGCCAGATATTCGCCGGGGCTGTCAGATTTACCCAGAGAATAGTGGGACCAGAATTCTTATTTTTACAATAGGGACCAAAGAGGTAGGGGCGAGGATAGCCCTCAGTTCCAGGATCAAAAACAACAGTCTCTTTTACAGTGTGAGGCATGGATCCAGGTGCTCTTTCCTTCGAGTTTTACTGCAGTGGGGGTAACCAAGATCACCGTGTGAGGTCCTTCAAATCTCAGCTGGAGACAATCTCTGCGCACAAACTTTTTCACATACACCAGGTCTCCTGGCACAAAGGGATGGTGTCCAGGAACCTTGTCTGGGTCTGGAAGAGAACTGAAAATGGTTAAATGCACTTTGGCAAGGTGTCCATGTAAGGCCTGCACATAACTAGTCAAGTCCTGGTACTTGAGCTGCAACTGTTGTGGAAAGAAACATTCAAGATTGGGGCTCCTGCCAAACAGATTCTCATACGGTGACAGTCCTGTCTTCCTGTTTGGGGTATGTCTTATTAAAAACAAAGCTAGAGGGAAACATTCTGTCCATGGTTTACCAGTCTCTGCCATTGCCTCTGACATGATCTCTCCAGTAAAATGGGAGCCCTGATCGCTTTCAATGACTTCAGGAACTCCATACCTACATATGATCTCAGCCATCAGTTTCTTCGCCGTTGTCTTAGCCGTAGCTTTGGCAACTGGGTAGGCTTCTGGCCAACCTGAAAATAAATCAATGCAGACCAACACATACTCATACGTCCCTACCCTGGGTAACTGAATATAATCATTCTGCAGTCTCTGGAATGGGTTAAAGGGGCCGGGGAGTGTGTTTGGATGGGGTTTTCACTGTCCTACTCTGATTATGTGTGGCACATATCATGCAGCTCTGTACCTGCCTTTTTGCGCAGGTGTAAAACCCGGGGGCAATCCATTGTCTCTGTAGGGTGTCACACATGGCCGTCTTCGAGTGGTGCACATTCCCGTGCAGAACCTGTGCCATCATTGGGTACAGTACCTGTGGCAGGCAGACCTTTTCACCCCTCCCCCATAGTCCAGTGACGGTATCAGAGCAAGCCCCTATCTTTTGCCACCTATTTTGCTCCTCCTTACTTGCCTGTTCTTGTAACCGGGCTAAGATGTCTTTCAACACAAGTGGAGATGGTGGGGTGTCCAGGTGATGTACTTGAGAGGCTACAGGAGTGCTTGCTGCTTTCTTGGCAGCCTGGTCTGCCAGTGCGTTACCCTTTTGTCCGTCCATCAGTGCCTTTGGTATGTGCCTTTACCTTTATGATGCCTGCTTGGGTGGGAAGCTGTAGTGCATTCATAAGTTGCTGGACTGCCTCAGCACGTTTAAAGGGGTGGCCATTTGCTGTCAGGAAAGCCCTGGCTCTCCAGATAGGCCCATAACCGTGTGTAATGCCAAAAGCATACCTGGAATCAGTGTAGATATTTACAGTCTTACCTTCTGCTAGTTTGCACATTTCTATGAGCTCTGCTTCTTGTGCAGACATATGAGCTGGCATTGACTCTGCCTTGATTACCTCATGTTCTGAGACCACAGCATATCTGGTACAGAAGCGTCCTTGGTCATCTTGGTGATGGGATCCATCTACAGAAAGCTCAAAATCAGCATTAGAATAGGCACACTAGAGACCAGCCGTTTCCTGAGACATCAATTCTAGACAATCATGTGGTTTGGAAACCTAATCTTGTTCCTCTCGATCCATTCTAGAAAGAAAAAGAGTGTCCTTTTTCATGTCACCTACTCCTCCCCCCTTTGGATCCAGGGGAACTAGGAGAAGAGTAGCGGGGTTTAGGACAGTGCACCTTTTCAAAGTCACATTAGTAGGCATGAGAATAGCACACTGAAGTCGCAGCTGTCCAGCCATGGACATGTGGCTAGGTTGTAACTGGAAAGGGGAACTTGAGGGTAGCATCTGTCAGCAGGGGTGTGACAATTTCTTTGAAAGTGACCGGGCCAGCCATAGCGCCAAGACTGCAAAGGAGAACTGGTGCGGCGGGGCTGGGGAGCGATACCTCCAGACATAGGGTTAAAAGAAATATTTGAGTAGGGGACTGAATTCGTATAAGGTGGGAGGGCTGGAGTTAGAGTTTGCTGCTGGGCAGGCCACTGATAAGGAGCCAGCTGCATGCCTGTACCTGGGGTGGGGGCTGGAATTGGAGCAGAGACTGCTGTGGCTGGTTTTAACCCTTGATCTTCCTGTTGGTGCAGAACGTGCTAAATTCTTTTGAAAACTTTTAATTACTTTTAATGCATCATCCAGAGAGGAAATCTCAATATCGGGTCTGACCGACATTATTGCCTCCTTCAATTCAGATTTAAGGCCGGACATTAAAGCTGCCACAAATAGGTGTGAATGGGCTTTATTATACAATGAGAATCCCAAATCTTTAAACACTACCATAAGACGCCCATAAAACTTCTCGGCAGTCTCCCCCTTTTCCTCTGTGACATCTGTGAGGGAGGTAGCTTGGTCCGCTAATCTATCTTGTGCCCAAACTTTTAAAGCATTACAGAAATCAACCCCACTCTCATATGTTCCCCCATCCAGGTTCACATTATACATTATGCCACCCTCAATGATTGGAAAATATCCCTCCCCAGCCTTCACTTGGAGTAAGTGTAACAGATCTCTCCGGGGAGTGGAATAAATCTCTCGATTCGCTGCTATTTGTCTATAGAAGGCCATGGGGGAGGTTTCTGGATCGGGTAATTGGTTACAAAGGGTGTCTATCTGGGATGGAGAAAAGGGGGTATACTTTGGCCTGTCAGGAGTAGCTTTCACATCATCTTCTTCAAACTCTGATATTACTGACTCGAGGGCGGGAGGAGGCATACAGGATTGCGTTCTGGCAGTGGCCGATAATAGGTGCCGTCAGCGTTTAGCAAGGGAAAGATGGGGGCTCACTAAGTTTTGGCAACCCAGTATATATTGGTGCTTTGGGATTGAGGGTTACAAGTTTCCTTCTAAAACTAAACACTAGATTTCACTTTCAATTTACAATATTTTACAGATCTACCAGCGCGTAATCTACACTGAGAAAATACAGAGAAACCTTGGAATGCAGCCACATACTGCCCCCTCCTTACCAGAAACAGGAGAGGATCACAGCATTCCTCTACACAGAGAAAAGAGGAAAACAATAGCGCAGCTGCTCGACCCCTCCCATCGGATATTTTAGAGATAAACACAGAAACGGAAATACAGCAGTTCTCAGACTTAATTAATTTCTACAAAATCTTCATCGCACAATTCACATACCAGATTGAGAATATTTTCCCTGCATTCCTGACAGATTTCTTTTCCCTTCTTTGGGCTAACAATATCAAATTTTCATCGCACAATTCAAAGTCTTCTTCTTCCACGGACTGATTCTCCTTTAAAGCGAAATACCCCTACTTAGTCATGTATAGATACCAGAGCGGCCGTATAGTCTATTCCACTAGGGTTTTTACCTGTCCCCCGCTGGGACAACCCAAAATCGCTGTACTCAGCGAAAGGAGGAGGGCGTCTTAGACTCAACCCTCCGGACACCTCTGGATATATTTAAATCAATATAAACCTGAGTTACGTATCCTACCCAATCTTCGATCACCTCACCGCGCCTGATTCTAACAGTGATCAGGAATTCAGGATATTTTGACTGTAAAGAGAATTACATCACTGGTTAATCCGGGGTGTCCGTCCCTTATGAGGTACGGTCGAGCACTGGGCTTCCAACGGAACTACACCTCTATATGATTCCACCCAAGAATCATCCCACCATCGGGGACAAACCTCAGATCCTCTTTGCAGCAACAAACACAGGAAAACCACACCAAACGGTTAGTCTGAACAGTATAACTGCCAACTTACCGTGGTTGTTGTGGGGGATGATCAGTCCCAATTTTCCAGTGCCTGCGTCCGGTCCGAGGGTCCTTTGTCTTGTTGTCCTTCGGGCGGCAGAAGCGTTCCTGCTTGGAGCCCCACGTTAACGGGCGCCAACTGTTGAGGGAGGATTTAAAGTGATCCTTCACGGTTAACCCAGTGATTTCCAAATTAATATATAAGGTGTTGCCGGCAACTGAAAATAACCAGACGGAGACGTGTGTCTCTGTTTGGGGGGATCAAGCTGATCTCTAGCCCCCGTTTATTCTACATGACTTTATCATAGTCATAGAAATTACACTTCAACCAATCAGCATAAGAACATGCTCACGGTTCTTAGCCTATAAGAATGCAGGAACAATCTGTGCGTCAAAGTTTTGTAGAACAATACACCCTCAGTCTCATGTTCTACCGAGGTTGCAACAATCAAGGTCTCATCAAAATCTCATAACAGCTGTAACCTTTAGCCTACTAACAAAATTTATATCAAAACAACAAAATGGAGTCGAAAAGCACAAAATGGAGATTCTTTCTTAATTTCTTCCTTCACAATAGGACCTTTTTCTCTCCCTGGTGGCCGAAGTGTGATGTGTGACTGTGATACCTGGCAAGGTGAACTCCTTTAGTACAATCAGACGTACCATCACTCGCCCTGGTGGAAGAGCGACGTTACTGCAACGACCAGACTCTGGGGCGCTGCAGATACAAGACCTGCATGTCCACTAACTAAGAAACAACTATCTCCCAACGTTTCAAAATCATAAAGAGGAAGCTATTATCACAACTTGAGATGGATCAACTGCACTGCAGATCCACCCCACATGTAGACATGGAAGAACAACATGTGCAAGCCCCTGAAGATCGTGATCCAACCCTGCAAATAGAGAGCATTGCAGCTGGTCTGAAACAAAAGATCTTAGATAAGCTAAATACCATCAATACCAGAGATCGAATGCCAAGGCTCAGCAAAGAAACACCACCAGACAGTATGCTAGAGGATGCCAATAGAGCAGCTCTTGCATCAATACCTACCACCACCATAACTCAGACTAATAACCTGATCTATGCTACTGCCTCAGCAATCATGGAAATACTTGGCTATACAACCAGCAAGAACAACAAAAGTACGTGCCCCCCTTGGAAAAGAAGACTGTAGACAAAGATTAGTATGCCACGAAGGGAAGTCAGCCAACTATCAGAAATACAGAAGTGTGTAAAGATCAAGAATAAGACCAAGCTGGACAAGAACAAAGGCCTGACCCCAAGTGAAGAGACTGCTAAACAAAGGCTCACAGCACTCACTGCAAGACTAGGGAGATACATTAGAGAAGCTGAGGCCAAGAAGATAAATGCCCTGTTCTCCAAAGAACCATCCAAACGGTACTCCCAACTACAGAGGAACAGCACAGAGGCAGCAACTCTTGGCATGGCCCAGCACCTGATGTGAGCGGTCGGCTTCTGGAGCTCCTCTGCTGTGACCCTGCATTTATCCTGAAGATAAGATCTCTCTGGGAGCTGGTAATGCGTTGTCCGGCTGAGGAAGGTTACCGGAGGTCAGCCCCGACGTGTGAAGCTGTGCAGAGCTACAGATATGGTCCGGAAAAGGCAGCAGGATGCCCCAAGGCTGGAGCAGTGACCCAGATCCAAGATGGCGCCGACAGTGTGGAGGCGGCTGAGAGAGCGGACTCTTCAAATGCCTCTTATGTAAAGAGGCTAGAGGTGGCTGCTAAGCTTGAAAAGTATGCCTGGGTGGACAGAGCAGGGAAGGAGACAGCTGGAGAGGAGGAGGAACAGGCTGGAGAGAAAATGAAAGTGCAAGGAGAAGGCTCAGAGGATGATACAGTAAAGGGGGGCAGAGGGGGAGGAAGGAAGGCGGGAAAAATGATGGTGTGGAGCAAGAGACTGTGGAGGAGCTTATAACTGGGGAACCCACTTTGCAAGACATTTATGATCTGATCAGATCATGAAAAACTGCAATAACAACTGTCACTCACAGAGTGGATGGGACTATAGCAGAAGTTAATAAAATAAAGGCAGACATGACCAAAATGGATAAGAGAGTGGGAGAGGTGGAGGAGAGAGTAAGTGTTCTGGAGGATCAACTCTCTAAAATGCAGAGGTCCCATACTCAGTGTCTGCAAAAATGTGCTGCTCTGTTTAATAAGAATGATGTTCTGGAGAATTAGAAGCCTTAGAAGGCTGAAGGAAATGACCATACAAAATGTATTGAAAAATGACTCCAGGACAAGATAGGCACTGACAGATAACCTGTCTAAGTTATTTGCGTTGGAAAGGGCGCACCGTGTTCCCATGAAATCTCTTCCGCCTGGGTCCCCCCCTCGTACTATCCTTGCTAGGTTCCTGAACTATAGAGACAGATATGCCATATTTAGAAGTGCTCGTACAGCTGAAGATGTGCATTAACGGCCAAAAGATCTCCGTTTACCCAGATTACTCGGCTGAGGTGCAAAAGCAGAGGATGAGTTATGGAGCGGTTAAAAGGAGATTGAGAGACTTGAAATTGATTGATTCTACTCTATACCCGGTGAAATTAAGGCTGTGTGCACACGTAGCAGATTTTTCGCGTTTTTTTTCACGGTTTTTCGCTATAAAACCGCGGAAAAAACGCTCACATTAAGAATCCTATTTAATAGAATGCAATCCGCATTTTTTATGCACATGCTGCATTGTTTTCCTGAGCAGAATCGATTCCAGAAAAAAACGCAGCATGTTCATTAAATTTGCGGAATCGCGGGGATTCGGCACACCTAAGAATGCATTGATCTGCTTACTTCCCGCATGGGTCTATGCCCACCATGCGGGAAGTATGCAGATCATGTGCAGTTGGTACCCAGGGTGGAGGTCAGGAGACTCTCCTCCACGGACTGGGCACCATATCACTGTTAAAAAAAAAAAAAAAAAAAAGAATTAAAATAAAAAATAGTGATATACTCACCTTCTGACGGCCCCGGAGTCTTCACGCCTCTCAGCGGTGCACGTGGCCACTTCCGTTCCTATAGATGCTTTGTGTGAAGGACCTTCGATTATGTCGCGGTCACATGACCGTGATGACGTCGCGGTCACGTGACCGTGACGTCATCGAAGGTCCTGCACACAAAGCATCTATAGGAACGGAAGCCGCTGAGGAGATCGGCTGTCTGCGGAAGGTGAGAATAACCATTTTTTAAATTATTTTTAACATTCTATCTTTTACTCTTGATGCTGCATAGGCTGCATCAATAGTAAAAAGTTGGTCACACTTGTCAAGCACTATGTTTGACAAGTGTGACCAACCTGTCAATCAGTTTTCCAAGCGATGCTACAGATTGCTTGGAAAACGCTAGCATTCTGCAAGCTAATTATGCTTGCAAAACGCTAGTTTTTAGCGGGAATTTGCATGCCAATTCCGCATGTGATATACCCGCGGCAGGAGTTGCAGAATTGCCACGGAAATTTCTGCGGCAATTCTGCATTGTGTGCACTTAGCCTAAGGGTATGTGCACACGTTCAGGATTTCTTGCAGAAATTTCCTGAAGAAAACCGGAAATTTTCTGCAAGAAATTCGCATTTTTTTTTTGCGTTTTTTTTCCCGTTTTTTTCGCGTTTTTTTAGCATTCTGCAAGCGTAATTAGCTTGCAGAATGCTAAAGTTTTCCAAGCGATCTGTAGCATCGCTTGGAAAACTGACTGACAGGTTGGTCACACTTGTCAAACATAGCGTTTGACAAGTGTGACCAACTTTTTACTATAGATGCAGCTTATGCAGCATCTATAGTAAAAGATAGAATGTTTAAAAATAAGAAAAAAAATAAAAAAAATGCTTATACTCACCCAGACATCTCCTCACCGGCGTCCGGCTCCTCTTCCTATAGCTGGTCTGTGCGCACAGGACCTTCCGTGACGTCACGGTCACGTGAGCGGTCACATGACCGCTCACGACCAATCACAGGACAGTGACGTCATCGGCAGGTCTTTCGCCGCACACCAGCTACAGGAACCGAACGGCAGCGTGCAGTGGAGGCGGGAAGACATCGAGGGTGAGTATAGGACTATTTTTTATTTTAATTCTTATTTTTTGACCACTTATATGGTGCCCAGTGCGTGGAGGAGAGTCTCCTCTCCTCCACCCTGGGTACCAACCGCACATAATCTGCTTACTTCCCGCATGGTGTGCACAGCCCCGTGCGGGAAGTAAGCAGATCAATGGACTCCTAGGTGTGCGGAATCCCCTGCAATTCCGCATTTTAATGAACATGTTGCTTTTTTTTCCGCGATGCGATTTTTTCGCGGAAAAAAAGGCTACATTTGCACAAAAAATGCGGAATACACTTAAAATAATAGGAGGCATATGTAAGCGTTTTTTTCGCGTTTTATCACGTTTTTATAGCGAAAAAACGCGAAAAAAACGCGAAAAATACTGAACGTGTGCACATGGCCTAAGGGTTGTAGCCCTGGGGGCAGTTCACTTTTTTCCAACACCAGAAGAAGCCACTAAGTGGCTGGACTTAAATAAGCAGAAGCTTACAGCTGATAAAGAGGGAAGTGAAAGGAAGATTCTGGAGATAAAGATGATGCTGCCTTACGCCATGTGCACACATTCAGTATTTTTCGTGTTTTTTTCGCTTTAAAAACGCGAAAAAAACGCTAACATATGCATCCCATTATTTTCAGTGTATTCCGCATTTTTTGTGCAAATGTAGCCTTTTTTTCCGCGAAAAAATCGCATCGCGGAAAAAAAAGCAACATGTTCATTAAAATGCGGAATTGCAGGGGATTCCGCACACCTAGGAGTGCATTGATCTGCTTACTTCCCGCACGGGGCTGTGCACACCATGCGGGAAGTAAGCAGATTATGTGCGGTTGGTACCCAGGGTGGAGGAGAGGAGACTCTCCTCCACGGACTGGGCACCATATAATTGGTCAAAAAAAAAGAATTAAAATAAAAAATAGTGATATACTCACCTTCGATGTCTTCCCGCCTCTCCGCTGCATGCTGCCGCTTCGGTTTCTATAGCTGGTGTGCGGTGAAGGACCTGCGATGACGTTACGGTCTTGTGATTGGTCGAGACCGGTCATGTGACCGCTCACGTGACCGCGACGTCATGGAAGGTCCTGAACCACACTGGCATCTATAGGAACGGACGCCTGCAGGTGAGTATAACCATTTTTTTTATTTTTTTTATTATTTTTAAACATTCTATCTTTTACTATAGATGCTGCATAGGCTGCATCTATAGTAAAAAGATGGTCACACTTGTCAAACGCTATGTTTGACAAGTGTGACCAACCTGTCAGTCAGTTTTCCAAGCGATGCTACAGATCGCTTGGAAAACTTTAGCATTCTGCAAGCTAATTACGCTTGCAGAATGCTAAAAAACGCGAAAAAAAACGCAAAAAATAAATGCGGATTTCTTGCAGAAAATTTCCGGTTTTCTTCAGGAAATTTCTGCAAGAAATCCGGACGTGTGCACATACCCTTATTGTTACCTCTGGACTTTGGTTTATGTTGCAGTTCTCAGAGGACTTATTGTAATAATGTTGTTTTATATGCGGAGGGATTGGGGAGGTGTTCTAGTTACCGCGGTTTACAGGTACTGAGGGAAGGGTAGCTAGATGCTGCACTACCTACTCTCTGATAAGAGAGGTGAAGAACAACAGTGGATCAGTTATGAGTTACTGTGTTAATGAATATTGGGGAGGACGGAGGGGGGTTTGGGGTCTATTGCTGGAAATGGGGACTTATAGCTTACTGGGAACAGCATCCTATTTCAAGGGTCAGGAATTTGTATTTGTGTGGCTTTATAGTAGGAGACAATTAAAATTGTTAGTTGGAATATAAGAGGACTGTCGGAGGGTACTCGGAGAACGGCGATTATGGAATATGTGAGAAAACTGGGCCCGGATGTAATTTGTCTCCAGGAGACACATTTGCTTACAGAAAAGGTAGATGTGTTAAAAAGGAGGTGGATTGGGAAGTCTTATCACTCTATGTATTTTTTATATGCTAGGGGGGTTTTGGTTCTCATTGGTGCGTCCACTGTTGTGAATTCTGTTCTCGGACTCCCTCCTGTGGTCATGAATGGTACTTTGGTTAATTCTGCTCTTGGACTCCCTCTGGTGGCTTTGAGCGGAACTGCTGGTCACTGAGGTTGGCTTTCTCAGCTGCCCTCGTTTATTGCTATTCTGGCTTCCCTATTTAACTCCACTCAGATCGTTACTTCATGCCAGCTGCCAATGTCTCAGTATTGGTTCAGATCTCTCTTGGACTTCTCTGAGGACCTGTCTACTCCAGCAGAAGCTAAGTCCTTGCTAGTTCATTTGTTGTTACTGCTTTTTGAATCTATTTCTTAGTACTGCTAAATTCTAGTCCAGCTTGCTATCATGATATTCCCTTGCTAGCTGGAAGCTCTGGGGTGCAGAGTTGCACCACCACACCGTGAGTCGGTGTGGGGGTCTTTTTGCATACTCTGCGTGGTTTTTGTAGTTTTTTGTGCTGACCGCATAGTTCCCTTTTCTATCCTCTGACTATTTAGTGAAGTCTGGCCTCCTTTGCTAAAACCTGTTTCATTCCTGTGTTTGTGACTTTCCTCTTGACTCACAGTCAATATACGTGGGGGGCTGCCTTTTCCTTTGGGGAATTTCTCTGAGGCAAGGTTAGGCTTCTATTTCTAACTTTAGGGGTAGTTAGCTCTTAGGCTGTGAAGAGGCGTCTAGGGAGAGTTAGGTACGCTCCACGGCTATTTCTAGTGTGTGAGATAGGAGTAGGGTTTGCGGTCAGCAGAGTTCCCACTTCCCAGAGCTTGTCCCGATTTCTAGTTTACTCATCAGGTCATTCCGGGTGCTCCTAACCACCTGGTCCATAACAGTACAGCTGGCCTACAAAGTGTTAATGCATCTCAAAAGAGGGATAGATCTAAGTTTCTGAATTTCAAAAATAATTGTAGACTGTTTCTTGCTTTGAAACCCCGCTCCTCTGGTGACCCCATTCAGCAAGTAAAAATTGTTATTTCTTTGTTGCGTAGCGACCCTCAAGACTGGGCATTCTCCCTTGCACCAGGAGATCCTGCATTGCTTAATGTAGATGCGTTTTTTCTGGCGCTTGGATTGCTTTATGACGAACCGAATTCAGTGGATCAGGCAGAGAAAATCTAGCTGGCTTTGTGTCAGGGTCAGGATGAAGCGGAGTTATATTGTCAGAAGTTTAGAAAATGGTCTGTGCTTACTCAATGGAATGAGTGTGCCCTTGCAGCAATTTTTAGAAAGGGTCTTTCTGAAGCCCTTAAGGATGTTATGGTGGGGTTCCCCACGCCTGCTCGTCTGAATGAATCAATGTCCTTGGCCATCCAAATTGATCGGCGTTTGCGCGAGCGCAAAGTTGTGCACCATTTGGCGGTGTCCTCTGAGCAGAGGCCTGAGCTTATGCAATGTGATAGAACTTTGACCAGAACTGAACGGCAAGAACACAGACGTCAGAATGGGCTGTGTTTTTACTGTGGTGACCCCACTCATGCAATCTCTGATTGTCCTAAGCGCACTAAGCGGTTCGCTAGGTCTGTCACCATTGGTACTGTACAGCCTAAATTTCTTTTGTCTGTTACTCCGATTTGCTCTTTGTCGTCCTACTCGGTTATGGCATTTGTGGATTCAGGCGCTGCCCTGAATTTGATGGACTTGGAATTTGCCAGGCGCTGTGGTTTTTTCTTGGAGTCTTTGCAGTATCCTATTCAATTAAGGGGAATTGATGCTACGCCTTTGGCCAAGAATAAGCCTCAGTACTGGACTCAGTTGACCATGTGCATGGCTCCTGCACATCAGGAAGATATTCGCTTTTTGGAGTTGCATAATTTGCATGATGTGGTCGTGTTGGGTTTGCCATGGCTACAGGTTCATAATCCAGTATTGGATTGGAAATCAATGTCTGTGTCTAGTTGGGGTTGTCAAGGGGTACATGGTGATGTTCCGTTGGTGTCAATTTCTTCTTCTACTCCCTCTGAAGTCCCTGAGTTTGTCGGATTACCAGGATGTATTTGATGAGCCCAAATCCAGTGTCCTACCCCCTCATAGGGATTGTGATTGTGCTATAAATTTGATTCCGGGTAGTAAGTTTCCTAAGGGCCGACTTTTCAATTTATCTGTGCCAGAACACGCCGCTATGCGGAGTTATATAAAGGAGTCCTTGGAGAAAGGGCATATTCGCCCGTCTTCATCACCGTTGGGAGCAGGGTTCTTTTTTGTGGCCAAGAAGGATGGTTCTCTGAGACCCTGTATAGATTACCGTCGCCTTAATAAAATCACGGTCAAATTTAAGTACCCTTTGCCTCTGTTGTCTGATTTGTTTGCTCGGATTAAGGGGGCTAGTTGGTTCACCAAGATAGATCTTCGAGGGGCGTATAACCTTGTGCGTATTAAACAGGGCGATGAATGGAAAACAGCATTTAATACGCCCGAGGGCCATTTTGAGTAACTGGTGATGCCATTCGGGCTTTCTAATGCTCCATCTATGTTTCAGTCCTTTATGCATGACATCTTCCGAAAGTATCTGGATAGATTCATGATTGTATATTTGGATGATATTTTGGTCTTTTCGGATGATTGGGAGTCTCATGTGAAGCAGGTCAGAATGGTATTCCAGGTCCTTCGTGCTAATTCCTTGTTTGTGAAGGGGTCTAAATGTCTCTTTGGAGTTCAGAAGGTTTCCTTTTTGGGCTTCATTTTTTCCCCTTCTACTATCGAGATGGATCCTGTTAAAGTTCAGGCCATTTATGATTGGACACAACCTACATCTGTGAAGAGTCTTCAGAAATTCCTGGGCTTTGCTAATTTTTACCGTCGCTTCATCGCTAATTTTTCTAGTGTGGTTAAACCTTTGACTGACTTGACAAAGAAAGGTGCTGATGTGGTGAATTGGTCCTCTGCGGCCGTTGAGGCTTTTCAGGAGCTGAAACGTCGTTTTTCTTCGGCCCCTGTGTTGCGTCAGCCAGATGTTTCGCTCCCTTTTCAGGTCGAGGTTGATGCTTCTGAGATTGGAGCAGGGGCTGTTTTGTCTCAAAGAAGTTCTGATGGCTCTGTGATGAAGCCATGTGCCTTCTTTTCTAGAAAGTTTTCGCCTGCTGAGCGTAATTATGATGTTGGCAATCGGGAACTGCTGGCTATGAAGTGGGCATTCGAGGAGTGGCGACATTGGCTTGAGGGAGCCAAGCACCGCGTGGTGGTCTTGACGGATCACAAGAATCTGACTTATCTCGAGTCTGCCAAGCGGTTGAATCCTAGACAGGCTCGATGGTCGCTGTTTTTCTCCCGTTTCGATTTTGTGGTCTCATACCTTCCAGGTTCTAAGAATGTGAAGGCGGATGCCCTTTCTAGGAGTTTTGTGCCTGATTCTCCGGGAGTCCCTGAGCCGGCTGGTATTCTCAAAGAGGGGGTAATTTTGTCTGCCATCTCCCCTGATTTGCGGCGGGTGCTGCAGGAGTTTCAGGCTGATAGACCTGACCGTTGTCCAGCGGAGAATCTGTTTGTCCCTGATAGATGGACTAGCAGAGTTATTTCTTAGGTTCATTGCTCGGTGTTGGCTGGTCATCCTGGGAGTTTTGGTACCAGAGATTTGATGGCTAGGTCCTTTTGGTGGCCTTCCTTGTCACGGGATGTGCGTTCTTTTGTGCAGTCCTGTGGGACTTGTGCTCGGGCTAAGCCCTGCTGTTCTCGTGCCAGTGGGTTGCTTTTGCCCTTGCCGGTCCCGAAAAGGCCTTGGACGCATGTTTCCATGGATTTTATTTCAGATCTTCCTGTCTCTCAAAGGATGTCTGTCATCTGGGTGGTTTGTGATCGCTTTTCTAAGATGGTCCATTTGGTACCCTTGCCTAAATTACCTTCCTCCTCTGATTTGGTGCCATTATTCTTTCAGCATGTGGTTCGTTTGCATGGCATTCCGGAGAACATTGTTTCGGACAGAGGTTCCCAGTTTGTCTCTAGGTTTTGGCGGTCCTTTTGTGCTAAGATGGGCATTGATTTGTCTTTTTCTTCGGCTTTCCATCCTCAGACAAATGGCCAAACCGAAGGAACCAACCAGACTTTGGAAACCTATCTGAGATGCTTTGTTTCTGCTGATCAGGATGATTGGGTGACCTTCTTGCCATTGGCTGAGTTCGCCCTTAATAATCGGGCTAGTTCGGCTACTTTGGTTTCGCCTTTTTTTTGCAATTCTGGTTTTCAACCTCGTTTTTCTTCAGGGCAGGTTGAGCCTCCTGACTGTCCTGGTGTGGATTCTGTGGTGGACAGGTTGCAGCAAATTGGGACGCACGTAGTGGACAATCTGACGTTGTCCCAGGAGAAGGCTCAACGTTTCGCTAACCGCCGTCGTTGTGTTGGTCCCCGACTTCGTGTTGGGGATTTGGTTTGGTTGTCTTCTCGTTATGTTACTATGAAGGTTTCTTCTCCTAAGTTTAAGCCTCGTTTCATTGGTCCTTATAAGATTTCTGAAATTCTCAATCCTGTGTCATTTCGTTTGGTCCTTCCAGCTTCTTTTGCCATCCATAATGTGTTCCATAAGTCGCTGTTGCGGAGGTACGTGGCGCCTATGGTTCCCTCCGTTGATCCTCCTGCTCCGGTGTTGGTTGAGCGGGAGTTGGATTATGTGGTGGAAAAAATTTTGGATTCTCGTATTTCGAGACGGAAGCTTCAGTACCTGGTTATGTGGAAGGGCTATGGTCAGGAGGATAATTCCTGGGTTGTTGCCTCCGATGTCCATGCTGCCGATTTAGTTCGTGCCTTTCATTTGGCTCGTCCTGATCGGCCTGGGGGCCCTGGTGAGGGTTCGGTGACCCCTCCTCAAGGGGGGGGGTACTGTTGTGAATTCCGTTCTCGGACTCCCTCCTGTGGTCATGAATGGTACTTTGGTTAGTTCTGCTCCAGACTCCCTCTGGTGGCTTTGAGCTGAACTGCTGGTCACTGAGGTTGGCTTTCTCAGCTGCCCTCGTTTATTGCTAGTCTGGCTTCCCTATTTAACTCCACTCAGATCGTTACTTCATGCCAGCTGCCAATGTCTCAGTATTGGTTCAGATCTCTCTTGGACTTCTCTGAGGACCTGTCTACTCCAGCAGAAGCTAAGTCTTTGCTAGTTCATTTGTTGTTACTGCTTTTTGAATCTATTTCTTAGTACTGCTAAATTCTAGTCCAGCTTGCTATCATGATATTCCCTTGCTAGCTGGAAGCTCTGGGGTGCAGAGTTGCACCTCCACACCGTGAGTCGGTGTGGGGGTCTTTTTGCATACTCTGCATGGTTTTTGTAGTTTTTTGTGCTGACCGCATAGTTCCCTTTTCTATCCTCTGACTATTTAGTGAAGTCTGGCCTCCTTTGCTAAAACCTGTTTCATTCCTGTGTTTGTGACTTTCCTCTTGAATCACAGTCAATATATGTGGGGGGCTGCCTTTTCCTTTGGGGAATTTCTCTGAGGCAAGGTTAGGCTTCTATTTCTATCTTTAGGGGTAGTTAGCTCTTAGGCTGTGAAGAGGCGTCTAGGGAGAGTTAGGTACGCTCCACAGCTATTTCTAGTGTGTGTGATAGGAGTAGGGTTTGCGGTCAGCAGAGTTCCCACTTCCCAGAGCTTGTCCCGATTTCTAGTTTACTCATCAGGTCATTCCGGGTGCTCCTAACCACCAGGTCCATAACAGTCCACGCCTTTTGAAGAAATTGAGAGTCGTAGATAGAGATGGGCAATATGTTCTGTTATTCTGCAAAATTTATGGGCAACCATTATGTCTGGCGGCTGTTTACTTCCCACCCCCATATTCTGGGAAAAAGGCTCAAGAAATATTTGAATTGTATAAACGAGGTATGGGATTACCACAGTTAATTATTGGGGATATCAATAATGTGATGGATGAAGGGTGGGACAGGTATAAGAAAGTCAAACAAATAAGGCAGCACACTGCGGCGCTAAAACATGCAAACATGAAAATTGAACTGCATTACTGCACTAGAAATATGAAAAAAGGAGAGCGTTTAGCGCATAAATTGGCCAATTCATGGGTACCTGGTAGCCACATTAGTGCATCTCTCGTATACCAGGTCCTAAACTTTCCTTTCCTCGCTGAGAATAAACGTTCGGCACCTGTTCACACTTATTCTATGTTTGGATGTGACGGTCAGTTTTTTTAAATGTATTCTTTAGCCTTCTGACTGAGCACTCCGCCTCTTAGCCGCAGGTGTTTTAATCGCAGCGGGTCCATTGCCCCTCCACAGAGAGAGAGAAGTTTAGTCTGAGAAGCGGGTTCACAGGTACCCATTCAGATGAAGACGTTTATTCTCAGCAAGGAAAGGAAAGTTTAGGACCTGGTATACGAGAGATGCCCTAAAGTGGCTACCAGGTACACATGAATTGGCCAATTTATGCGCTAAACGCTCTAATTTTTTCATATTTCTAGTGCAGTAATGCAGTTCAGGTTTCATGTTTGCATGTTTTAGCGCAGCAGTGTGCTTCCTTATTTGTTTGACTGTATACGAGTTGGTGACTCTAGGTTCAGCACCTGTTCACACTTAGTCTGTGTTTGGATGTGACGGTCAGTTTTTTGAAAATAGGTATAAGAAAGGTTTCAGCAAAGGCATTAAAAAACTGTCGACAAGTGGGAATTATATGACAGATTAGGGGATGGTGGACCTTTGGAGAGTGAGGAATGAGAATGTAGTCTGTTACTCCTGTTATTCTGCAACTCACGTCTCGCTTCCCAGGATTGACCTAGCATTGGGAAACGACTTAATAACGCGCATGATCTGTGGGATAGAATCTCTCCCGAGAGTGATTTCGGATCACAAACCTATAAAGATCTTAATTTAAAGGACAGGAGGGAGGACTGGACGGGGAGGTGGGTGGAAATTTCACGCCTTGTGGTTTGAACATATTAATATGGATAATATCAAGAAGGAGATCACAGAATACTGACAGTTTAATGAAGATAACGCTGATGTAAATCCAAGACTAGGATGGATGATAGGGAGATCATTGAGAAATTAGAAAGAGCAGAAAGAGACATGTTGTCGGACCCATCTGAGGTAACTCAATGTAGAATAAGGGAAGTCCAGGAAGCGGTTAATAAGTTGTATATGAAAAAAGCGGAGAGAAGAGGTTTTCAGAAATTACAGTTTTTTAAGGAAAGAGAAAGAGTGGGGCACTTGCTCTCGGTGGTAACGGCGGCACAGAAAGAATCATCGTATGTGTTCAAATTAAGAACAGTTACTGTGTTGATAGATGTAGTGGATATTTTGGGTGAGTTTAGAAATTTTTATGAGCAACTGTATTCATCTGGGTTGAGGGCTACATTGGGGGACATAGTAAACTTCCTGGGTGAGGCGAAACTTCCCAGAATAGGGGACTATGATAGGAGGAGGTTGGATGAACCTATAACGGAGGAGGAGATTAAACTTGCCATCATGTCAATGACTAATAACAAAGCCCCTGGAGCTGATGGTCTCCCGGTTGAGATGTATAAGAATTTATTGGATATTTCAGTGGCTAAATTAAAGATAGTCTTTGATGAGGCGCTACAGGAGGGAGAGTTGCTGGCGTCCATGAGAGAGGCGATAGTAGTCATTTTAAAGGAAGGTAAGGACCTGAGATTGGCGGAGTCATATAGGCCAATTTAGTTGCTGACGGCGGATGTTAAGATGTTAAGAAATCTCAATCTGCGAACTCGGCTTCAGGATAAAGGCCGCCGCGATCTCCATCTGCGCATCTCCATGCGCGGCCTCCCGCGGCCATTTTCCTGAAGTCCTGGGACGCAGAGTAGTGAATCTGCGTACGCGCGGCCTCAGCAAGATGGCCGCCGCCACCGGAAAATACCATAACTCACCCAGCTCTGCTGCTCTCCATCAATACCGAGCCGCGGATTCACCTCAAATATGGACGGCACCCTGCTCACACCATACAGCTCACCGCGCCACATCATCCCCACACCTCTGTCGCCGCCACAATGCCGGTAAGTCTGTGTTCCAACTATAAGACGCACCCCCCATTTTCCTCACAATTTTTTTTGGGGAAAAGTGCGTCTTATAGTCGGAAAAATACGGTACTTCACAGAGTATATAGAACTCCAGATAGACTTTATAAGGCAGGGCTGAGACAGACATCCGAGTGTCCTAGGTGTCAATCCGAGGGGGCAGGGATTCTACACATGCTATGGCAATGTACGAGATTGAATTCATACTGGTTGGATGTGGGAGAAGCATTTGGAAAATCGTATGGCTGTGCAATTGAGAGCGATCCTGTGATATATATTTTGGGATATGTGGAAGAGATCCGAGTTCCAAATCATCATAAAGTGGCCATAGCTAGATTATTGTATGTTGCGCGAAAGCTAATTGCCAGGCACTGGTTGTTGTGAACTCTATTTTGGGGCTCCCTCTAGTGGTCACAAGCGGTACTGTGTAGTGTTGTCTTTCTGCAGGTTGGCTGTATCAGCTGGTTCGTTATCCTTGGTTCGTTTCCTATTTAACTCACCTGGATACTCAGTTCCTTGCCTGCTATCAATGTATTCAGTGCTCTTCAGATTCCTTGTGACTACCTTGCTCCCAGCCTCTCCAAGACAAGCTAAGTTTTTTGTCCGTTCATTTTTTGATTATCAGCATTCATCATGTTTCTTGTCCAGCTTGCTAAGATGTGATCTCCTCGCTGGCTGGTTGCTCTAGGGGACTGAGTTTCTCCCCCCACACCGTTAGTTGGTGCGGGGGTTCTTGAAATCTCAGTGTGGATATTTTGTTAGGGTTTTTTACTGACCGCACAGACCCCTTACTATTTTCTGCTATCTAGAATTAGTGGGCCTCTTTTGCTGAATCTGTTTTCACCCCTGTGTATGTGCCTTCCTCTTACCTCACCGTTATTATTTCTTGGGGGCTTCTATATCTTTGGGGATTATTTCTCTGGAGGCAAGAGAGGTCTTTCTTTCTCTCTAGGGGTAGTTAGTTCCTACGGCTGGCTAGAGACGTCTAGGACTTTTTAGGCACGTTCACCGGTTACTTCTAGTGTGTTTGGATAGGTTCAGATTTGCGGTCACTCCAGTTTGCCACCTCCCTAGAGCTTGTCCTATGTTTGTTACTTAGCTGGAGTAATTCGTGATCCTCAACCACTAAGGATCATAACAGTATAGCAGGCCAAAAAGTGTTTAATGCATCGCCGAAGTGGGATTAAAAGAAGACCTGAGTACATTTTTTTTTTTTCCTCCCGCTTTTCCTTTGCTGCAGTCTGTTTAGCTTCTTTCATCCCCTTGAACTCTGGGTGGTTTTGAGCTCAGCTGCAGACATGAATGTTCAGACTGGCTTCTAGTGTGGATCATCTTGCTGCACGGGTGCAAAGTATTCAGGATTTTGTTATTCATAGCCCTATGTCAGAACCAAAGATACCCATTCCTGAGTTGTTTTCTGGAGATAGATCTAGGTTTCAGAATTTTAAGAATAATTGTAAGTTATTTCTGTCTCTGAGACCTCGTTCCTCTGGTGATTCCGCTCAGCAAGTTAAAATTGTTATCTCCTTGTTGCGCGGCGACCCTCAAGATTGGGCTTTTTTCTCTGGCGCCAGGAGATCCTGCATTGCTTAATGTAGATGCATTTTTTCTGGCTCTTGGACTGCTTTATGAGGAGCCTAATCTTGAGAATCAGGCAGAAAAAGCGTTGCTGGCTACCTCTCAAGGTCAGGATGAAGCAGAGGTGTATTGTCAAAAATTTTGGAAATGGTCGGTGCTTACTCAATGGAATGAGTGTGCCCTGGCTGCAAATTTCAGAGGAGGTCTTTCTGAGGCCATTAAGAATGTTATGGTGGGGTTTCCCACCCCTACAAGTCTGAGTGATTCTATGGCTTTAGCCATTCAGGTTGATCGGCGTTTGCGGGAGCGCAAATCTGCTCATCCTTTGGCGGTATTTTCTGAACAGAGACCTGAGTCTATGCAATGTGACCGAACTCTGACCAGAATTGAGCGACAAAGTCATAGACGTCAAAATGGGTTGTGCTTTTACTGTGGTGATTCTACTCATGTTATCTCAGCATGCTCTAAACGTTTAAAAAAAATCGCTAAACCTGTCACCATTGGTACGATACAGCCTAAATTTATTTTGTCTGTTACTTTGATTTGTTCTTTGTCGTCCTACCCGGTTATGGCTTTTGTGGATTCGGGTGCTGCCCTGAATTTGATGGATTTGTCGTTTGCCAGGCGCTGTGGTTTTGTCCTGGAGCCTTTGGAATTTCCTATTCCTCTGAGGGGAATTGATGCTACGCCATTGGCTGAGAATAAGCCTCAGTATTGGACGCAAATGACCATGTGCATGACTCCCGTACATCAGGAGGTGATTCGCTTTCTTGTTCTCCATAATTTGCATGATGTTGTCGTTTTGGGTCTGCCATGGCTGCAGGCTCATAATCCAGTTTTAGATTGGAAAGCTATGTCTGTGTCAAGTTGGGGTTGTCAGGGAATTCATAGCGATGCTCCGTTGGTGTCTATTGCTTCTTCCACTCCTTCTGAGGTCCCTGAGTTTTTGTCTGACTACCAGGATGTATTTGATGAGCCCAGGTCCAGTGCCCTGCCCCCTCATAGGGATTGTGACTGTGCTATAAATTTAATTCCTGGTAGTAAATTCCCTAAGGGACGACTTTTTAATTTGTCTATACCAGAGCATGCCGCGATGCAGAGTTATATAAAGGAGTCTTTGGAGAAGGGACATATTCGCCCATCCTCTTCCCCTCTTGGTGCAGGATTTTTTTTTGTGGCCAAGAAGGACGGTTCTTTGAGACCTTGTATAGATTATCGTCTTCTGAATAAAATCACAGTCAAATTTCAGTATCCTTTGCCACTATTGTCTGATTTGTTTGCTCGGATTAAGGGGGCCAGTTGGTTCACCAAGATAGATCTCCGTGGTGCGTATAACCTTGTGCGCATTAAGCAGGGAAATGAATGGAAAACAGCATTTAATACGCCCGAAGGCCATTTTGAGTACTTGGTGATGCCTTTTGGACTCTCTAATGCTCCTTCTGTGTTTCAGTCCTTTATGCATGACATCTTCCGAGAATATCTGGATAAATTTATGATTGTTTATCTGGATGACATTTTGGTCTTTTCTGATGATTGGGAGTCCCATGTGAAGCAGGTCAGGATGGTGTTTCAGGTCCTGCGTGCTAATGCTTTATTTGTGAAGGGCTCAAAATGCCTCTTCGGAGTACAGAAGGTCTCCTTTTTGGGTTTTATTTTTTCTCCTTCTACTGTGGAGATGGACCAAGTCAAGGTCCAGGCTATTCATGACTGGACTCAGCCTACGTCTGTTAAGAGTCTTCAGAAGTTCTTGGGTTTTGCTAATTTTTACCGTCGTTTCATCGCTAATTTTTCTAGCGTGGTTAAACCTTTGACGGATTTGACCAAGAAGGGTTCTGATGTGACTAATTGGTCTCCTGCGGCCGTGGAGGCCTTTCGGGAACTGAAGCACCGGTTTTCTTCAGCTCCAGTCTTATGTCAACCAGATGTCTCTCTCCCCTTCCAGGTCAAGGTTGATGCTTCTGAGATTGGAGCAGGGGCTGTTTTGTCGCAGAGGAGCTCTGATGGCTCTGTGATGAAGCCATGTGCTTTCTTTTCAAGGAAGTTTTCGCCTGCCGAGCGGAATTATGAGGTTGGTAATCGGGAGTTGTTGGCTATGAAGTGGGCATTTGAGGAGTGGCGACATTGGCTCGAAGGAGCTAAACATCGTGTGGTGGTCTTGACTGATCACAAAAACCTGATTTACCTCGAATCTGCCAAGCGCCTGAATCCTAGACAGGCTCGTTGGTCGCTGTTTTTCTCCCGTTTCAACTTTGTGGTCTCATACCTGCCTGGTTCGAAGAACGTGAAGGCTGATGCACTTTCTAGGAGTTTTGTGCCTGACTCTCCGGGAGTTTCTGAGCCGGCTGGTATTCTCAGAGAGGGAGTGATTTTGTCTGCCATTTCCCCAGATTTGCGACGAGTGCTGCAGAAATTTCAGGCGGATAGACCTGACCGTTGTCCACCAGAGAGACTGTTTGTCCCGGATAGATGGACCAGCAGAGTTATTTCCGAGGTTCATTCTTCGTTGTTGGCGGGTCATCCTGGCATTTTTGGTACCAGAGATTTGGTGGCTAGGTCCTTCTGGTGGCCTTCCTTGTCGCGGGATGTGCGTTCCTTTGTGCAGTCTTGTGGGATTTGTGCTCGGGCTAAGCCTTTCTGTTCTCGTGCCAGCGGTTTACTTTTGCCTTTGCCTGTCCCGAAAAGGCCTTGGACGCACATTTCCATGGATTTTATTTCGGATCTTCCAGTATCTCAGAAAATGTCTGTCATCTGTGTGGTGTGTGATTGTTTTTCCAAGATGGTCCATTTGGTGCCCTTGCCTAAGTTGCCTTCCTCCTCCGATTTGGTTCCTTTATTTTTTCAGCATGTGGTTCGCTTGCACGGCATTCCTGAAAATATTGTGTCTGATAGAGGATCCCAGTTTGTGTCCAGGTTTTGGCGGACTTTTTGTGCTAAGATGGGCATTGATTTATCTTTTTCGTCGGCCTTCCATCCTCAGACTAATGGCCAAACCGAGCGAACTAATCAGACGTTGGAGACTTATTTGAGATGTTTTGTTTCTGCTGATCAGGATGATTGGGTGACTTTTTTGCCATTGGCCGAGTTTGCCCTTAATAATCGGGCTAGTTCTGCTACTTTGGTTTCGCCTTTTTTCTGCAATTCTGGTTTCCATCCTCGTTTTTCCTCGGGTCAGGTTGAGTCTTCTGACTGTCCTGGGGTGGATTCTGTGGTGGATAGGTTGCAGCAGATTTGGAACCATGTGGTGGACAATTTGAGGTTGTCACAGGAGAAGGCTCAGCGCTTTGCCAACCGCCGCCGCGGTGTGGGTCCCCGACTTCGTGTTGGGGATTTGGTGTGGCTGTCTTCTCGGTATGTTCCTATGAAGGTCTCCTCTCCTAAATTCAAGCCTCGCTTCATCGGTCCTTATAAGATCTTGGAAATCCTTAACCCGGTGTCTTTTCGTTTGGATCTCCCAGCATCGTTTGCCATTCATAATGTGTTCCATAGGTCTTTGTTGCGGAGGTATGTGGTACCTGTGGTTCCTTCTGTTGAGCCTCCTGCTCCGGTGCTGGTTGAGGGTGAATTGGAGTACGTGGTGGAGAAGATTTTGGATTCTCGTATCTCTAGACGGAGGCTTCAGTATTTGGTGAAGTGGAAGGGCTATGGTCAGGAGGATAATTCCTGGGTTGTCGCCTCTGATGTTCATGCGGCCGATTTGGTTCGTGACTTCCACGCGGCTCATCCTGATCGCCCTGGGGGTCTTGATGAGGGTTCGGTGACCCCTCCTCAAGGGGGGGGTACTGTTGTGAACTCTATTTTTAGGCTCCCTCTAGTGGTCACAAGTGGTACTGTGTAGTGTTGTCTTCTGCAGGTTGGCTGTATCAGCTGGTTCGTTATCCTTGGTTCGTTTCCTATTTAACTCACCTGGATACTCAGTTCCTTGCCTGCTATCAATGTATTCAGTGCTCTTCAGATTCCTTGTGACTACCTTGCTCCCAGCCTCTCCAAGACAAGCTAAGTTTTTTGTCCGTTCATTTTTTGATTATCAGCATTCATCATGTTTCTTGTCCAGCTTGCTAAGATGTGATCTCCTCGCTGGCTGGTTGCTCTAGGGGACTGAGTTTCTCCCCCCACACCGTTAGTTGGTGCGGGGGTTCTTGAAATCTCAGTGTGGATATTTTGTTAGGGTTTTTTACTGACCGCACAGACCCCTTACTATTTTCTGCTATCTAGAATTAGTGGGCCTCTTTTGCTGAATCTGTTTTCACCCCTGTGTATGTGCCTTCCTCTTACCTCACCGTTATTATTTGTTGGGGGCTTCTATATCTTTGGGGATTATTTCTCTGGAGGCAAGAGAGGTCTTTCTTTCTCTCTAGGGGTAGTTAGTTCCTCAGGCTGGCTCAAGACGTCTAGGAATTTTTAGGCACGTTCACCGGCTACTTCTAGTGTGTTTGGATAGGTTCAGATTTGCGGTCAGTCCAGTTTGCCACCTCCCTAGAGCTTGTCCTATGTTTGTTACTTAGCTGGAGTAATTCGTGATCCTCAACCACTAAGGATCATAACACTGGTTGAGTGAGGTACCGCCGACTCTGCAGGAATTTTATAGACAGTCTGATATGGTTATTAATATGAAAAAGGGTATTTATGAAAAAAGGAAAAGTGTAAAAACCTTTGAAACACTTTGGAAACCGTGGATGGAGAGGAACTGATTCCAAGGGAATGTGGCTTTATTACCGTATATACTCGAGTATAAGTCGACCCGACTATAAGCTGACCCCCCTAATTTTGTCACAAAAACTGGGAAAACTTAATGACTCGAGTATAAGCCTAGGGTGGAAAATGCAGCAGCTACCGGTAAATGTCAAAAATAAAAATAGATACCAATAAAAGTAAAATTAATTGAGACATCAGTAGGTTAAGTGTTTTTGAATATCCATATTGAATCAGGAGCCCCATATTATGCTCCATACAGTTCATGATGGGCCCCATAAGATGCTCCATACAAAATACACCCCATATAATGCTCCATATTAAAATACGCCCGATATAATGCTGCATAAAGGTTGATGGTCCCATAAGGTGCTCCAGACATTAAGCCCCATAAGATGCTCCACACATTATACCCCAAGAAATACTCCACACATTATGCCCCATAAGATGCTCCATACATTGTGGCCCCATACGATGCCCCATACATTGTGGCACCATACGATGCTCCATACATTGTGGCACCATACAATGCTCCATAAATTGTGGCACCATACAATGCTACATATATTGTGGCCCCATACAATGCTCCATATATTGTGGCCCCATACAATGCCCCATATATTGTGGCCCCATACAATGCCCCATATATTGTGGCCCCATACAATGCTCCATATATTGTGGCCCCATAAAATGCTCCATATATTGTGGCCCCATACAATTACTCCATATATTGTGGCACCATACAGTGCTCCATATATTGTGGACCCATACAATGCCCCATATATTGTGGCCCCATACAATGCTCCATATATTGTGGCCCCATACAATGCTCCATATATTGTGGCCCCATACAATGCTCCATATATTGTGGCCTCATACGACGCTCCATATATTGTGGCCCCATACAATGGCTCCATATATTGTGGCACCATACAGTGCTCCATATATTGTGGCCCCATACGATGCCCCATACAATGACTCCATATATTGTGGCACCATACAATGCTCCACACATTTGCCCCATTTGCTGTTGCTGCGACTAAAATAAAAAAATCACATACTCACCGCTCTTTGCTCAGGCCCCCGGCACTTGCGATAGTCACCTTCCTCGTTCCATCGCTGCGCGCTGCTCTGTCTTCCATCCTCGGCACTGACTGTTCAGCCGGAGGACAGAAGACAGAGCAGCGCGCAGTGATGGAACGAGGAAGGTGACTATCGCGCACTGCTCACCTCCCCGTCATACTCACCTGCTCCCGGCGTGGTCCCTGGTAGCGTCTCATTGTCAGGTGGTCTCCGGGAGCCGGCGGCATCTTCCTGTGTTCAGCAGTCACGTGGTACCACTCATTAAAGTAATGAATATGGACGCATATTCATTACTTTCATGAGCGGTATGTGACAGCTGAATACAGGAATATGCCGCTGGCTCCCGGAGACCATGGGACAGTGAGACGCTGCCACGGACCGCGCCAGGAGCAGGTGAGTATATCACCGCGCCGCTCCCCCCCCCCTCCTCTGACAATGACTCAAGTATAAGCCGAGAGGGTCACTTTCAGTCCAAAAAAGTGGGCTGAAAATCTCGGCTTATACTCGAGTATATAGCGTATGTAAGCAAAGAGTTTGTATGTTCTCTCCGTGTTTGCGTGGGTTTCCTCCGGGCACTCCGGTTTCCTCCCACATTCCAAAGACATACTGATAGGGAATTTAGATTGTGAGCCCCATCGGGGACAGCGATGATAATGTGTGCAAACTGTAAAGCGCTGCGGAATATGTTAGCGCTATAATAAAATAAAGATTATTATTATAGATTATTATTATAATGTATGCTATTGTCCTATTCTTGTTTATAGAGGCTTTAAGGGAGGGGGAGGTAAGGGGGGGAACTGGGGGACTGTTTCAAAAACTTTTTGTAACATGTTTATTCTCGTTTTTGACACAATTGTGTCTGTTTGTCAACTTGACTACTGTTAATAAAAAATTATCTGATTTAAAAAAACAACTCCACCAATAGCTGAGACGGAACATTACTGGAGGAACATATGGGAGAAGGAAAAAACACAACACCAGTGCAATGTGGCTGCAATATTTGAGAATGAAGCACAGCAACCACCTAGAGCAAGAACCAGTCACCATTACAGAAGCAGACATCCAACAGCGGGTCAAGGACATGAAGAGCTGGACAGCACCTGGCCCAGACATGATCCACACCTACTGGCTAAAGAAATTCACAGCGGTACATGAAGGCATGGCAAAGCAGATGAACCACCTGCTAGAAGCAGGCCACCACCCAGCTTGGCTAACACAAGGAATAACAGTGGTGATCATAAAGGATCCTCACAAAGGAACAGTTCCATCCAACTACCGTCCAATAACATGCCTTACAACAACATGGAAACTTCTGTCAGGCATCATAGCCACCAAGCTACAGAACCATATGAACCAGTACATGAATCCAGCTCAGAAAGGCATTGGGACTGACACCAGAGGCTCTAAGCACCCGCTCATAGTAGATAGAGCAGTCGCTCAAGACTCAAGATCCAGACAGACCAATCTCAGCACAGCCTGGATTGACTAACGGATAGCCTATGACTCAATGCCACACACATGGCTCTGTGAATGCTTGGCTCTGTACAGTGTCAACAGGAAATTAAGAACCTTCATCAGAAACTCACTGGGGCTATGGAGAACAACACTGGAAGTCAACTCAAGACAACTAGCACAAGTGACCATCAAATGCGGCATATAACAAGGTGGTGCACTGTCCCCATTGCTGTTCTGCATAGGCTTGAACCCCCTCAGTCAGATAATTACAGAGTCTGGCTATGGATACAAGTTCGAGTGGAATCGCCATCAGCCACCTCTATATGGATGACATCAAGCTGTATGTGAAAAACTAACGAGACATCAATTACTGATCCACATGACAAGGATCTACAGTGAAGACATCGGGATGTCCTTCAGACTGGAGAAGTGCGGCTGGTTTGTAATAAAGAGAGGCAAGGTAGTCAAGACTGATGGGGTGGAATTACCAGCAGGGCACATAGCAGATGTACAGACATGCTCCAAGTACCTCGGCATTCCACAGGAATATGGTAACCATGATGAGGAGGCAAGGAAAGCAGCAACATCCAAATACCATCAAAGGTTAAGATAGATCCTGAAGAGCCAGCTCAATGGGAAGAATAAAATCTGCGCCATCAATACATATGCCCTGCCAGTTATCAGATACCCTGCTGGCATAGTGTGCTGGCCCAAAGAGATGGAAATTGCAGATGTGAAAACACGAAAGCTCCTCAAAATGCATGGAGGTCTCCACCGTAAGACTAACACCCAAAGATTGTATACCAACAGAAAGGAGGGTGGTCGAGGCTTGATAAGCATCCAAGCCACCATCACGGATGAAACAAGGAGTGTCCAGGAGTACATCAGAAAAGTTGCACCAAAAGATGAGATGCTGAGAGAAAGCCTAAGGCAGCAACAACAACAGATATTAAAGGAAGAACAGGAATATGTACCGCCATGGCAAGACAAGCCGCTGCATGGGATGCACCATCGACAGATAATGGAGGTGGCTGACATGGAGAAATCCTACCAATGGCTGGAGAAAGCTGGACTCTCGAGACAGCACAGAGGCATTAATCATAGCGGCACAAGAGCAAGCGCTAAGTACCAGATCCATAGAAGCAGGAATCTACCACACAAAACAAGACCAAAGGGGCAGACTATGCAAAGAAACCTCAGAAACTGTTCAACACATAGTGGCAGGATGCAAAATGCAAGAACAGCGTATACCGAACGCCACAACCCAATAGTAGGAATTGTATACAGGAACATCTGCACAGCATATGGGCTAATTCCCCCTAAGTCCAGGTGGGAGACCCCAGAAAAAGTGGTGGAGAATGAAAGGGCTAAAATCCTGTGGGAATTCAAGATCCAGATGGATCAGCAGGTGTTGGCTAACCAACCAGACATTGTGATAGGAGCCAAGGATCAGAAGACAGCAATAATAATAGATGAGGCAGTGCCAAGTGACAGCAACATCAGAAAGAAGGAATATGAGAAGATGGAGAAATACCAGGGCCTCAAAGGAGAACTGGAGAAGATGTGGAAGGTGAAGGCAACAGTGATTCCAGTGGTGATAGGAGCACTTGGAGCAGTGACCCCTAAGTTGGAAGAATGGCTGCAACAGATCCCAGGAGCAACATCTGAGTTCTCTGTCCAGAAAAGCGTAATGCTGGGAACAACTAAGACCCTGCACAGAACCCTCAAACTCCCAGGTCTCTGGTAGAGGACCCGAGAATGAGAAAGGACACAAACACCACCCCCATTGGGGGTGAGAAGGAAGTTTTTTTTTATAGATGTCAGTGACACAGTGTATATATATTACATAGATAGATAGAAGAAAAGCCAATAATTCAGCAGCCGCGGTAGTGTAAAATCACTGCAGGAGCCGACAGGATAGAAGACTTGGATGACATACAGTAAATACAAATAGAATAGGTAGATATATAGATGTCAGTGACATATACAATTAGTACAGTGTGTGCAGCTTACTGTACATGTATTTAATTCATAAAAGATTTTTCTGAAAAAAATGGTGTTGGCTCTGTGAGATTTCCACTAGCACCATCAGGAAGTCCCATCATGCAGCGGCGAGTTCACCGGGAGAATTTCACTGCGGTGAATTTCAACTCGCCTCTGCACTGTGCGACTTTCTAATGGTGCTAGCGGGGATCTCACTGAGGTCACCGCAGTTCAGCCCAGCTGGGAACGCAGCCTTAGTGACGTCACCGCTAGTGCAGAGTAAAAGCTCACAGACACAAAAAGAGGACTTAAAAATCCTCCAGAAAATTGAAAAAAATCACAGAGAAAAAAGCAGAGATGGTTACCTGCTGAAGCCTCCAAACAAATGCACTGGCAGGGTGCAGCGGACCCGATTAATGATGGCGGGAACACAGGTGCAAGAATACCGATGAAACAACCACTTTCAATCCAGTGTTGGCTGTTTGGCATTAGTGCACAAAAAGATAAGCGATAATAGTCTGTATGTGGCATTGTTCACACAAGTAATGCAGAGCATCTGGTTTACAGCCTATTACTAACGCACATACAGGCGGGCCGCCCAGTGCTACAAAATGCATGCTGTGTGAATAGAGGCCTACAGTTTACAGAGCGATCTTGGTCCGACTGCGCCCTGCAAGATAAAGTGCAAAAATAAACCACATATCAATGTATGTAAGGTATTAGTTTATATTGGGGCCTCAATACGTAAGCTGGCAACCCACGTCAAGGGTCCTTACATTTTGCCAGTCCTAACGCTAAAAATTGAGTAAAAACTCTACATTGCCTGTGTGAACAATGCCGCATACAGACTATTATCGCTTATCTTTTTGTGCACTAATGCCAAACAGCCAACACTGGATTGAAAGTGGTTGTTTCATCGGTATTCTTGCACCTGTGTTCCCGCCATCATTTATCGGGTCCGCTGCACCCTGCCAGTGCATTTGTTTGGAGGCTTCAGCAGGTAATCACCGCTAGTGCCGTAGCGACTGATGTATACACCTATCAACTGCTCCGGATCTCGCTGTTATTAGCGGCTGTAGGTGTCGGATGATGGGAGCTGTAGTCCCATCACCTGACACCAGACCAGATGCGGAGGAAACACAGATATAGGCCCAAAGAATAAAGTAGGCTAAATGCAGTTCAAATGTGGCAACAGGACTAAACAGGCGGCATTGCTTTGTTCGGTGGAGGACAACTGTAATGAGTGGCAGACACAGTTAGTAGGCCCAAATAATAAAGTAGCCTAAATGCAGTTCAAAATTGGTAACAGGACTAAACAGGCGGCATTGCTTTGTTCAGCGGAGGACAACTGTAAGGAGTGGCAGACACAGTTAGTAGTTCCAAATTGGTAACAGGACTAAACAGGTGACATTGCTTTTTTCAGTGGAGGAAAACTGTAAGGAGGGGCTGACACAGTTAGTAGGCCCAAATAATAAAGTGGGCAACTGTCTGCCAAAAAATTGTTCATAAATAAACAGGTGGCATAGCTAGGTACAGGGGTGGGCTCCTCTGCTGAGTAGCAGACAGTGGTAGTTGGCGCAAAGTATTAACTGGTCTAAATGGAGGCCAGGGCCCCTGTATATTTTAACTATCATCTATCATTTCAACAAATTTGTATTGGCAGTGCCATTGAAGGATTTAACAGCACAGACTACACAGTGGTGGAGCAGGGAGAGGTAAGTATTGCAAGTGGTAGAGCACTGTTCGAGCTGGGGGGGGGACACTGTCGTGGGCGGCGGTACTGGCACAGGGCCCCTCATATTACGACGATGTGTCTGACGTTGGTTGTGCACCACCACCGTCACAGACACTTCATTGTACTATGAGGGACCCTGTGCCAGTGCCCGTCGCCCAAGAGTGGGCCCACCCACCTGTCCAGGCAAACTGCACTCGCACCGGTGCTTGCGCCAGGTGGTGACCACGGCCCTGTGGGGGTTGTCAGCCCATTTAGGGAGGTATACAAAAATGGCCTATGGTGGACATTCAGCAGCTGCAAATGGAGGAATTGGAGCAGTCAGTAAGAGGAGGCCAAAAGCAAGACCTTTTTACAGTAAAGCTACGTGTGAGCAGGGGAAGGTGGGGCAAAATAATTAGAAATCCATGATTGGTTCATTTTAACCCCTTCATGACCCAGCCTATTTTGGCCTTAATGACCTTGCCGTTTTTTGCAATTCTGACCAGTGTCCCTTTATGAGGTAATAACTCAGGAACGCTTCAACGGATCCTAGCGATTATGAGATTGTTTTTTCGTGACATATTGGGCTTCATGTTAGAGGTAAATTTAGGTCGATAATTTCTGAGTTTATTTGTGAAAAAAACGGAAATTTGGTGAAAATTTTGAAAATTTCGCAATTTTCACATTTTGAATTTCTATTCTGTTAAACCAGAGAGTTATGTGACACAAAATAGTTAATAAATAACATTTCCCACATGTCTACTTTACATCAGCACAATTTTGGAAACAAATTTTTTTTTTTGCTAGGAAGTTATAAGGGTTAAAATTTGACCAGTGATTTCTCATTTTTACAACAAAATCTACAAAACCATTTTTTTTAGGGACCACCTCACATTTGAAGTCAGTTTGAGGGTTCTATATGGCTGAAAATACCCAAAAGTGACACCATTCTAAAAACTGCACCCCTCAAGGTGCTCAAAACCACATTCAAGAAGTTTATTAACCCTTCAGGTGTTTCACAGCAGCAGAAGCAACATGGAAGTAAAAAATGAACATTTAACTTTTTAGTCACAAAAATGATCTTTTAGCAACAATTTTTTTATTTTCCCAAGGGTAAAAGGAGAAACTGGACCACGAACTTTGTTGTCCAATTTGTCCTGAGTACGCTGATACCTCATATGTGGGGGTAAACCACTGTTTGGGCGCACGGCAGGGCTCGGAAGGGAAGGAGCGCCATTTGACTTTTTGAATGAAAAATTGGCTCCAATCTTTAGCGGACACCATGTCGCGTTTGGAGAGCCCCCGTGTGCCTAAACATTGGAGCTCCCCCACAAGTGACCCCATTTTGGAAACTAGACCTCCCAAGGAACTTATCTAGATGCATAGTGAGCACTTATAACCCCCAGGTGCTTCACAGAAGTTTATAACGCAGAGCCGTGAAAATAAAAAATAATTTTTCTTTCCTCAAAAATGATTTTTAGCCCAGAATTTTTTATTTTCCCAAGGGTAGTAGGAGAAATTAGACCCCAAATGTTGTTGTCCAGTTTGTGCTGAGTACGATGATACCCCATATGTGGGGGTAAACCACTGTTTGGGCGCACGGCAGGGCTCGGAAGGGAAGGCATGCCATTTGGCTTTTTGAATGGAAAATTAGCTCCAATCATTAGCGGACACCATGTCGCGTTTGAAGAGCCCGTGTGCCTAAACATTGGAGCTCCCACACAAGTGACCCCATTTTGGAAACTAGACCTCCCAAGGAACTAATCTAGATGTGTGGTGAGCACTTTGAACCCCCAAGTGCTTCACAGAAGTTTATAACGCAGAGCCATTAAAATAAAAAATAATTTTTCTTTTCTCAAAAATGATTTTTTAGCCCACAATTTTTTATTTTCCCAAGGGTAACAGGAGAAGTTGAACCCCAAACGTTGTTTTCCAGTTTCTCCTGAGTACGCTGATACCCCATATGTGGGGGTAAACCACTGTTTGGGCACATGCCGGGGTTCGGAAGGGAAGTAGTGACGTTTTGAAATGCAGACTTTGATGGAATGCTCTGCGGGCGTCAGGTTGCGTTTGCAGAGCCCCTGATGTGCCTAACAGTAGGAACTCCCCACAAGTGACTCCATTTTGGAAACTAGACCCCCAAGGGAACTTATCTAGATGTGTGATGAGCACTTTGAACCCCCAAGTGCTTCACAGAAGTTTATAACGCAGAGCCGTGAAAATAATAAATGTGTTTCCTTTCCTCAAAAATATTTTTTTAGCCCAGAATTTTTTATTTTTGCAAGGGTAACAGGAGAAATTTGACCCCAAAAGTTGTTGTCCAGTTTCTCCTGAGTACGCTGATACCCCATATGTGGGGGTGAACCACTGTTTGGGCACATGCCGGGGCTCGGAAGGGAAGTAGTGACGTTTTGGAATGCAGACTTTGATGGAATGGTCTGCGGGCATCATGTTACGTTTGCAGAGCCCCTGATGTGCCTAAACAGTAGAAACCCCCCACAAGTGACCCCATTTTGGAAACTAGACCCCCCAAGGAACTTATCTAGATGTGTGGTGAGCACGTTCAACCTCCAAGTGCTTCACAGAAGTTTATAACGCAGAGCCGTGAAAATAAAAAATAATTGTTCTTTCCTCAAAAAATTATGTTTTAGCAAGTAATTTTTTATTTTTGCAAGGGTAACAGGAGAAATTGGACCCCAACAGTTGTTGCCCAGTTTGTCCTGAGTACGTTGGTACCCCATATGTGGGGGTAAACCACTGTTTGGGCGCACGTCGGGGCTTGGAAGGGAGGGAGCACCATTTGACTTTTTGAACGCAAGATTGGCTGGAATCAATGGTGGCGCCATGTTGCGTTTGGAGACCCCTGATGTGCCTAAACAGTGGAAACCCCTCAATTCTAACTTCAACACTAACCCCAGCACACCCCTAATCCTAATCCCAACTGTAGCCATAACCCTAATCACAACCCTAACCCCAACACACCCCTAACCACAACCCTAACCCCAACACACCCGTAACCCTAATTCCAACCCTAATCCCAACCCTAACCACAACTGTAACCCCAACACACCCCTAACCCTATCCGTAACCCTAACCACAAGCCTAATCGTAACACTATTTCCAACCCTAGCCCTAATTCCAACCCTAACTCTAATTCCAACCCTAACCCTAAGGCTATGTGCCCACGTTGCGGATTCGTGTGAGATTTTTCTGCACGATTTTTGAAAAATCTGCAGGTAAAAGGCACTGCGTTTTACCTGCGGATTTACAGCGGATTTCCAGTGTTTTTTTGTGCGGATTTCACCTGCTGATTCCTATTGAGGAACAGGTGTAAAACCCTGCGGAATCCGCACAAAGAATTGACATGCTGCAGAAAATACAACGCAGCGTTTCTGCACAGAATTTTCCGCACCATGGGCACAGCGGATTTGGTTTTCCATAGGTGTACATGGTACTGTAAACCTGATGGAAAACTGCAACGAATTCGCAGCGGCCAATCCGCGGCGGATCCACAGCCAAATCCGCACTGTGTGCACATGCCATAACCCTACCCCTAACCCTACCCCTTACCCTAACCCTAGTTCTAACCCTAGTGGAAAAAGAAAAAAAAATATTTTCTTTATTTTATTATTGTCCCTACCTATGGGGGTGATACAGGGGGGGGGTTATTTATTATTTTTTAATTTTGATCGCTGTGATAGGATCTATCACAGCGATCAAAATGTACTTGTAACGAATCTGCCGGCCGGCAGATCCGGCGGGCGCACTGCGCATGCGCCCGCCATTTTGGAAGATGGCGGCGCCCATGGAGAAGACGGATGCACATCGGGAGCCTCGGTAAGTATAAGGGGAGGGAGATCGGGGCACGGGGGAGCGTCGGAGCACGGGGGGGTGGCATAGGTGCACGGGGGGAGCGGACAGGAGGACGTGGGAGCGGAGCACAAGATGGAGGGGGGTGGAGCACAGATCGGTGGCTTGGGGGGGCGATCGGTGGGGTGGGGTCACATAAGTGTTTCCAGCCATGGCCGATGATATTGCAGCATCGGCCATGGCTGGATTGTAATATTTCACCAGTTTTTTAGGTGAAATATTACAAATCGCTCTGATTGGCTGTTTCACTTTCAACAGCCAATAAGAGCGATCGCAGCCACGGGGGGGTGAAGCCACACCCCCTGGGCTGAAGTACCACTCCCCCTGTCCCTGCAGATCAGGTGAAATTGGAGTTAACCCTTTCACCCAATCTGCAGGGACGCGATCATTCCATGACGCCACATAGGCGTCATGGGTCGGATTGGCACCGACTTTCATGATGCCTACATGGCGTGAAAGGTCGGGAAGGGGTTAATGAAGGTTAGATCATCAACATTTCGGGTAGCCAGACGTGTCCTTTTTTCGGTCAGTATTGAACCAGCAGCACTGAAGACTCTTTCTGATAGCACACTAGCAGCAGGGCAAGCAAGCTCCTGTAATGCATATTCTGCCAATTCAGGCCAGGTGTCTATTTTAGATGCCCAGTAATCAAAGGGGAATGACCTGTGAGGGAGAACATCGATAAGGGTGGAAAAGTAGTTTGTAACCATACTGGAAAAATGTTGTCTCCTGTCACTTTGAATCGATGCAGCAGTACCTGTCCCGTCAGCGGTCATTGCGAAATCACTCCACAACCTGGTCATAAAACCCCTCTGTCCAACGCCACTTCGGATTTGTGCACCTCTAACACCTCTGCCATGTTGCCCCCTACGGCTCGTGTGAGAACCATCACCGCCGCTGTGTGCTGGGAATGCCTGAACCAAACGGTCTACAAGAGTTGCTTGTTTGGTAGCCAATATTTGCTCAAGGTTCTCATGTGGCATGATATTTTGTAATTTTCCTTTATATCGTGGATCCAGGAGGCAGGCCAACCAGTAATCATCATCGGTCATCATTTTGATAATGCGGGGGTCCATTTTTAGGATACACAAGGCATACTCAGCCATGTGGGCCAATGTTCCAGGTGTCAATTCACTGCTTGTGCTGGGTTGAGGAGCACTTTCTTGCAAATCAACATCACTTGTGTCCCGCAAAAACCCTGTACCTGACCTTGCAATGTCACCAGTTTCTATTGCCCTCTGAGAAGCATCCTCCTCCAATACATATTCATCCCCATCATCCTCCTCCTCTTCGTCCGCCACCTCTTCCAGGAGAGTTCCCTGAGCAGATAATGGCTGACTGTCATCAAGGCTTCCCTCCTCCTCGGCTGCAGACGCCTGCTCCTTAATGTGCGTCAAACTTTGCATCAGCAGACGCATTATTGGGATGCTCATGCTTATGATGGCGTCGTCTGCACTTACCAGCCGTGTGCATTCCTCAAAACACTGAAGGACTTGACAGAGGTCTTGTAGCTTCAACCACTGCACACCAGACAACTCCATGTGTGCCATCCAAGTGCCTGCCCGTGTATGTGTATCCTCCCACAAATAAATTACAGCACGCCTCTGTTCGCACAGCCTCTGAATCATGTGCAGTGTGGAGTTCCACCTTGTTGCAACGTCGATTATTAGGCGGTGCTGGGGAAGATTCAGCGATCTCTGATGGTTCAGCGTACGGCTGGAGTGTACGGGCGACCGGCGGATGTGCGAGCAAAGTCTTCGCACCTTCAGGAGCAGGGCTGGTAACCCCGGATAATTTTTCAGGAAGCACTGCAGTACCAGGTTCAAGGTGTGAGCCAGGCAAGGTGTGTGTTTCAGTTCTGAAAGGGCTATGGCAGCCATAAAATTCCTTCCGTTATCACTGACTACCTTGTCTGCCTCAAGATGTACACTGCCCAGCCATGACTGAGTTTCTTGCTGCAAGTACTCGGCCAGTACTTCCGCGTTGTCTGTTGTCGCCCAAACACTTCATTTGTAACACAGCCTGCTGACGCTTACCACTAGCTGTTCGATAATGGGACACCTTGTGTGCAACACTGGCAGCTGCGGATGGAGTGGTCGTGCGACTGCGCTCTGTGGACAAGCTTTCGCTTCTGGAGGAGGAGGGGGGGGCGAACGCCTACAGCCAACTGTTGCCTAGACCGTGGGCTAGGCAGAACTGTCCCACTATGGCTGTCCCCAGTGGACCCTGCATACACCACATTAACCCAGTGCACCGTGATGGACACGTAACCTCCCTGGCCATGCCTACTGGTCCATGCATCTGTTGTGAGGTGCACCTTTCCACTGACTGATTGGCTCAGCGCATGGACAATGCAGTCTTTGACATGCTGGTGGAGGGCTGGGATGGCTTTTCTCGCAAAGAAGTGCCGACTGGGTAGGTCATAGCGTGGTACTGCATAGGCCATCAGGTCTTTGAAAGCTTCGCTTTCAACCAACCGGTAGGGCATCATCTCTAACGAGATTAGTCTAGCTATGTGGGCGTTCAAACCCTGTGTACGCGGATGAGAGGATGACTACTTTCTTTTCCTAGTGAGAGTCTCTTGGGTGAGCTGGACTGGAGAGCTGCATATGGTGGAACTAGCGGTGGTGGTGGTGGACATGGTGGATTGAGAGAGGGTTGGTGATGGTATTCTTGATGTTGGCCTACATACAGTGTTTCCTACCAATAACCTTGTGATTCCCTGACTTCTTTGGCCTTGCGACGATACCTCCACATTTGCTGCTGGTGGTGTCCTATCCGTTGATCTTACTGTGAGGGAAGCAATGTAGCGTTGCTGACTACCTTCATTCTGAGCTGGTGCACCAACGGTATGTGACGCTTGGTAGTTAGTCCAGGCTTGCAAGTGCATGCTGCTTAAATGTCTACGCATGCACGTTGTATTTAAATTTTGAAGATTCTTCCCTCTGCTAAAGGTCTTTGAGCATTTCTTACAGATAACTTTTGACTGATCATTCGGATCTTGGTTAAATTGCCACACTGCACTCTTCCTACTGTCGAATACCTTTTCAGGCATTGCACGCTGTGCTACTTTCACCGGATGGCCACACTGTCCTAAAACTGTTTGTTTTTGGCACACATTTTTGGCCTGATACGGGCCTGCCAGATGACAGCTGTTGCGATGTAGATAGCTGCTGCGGATCATCCTCCTCTGCTTCTGAGCTACTGGCAGTGGCACCCTCTTCCCCCAATGACTGCCAATCTGGGTCAACAACTGGGTCATCTATCACCTCCTCTTCAATGTCATGGGCACCATCCTCTGTGTCACCGTGTAAGGTGCTATAGCGTTTGGGACGGGGCACCGTAGTCTCATCAGGGTCAGATTCTGGCTCAGTACACTGCGAGGGCAATGTAGTGATCTGAGTCAATGGAACAGCATAATAATCTAGCTGTGGCTGTGCATCAGTGCACTCCATGTCCGATTCATCTTGTAATGGGCAGTTAACAATTTCCCTTTCTAACCCAGGCACGGTATGTGTAAAGCGCTCCATGGAGTAACATGTAGTGTCGCCTGACGCATCCCTCACTTTTGGTTTGGGTGAAGAACACAAGGAAACGTCTTGTTCCTGACCGGGAGCATCCACTGACGACTCGCTGCTTTTATATTTTGAACTTTCTGAAGAAGAGGCGAAAGAGCTAGAGGCAGAGTCAGCAAGGAAAGCCAAAACTTTAAAAGCTGTTTTCCTACTCCCAGATAAGGGAGCCTTCGAGGCCTTGTGTAGCCAGAATATGACGCAGGCTCAACACCTCCAGCCTTAGGTGCTATTGTGCTTTACCCACTACCACCAGATGCTCCACCACCACCACCATCAGTACCAGCTGGCAACGACTTCCCACGGCCTCTTCCACCAGACTTCCTCATTTTTGGGAAAATGTAACCAAAATTACAACCATTATATGGTACAGTAAAACAAGGTAGAAGGTGTATATGAACTTGTTGAGAATTTAAATCTCCCTTTTTATTTTGGGGAGACAGCACCACAACTCAGGTCCAGTGAATAACACAACACAATGTAAGTGGCAGAACGTGGCTGGCTGATATACGACAAACTAAGAGGACTGAGGTATAGCCGCTTTGTGAGAATTTGAATCTCACTTTTTTGGGGGGGAGACTGAACCCAAACTCAGGCCCAGTGTATAAAACAAGGCAATGTGAGTGGCAGCAAGTGGCTGGCTGATATACGACAAACTAAGAGGACTGAGGCCGCGAAACGGCTGTCGTTTTGTGGAATCACGTTTGTTCCCTGATTCGTCCTGCCTTTTGACTACATGTCATAATAAAGAAGTGGATTTTAGCGGATGGTGAGTGCTCACATTTTCTAATAGACTGTTGTACTTCAAGTTTGGATTTTTTCATGGAGAGCACCCGATATCTGCATGGGCATTTACGGATTATGAGGACATAGAATAAGTTTGTACAGGTGACATAAACCAACTGTTGGTGCGGCTTCTTGCTCTTTTTTTCCCTGAAAAAATACACGGACTGTACTACAATTTCAATCTCCCTACAATGATCTCAGGCCAATTATGGCATCAATAAAAAGGACTGCTGCACACAAAAGTGTGGACAAATAGACAAGAGAACTGTGCAGAAAGGAGCAACAGGATTTTTGCTTTTAAAAAAGCAGTTGGTTTGCACAGCGGCGTACACACAGCAACGCAGCTATCAGGGAGCCTTATAAGCTACAGAGCTGATGAAGAAAAATCTAGCCTCCACTGTCCCTGCAAAGAAAAGATGGTGTTGGACAGTGGAAATCGCTACAGCACAAGCGGTTTGGGGGTTAATCTTCCCTCCCTATGTCCCTTCTTCTGATGAAGCTGCAGCAACCTCTCCCTATGCTGAGATCAGCAGAAGTAAGATGGCGGTCGGCGTGCACGCCCCTTTATAGCCCCTGTGACGCCGCAGAAAGCTAGCCAATCACTGCCATGCCCTTCTCTACGATGGTGGGGACCGAGACCTATGTCATCATGCTGCCCACACTCTGCGTGCACCTTCATTGGCTGAGAAATGGCGCTGAAAGCGTCATACGAAACGCAACTTTGGCGTGAAGATCGCCGACAGCATGGCCGATCCCACACTAGGATTGGGTCGGGTTTCATGAAACCTGACTTTGCCGAAAGTCGGCGATTTTTGAATTTCTCCGACCCGTTTTGCTCAACCCTACCCTTCACACATCCTCCATCCCATAGTGCAATGCCCATATACCCATCATACACATCCTCCATCCCATAGTCCAGTGCCCATATACCCATCACACATCCTCCATCCCATAGTCCCGTGCCCATATACCCATCACACATCCTCCATCCCATAGTCCCGTGCCCATATACCCATCACACATCCTCCATCCCATAGTCCCGAGCTGGGTGGCACTGAGCAGGGAGTTCCTGGAGATGTGCTGTTATGTAACCTGGCAGTGCGGCTCTGTGTGCGGCCGCTGATGATGCGATTTTCTACGCCGGTGACAATAGAGCGCGGCAGTAATAGAGGAGGGGGATTCATTTCTGTCATGTGCTCTCTGCTCCTTTCTGGGGGGCAGACAATGGCTGGAGCTTATGTTCCCAGGGATGATAGATGTCTCCCACCCGGTCAGTGTCTGCTGAGGTGTTGTGGAGTGGGAAAACTGTTGCTCACAGCAACCAATCACAGCTCAGCTTCTTTTACACTGCTCTGGTGAAATGAAAGATGCTTAGTGATTGGTTGCTATGTGGAATGGGCGTGGCTTGACACACACACACACACACACACACACACACACACACACACACACACATACATACATACACACACACACACACACACACACACACACACACTCAGCTTTATATATATAGATTTTTTTCTTTACGTTGGAGGGCCCAATTCCAGCTGTTGCTGTCGGACCTGTGATTTCTGTCTCCTCCACTGTGTACAGGATAATAGAGTATAATAAAGCAGTTATGGACGAGACGTAACTAACATTGTGCAGTGACTCTGCTTTCCATATAGTGATGGATATTTCTTGTTGATGAAACTATGATGTTTTTCACTTTAACCCTTTGTTAAACCCCTCTGATCAGTGCGATCACACAACATACAAGCCTCTGATGGCTCCGGTGATGCCCTGTACTACTGTAGTGCCGTGTATCATCACTGCTGTCAGTGTAATACTAACGGCCCCATACACATGAGATAAGAGTTGGCTGAACGGTCATTTGGCAGACGGCCATCTCTCCCGACTCCCCCATACACACAAATATTCCAGCTTTCCTGGGGTCTGTATGAGAGAGTCGCCTCCAGACTCCTGTAGCGGAGGATTATCTACAGGAGGAACAAACGGATTATCCTCTGAAATTCAGGATGTCCGATCCTTCTCTGCCCTGACATCATCTGTCAGGAGGCCCCCAAATACATTATATAGTCGCCCAAACCCCCGAAATCAGTGCTTTCATGGAACTTTAGTCTAATGTGTATGGGGGCTGTAAAAGGTAACTTATTGGACGCCGCCTGTGGCCTAATGGACCTTCATACATTGCAGCCCAGACCCCATTATTAGGCATGTAAGTACCGTAATAACTAGGCCGCCCCATACTATCCAGTACTTGGGGGCGGGGGGCATTCGGCCAAACTCTGTCACCTTCTTAGATGCCATGTTTGCTTTTCACAGCAGCAAGTGGTTAAACTGCCAGGGTTTTTGTTGAAGCCTCATCTGTGCCGTCCCTGCGGTGCACATCTATGTTCTGGGGCACAAAAAGACAAAAAAATTTAACCCCTTCCTGACCTGTGACGCCACGTGGGTATCATGAAAGTCGGTGCCATTCCGACCTGTGACGCCTATGTGGCGTCATGGAGGGATCGCGTCCCTGCAGATCGGATGAAAGGGTTAACTCCAATTTCACCAGATCTGCAGGGACAGGGGGAGTGGTACTTCAGCCCAGGGGGGGTGGCTTCACCCCCTCGTGGCTACGATCGCTCTGATTGGCTGTTAAAAGTGAAACAGCCAATCAGAGCGATTTGTAATATTTCACCTAGGAAAATGGTGAAATATTACAATCTAGCCATGGCCAATGCTGCAATATCATCGGCCATGGCTGGAAACCCTGATCTGCCCCGCCACCGATCACCTCCCCAGTCCTCCGTCCTGTGCTCCGCTCCCCCCGTCCTCCTGTCCGCTCCCCCCGTGCTCTCATCCAACCCCCCGTGCTCCGATCCCCCCCCTCATACTTACCGAGCCTCCCAGTGTCCGTCCGTCTGCTCCAAGGGCGCCGCCATCTTCCAAAATGGCGGGCGCATGCGCAGTGCGCCCGCCGAATCTGCCGGTCGGCAGATTCATTCTAGGTATATTTTGATCACTGTGATAAAACCTATCACAGTGATCAAAATAAAAAAAATTATAAATGAACCCCCGTTTTATCACCCCAATAGGTAGGGACAATAATAAAAATAAAGAAAATATATTTACTTTTATTTTTACACTAGGGTTAGGGTTAGAACAAGGGCTAGGGTTAGGGTTAGAATTAGGGTTAGTGTTAGAATTAGGGTATGTGCACACGCTGCGGATTTCGCTGCGGAACCGCAGCGTTTCCGCAGCTGAGGGTCCGCAGCGGTTTCCCAGAAGTTTACAGTACAATGTAAACCTATGGGAAATGAAATCCGCAGTGCACATGCTGCAGAAAAAAACGCACGGAAACACAGCGGTTTATATTCTGCAGCATGTCAATTCTTTGTGCGGATTCCGCTGCGGGTTTACACCTGCTCCAATAGAAAACTGCAGGTGTAAACCCGCAGCGGAAACCGCACTAGAAACCGCGATAAATCCGCAGTAAAAACCGAAGCGGTTTTGCACTGCGGATTTATCAATTCCGCTGCGGAAAATTCCGCAATGGAATCCGCAGTGTGGGCACATACCCTAAGGCTATGTGCGCACGGTGCGGATTTGGCTGCAGATCCGCGGCGGATTGGCCACTGCGGATTCGAAGCAGTTTTCCATCAGGTTTACAGTACCATGTAAACCTATGGAAAACCAAATCCGCTGTACCTATGGTGCGGAAAATACCGCGCGGAAACGCTTCATTGTATTTTCCGCAGCATGTCAATTCTTTGTGCGGATTCCGCAGCGTTTTACACCTGTTCCTCAACAGGAATCCGCAGGTGAAATCCGCACAAAAAAGCGCTGGAAATCCGCGGTAAATCCGCAGGTAAAACGCAGTGCCTTTTACCTGCGGATTTTTCAAAAATGGTGCTGAAAAATCTCACACGAATCCGCAACGTGGGCACAGCCTTAGGGTCAGGGTTGGAATTAGTTAGGGTTGGAATTACGGCTAGGGTTGGAATTAGGGTTAAGATTAGGCATGTGGTAAGGGTTATGGTTAGGGGTGTGTTGGGGTTAGGGTTATGGTTAGGGTTGGGATTAGGGTTAGGATTAGGATTGGGATTGGGTTAGGGGTGTGCCGGGGTTAGGGTTGTGGTTAGGGGTGTGTTGGGGTTAGGGTTGTGATTAGGGTTAGGGGTGTGTTGGAGTTAGAATTGAGGGGTTTCCACTGTTTAGGCACATCAGGGGTCTCCAAACGCAACATGGCGCCACCATTGATTCCAGCCAATCTTGCGTTCAAAAAGTCAAATGGTGTTCCCTCCCTTCCGAGCCCTGACGTGCGCCCAAACAGTGGTTTACCCCCACAAATGGGGTACCAGCATACTCAGGACAAACTGGGCAACAACTATTGGGGTCCAATTTCTCCTGTTACCCTTGCGAAAATAAACAATTGCTTGCTAAAACATAATTTTTGAGGAAAGAAAAATGATTTTTTATTTTCATGGCTCTGCGTTATAAACTTCTGTAAAGCACTTGGGAGTTCAAAGTGCTCACCACGCATCTGGATAAGTTCCTTGGGGGGTCTAGTTTCCAAAATGGGGTCACTTGTGGGGGGTTTCTACTGTTTAGGCAGATCAGGGGCTCTGCAAACGCAACGTGACGCCCGCAGACCATTCCATCAAAGTGCATTTCAAAACGTCACTACTTCCCTTCTGAGCCCCGACGTGTGCCCAAACAGTGGTTTACCCCCACATGTGGGGTACCTGCATACTCAGGACAAACTGGGCAGCAACTTTTTTTGGTCTAATTTCTCCTGTTACCCTTGTGAAAATAAAAAATTGCTTGCTGAAACATAATTTTTGCGGAAAGAAAAATGATTTTTTTATTTTCACGGCTCTGCGTTATAAACTTCTGTGAAGCACTTGGGGGTTTAAAGTGGTCACCGCACATCTAGATTAGTTCCATCGGAGGTCTAGTTTCCAAAATGGGGTCACATGTGGGGGAGCTCCAATATTTAGGCACACAGGGGCTCTCCAAATGCGACATGGTGTCCGCTAACGATTGGAGCTAATTTTTCATTCAAAAAGTCAAATGGCGCTCCTTCCCTTCCGAGCCCTGCCGTGTGCCCAAACAGTGGTTTACCCCCACATGTGAGGTATCAGTGTACTCAGGAGAAATTACCCAATACATTTTAGGATCCATTTTATCATGTTGCCCATGTGGAAATGAACAAATTGAGGCTAAATAAATTTTTTGTGAAAAAAAAGTACTTTTTCATTTTTATGGATCAATTTGTGAATCAGCTGGGGGTTCAAAGTGCTCACTATGCATCTAGATAAGCTCCTTGTGGGGTCTAGTTTCCAAAATGGGGTCACTTGTAGGGGAGCTCCAATATTTAGGCACACAGGAGCTCTCCAAACGCGACATGGTGTCCGCTAAAGATTGGAGCCAATTTTTCATTGAAAAAGTCAAATGGCGCTCCTTCCCTTCCGAGCCCTGTTGTGCGCCCAAACAGTGGTTCCCCCCCATATGGGGTATTGGCATACTCAGGACATATTGTACAATAACTTTTGGGTTCCAGTTTCTCTTTTTACCCTTGGGAAAATAAAAAAAATTGTTGCTAAAAGATCATTTTTGTGACTAAAAAGTTAAATGTTCATTTTTTCCTTCCATGTTGCTTCTGCTGCTGTGAAGCACCTGAGGGGTTAATAAACTTTTTGAATGTGGTTTTGAGTACCTTGAGGGGTGCAGTTTTTAGAATGGTGTGACTTTTGGGTATTTTCAGCCATATAGACCCCTCAAACTGACTTCAAATGTGAGGTGGTCCCTAAAAAAAATGGTTTTGCAAATTTCGTTAGAAAAATGAGAAATCACTGGTCAAATTTTAACCCCTATAACTTCCTAGCAAAAAAAAATGTTGTTTCCAAAATTGTGCTGATGTAAGTAGACATGTGGGTAATGTTATTTATTAACTATTTTGTGTCACATAACTCTCGTTTAATAGAATAAAAATTCTAAATTAGAAAATTGCGAAATGTTCAAATTTTTTGCTAAATTTCCATTTTTTTCACAAATAAATGCAAAAATTATCGACCTAAATTTACCACTAACATGAAGCCCAATATGTCATGAAAAAATAGTCTCAGAACCGCTAGGATCCGTTGCAGAGTTATTACCTCATAAAGGGACACTGGTCAGAATTGCAAAAAACGGCCAGGTCATTAAGGCCAAAATAGGCTGGGTCATGAAGGGGCTAATAAATGTTTAACGTGTTAAAAATTATAAAATATGTTGTCTCGGATCCCTCTCCGTGCTGCCACTAATTCGTCACGTATCCGCTCTAGCACGTGACTTGGGGTTGTGCCTGCAAGGGTTAATCTATCTCCCCACTCTCAGTGCAGCATTCAACCTCTGTCCTATGCTGTAATGGGAGCATAAATCACACACCGACTCGGGCCACACACCCGCTTATACACGCTGCCACCACTCATCGAACACACGGGCGATGAGTCCCGGAAATATTAATAATAATATTGTCTACCACTCATAAGGCTCACACACCTTATGCTTTGGATTTGTTAGAACATTCAAGGTTCAACTTGTTAAAGTTTTATACTTTAATACAAAAGGTTCAGTGCTTACAGTAAGAAAAAGATATAAAAATATGATAATAAAAAGACATATAGCTTATGCAAAACAGTATAAAATAAACAAGAAAAAACTTACAGAAATCATCTAACTCGGTAGTATAGCTTTGGTCTGGAGGTCAGATTTCTAGACCAGCTTCTCGGGTTAATATCATAATTGCTTGTTTTTGATTGGACCACGGCCGCACTACCAATGAATATATTATTTTCTCTTGAGATCCTTTGTGTAAAAGTTCTCACAGAGATACTATCAGGCCGTAATTGACATCTCTCTTCCAAGAGCTAGGAGGTGTCCCGAGCACGTATCTGGTTCTGCCCCACCTTGGCGAGATAGGCCATCAGCATTGCCATGATCAACGCCCTTCTTATGCTGAATTGTGAAATCATATTGCTGTAATATCAAACTCCATCTAAGCAATTTCCCATTGTCCCCAACTACTCTGTTGCGCCAGCTCAATGGGTTATGATCTGTGATCACGGTGAAGTTGCGCCCATAGGTATGGTTGCAGCTTCTGCAGAGCCCACACAATTGACAAACATTCCTTTTCAATGGTGGCATAAGCCACTTCTCTGGGCAAGAGTTTCCTGCTTAGGTAAAGAATTGGGTGCTCCTCTCCTTGTTGGTTCACCTGGCTGAGAACCGCACCTAGCCCATAGGTGCTGGTATCTGTCTGCACTACAAACTGGCGAGTTAAATCTGGGGCCTGCAGGACGGGTGAACTAACCAATGCCAACTTTAGGGCAGAAAATGATTCCTCACACTGAAGACTCCAGGAGACAATTTTGGGAAGCTTCCTCCTGGTCAGATCAGTTAACGGTTTGGCCAGAGAACTGTAGTTTGGTACAAACCAACTATAGTAGCCAGCTGTACACAGGAAGGACAGTACCTGCTTCTTGGTTCGTGGGGTGGCCCAGGCTGTAATGGCTTCTACCTTCCCTGGCTCAGGTTTTAGCAGTCCTCCCCCCACCCGGTGTCCCAGGTATTGTACTTCCCGCATGGCTACCTGACACTTCCCTGGCTTAACAGTAAGATCTGCAGTTTTCAGCCTTTTGCAACACCTGAGAAAGATGTACGAGGTGTTCCTCCCAAGAATCACTAAAAATGGCTATATCATCAAGATAAGGGATGGCAAAACCATGACATCCTTCCAATAAGTGATTGACCAACCTCTGGTACCAAATGGTATCACCAGAAACTCAAACAGTCCGAATGGCATTATAAAAGCAGACCTCTCCTGAGCTTCTCTGGTCAGTGGTATCTGCCAGTATGAAGACAAAAGAAAAAATCCAGCTCACCATAGTTGTAGTCCCTGGAGGCTCGGAGCACGGAAACACTGTGTCAAGGCGTGAGGAATGCAGGAAATAGAAAAAAATCCAGCTCAACGAGGTGGTGAAAAAGCAAAGTCTTGGTACTTTATTCACTTCATATCAAAAAATAGAGGATAAAACAACAGCACAATATAATTAAAAACACTATCTACGCGTTTCTGGTGACATAGCACCCTTAGTCATGACTAAGGGTGCTATGTCACCAGAAACGCGTAGATAGTGTTTTTAATTATATTGTGCTGTTTTATCCTCTATTTTTTGATATGAAGTGAATAAAGTACCAAGACTTTGCTTTTTCACCACCTCGTTGAGCTGGATTTTTTTCTATTTCCTGCTATCTGCCAGTATCCCCTACTTAGGTCCATGATGGTGAGGTACGATGCTTTAGCTAGCTGCTCTAACAGCTCGTCTATCCTCAGCATGGGGTAGACCTCACATGTAGTCAATACATTTAATTTCCTGTAGTCTACACAGAACCGGGTAGTGCAGTCCTTTTTTTGGGACAAGAACCACAGCAAGGCCCAGGCACTCTGGGATTTTTGTATGACCTTGAGGTTTAGCATCTCTACCTGTTCCTTCATGTGTGCCTTCACCTCTGCTGACACACGGTATGCAGACAGCCGTACTGGGGGATCAGTACCAGTGTCCACATGGTGAGCTGCTAAGTGTGTCCTCCCAGGCTCCCCTGTGAAGACTTCAGTGAACTCGGTGAGCGCCCCCATCAGCTCAGACCGCTGACTGTGGGATAGCTCCGGGTTAAACTCTGCTGACTCCAGGGACTCAATGTACTGAGTCCCAGCCCCCACATCTAGTAAAAGATCGGCCTCCCCCTCTTCAGGCAGGCTACAGACAGGTAAGACACAGGTCTCCCTGTCATGATGAGCCTTCAACATATTCACATGAAATACTTTCTGATGCTTTGCATGCTCATCTAGTGTCACCACATAATTAACATCATTTAGTCGCTTATGTACAGTATATGGTCCCATGCGGCCTGCAATTTATTCTGTAACATAGGGACCAACACCCAAACCTTCTGACCCTCCTTGTATGCCCTCAGTCTGGCATTACGGTCGTACCAGACCTTCTGGTTGATTTGGGCCTGGGTCACGTTCTCATGGGCCAGGTTGCCCAGTTTTTGCATTCTCTCTGAGCCGCAGTACATATTCAACCACTGAGACTCCAGTGGTTCTGGGGTCGTCCTCCCAACAGTCCTTAATGAAATCAAGTGGCCCCCTGACCCTCCTCCCATAAACCAGTTTAAAGGGGGAGAATCCAGTAGACGCCTGGGGTACCTCTCTGTAGGCAAACAACAGATGGGGGAGGTACCGCTCCCAGTCTCTCCCTTCAATCTCCACCAGCATTTTGAGCATTTGCTTTAATGTTCCGTTAAAACGCTCGCAGAGTCTGTTGGTTTGGGGATGATAGGCGCTGGACACAAAATGCTGTACTTGTATCCTTTCACAGAGGCTTTCCATCAGATCAGACATGAACTGGGTTCCATGATCGCTTAACATTTCCCTAGGGAAACCCACACGAGAGAACACAGTCAGTAAAGCATCCGCCACTTTGTCTGCTCGGATGGAGGACAGTGCCACAGCTTCCGGGTATCGTGTAGCATAGTCCACCACTGTGAGGATGTACTTTTTGCCAGAGCTGCTAGGGATTGCAAGTAGCCCTATGATATCCACAGCCACTCGCTGGAAAGGTTCATCGATCACAGGCAGTGGTATCAATGGAGCCTTCTGTATATTCCCGGACTTTCCAACTCTCTGACAAACTACACATGGTCGGCAGTAATTGGCAATATCTGTCCCCATCTTGGGCCAATAGAAGTTATGTGTCAGGCAAGCTTTAGTCTTTTGTATTCCAAGGTGTCCGGCCAGAGGAATTTCATGGGCAATTCTCAATAATTGTTCCCTAAATGGATAAGGGATGATCAGCCGCCGTTCATAGTCCCAAGATTCTGTAGTATCCCTGGGGATAGTCTCTGTATACAGTCTGCCCTGGTCCCAGTATACTCTCTCTTTGTCAGAAGCAGCAGGGGGTCGGTCTGCAAGACATCTGAGCTCCTCCAGACTGACATCTGTCTGCAGGGCCTCCTGGAAGCTCTGACTGTCAGCCTGCAGGCCCTGGCCTAGTGTGACTGCCAGGCCCTGGTCTGAAGCTGAGTTTTCAGTGTCTGTTATCAGGGACCTTGGTGGGTTTGCCATGTGAGGAGGCTCCGGGACCACAGTATGGGCCTCCTGTCCTGGCAGTTCTGTCTGAGACTCATCCTCTAATCTCTGGGCCTGAGTCTGAGCCGCAGCCTGACTCCGGGTCACAGCTGCCACATAATTAGACATTTTCCCTCCTCGCACGGTATCTCAGGTGGGTCACCGTCTTTCACCTTCTCTGTAGCATTTACTTGCAAGGGAGGAACATAGTGGGACACCATCCTCCCGAGGTCAGTGCCTAGCAACACATTGGTGGGAATAGCCTCTGATACTCCCACTTCTCTCAGTCCTTTCCCTGCTCCCCAGTCCAGGTACACACGGGCCATGGGCACGGCAGGGCTGACCCCTCCAATCCCGGTTATAGACAGTCTTTCCTGGTATGATATCCGCAGGGGTTATCATGGCTGGACGTACCAGGGTCACCTCTGCCCCAGTGTCCCTGAGACCAATGGTGACTTTATTGCCAACAGTGACAGATTGACAGTTCTCATTAGCCCTCGCATCAGAGTCGGCCACAAAGAGGACAGACGGTGGGTGCACAGACGGCTTTGTGGTGGTAGTTGGGCGTTTCTCCCCATCAGGGCAGACAGCGCTAACATGTCCCACTTTGTTATAGGAGAAGCACCGGCGTGCATCCCCTAGAGAATGTCTATTCCCCGGGGCCCCATAGAAGGTGGGGTTGGACAGCACTGGTGATCGGCCGGCAGAGGGGGAAGGGTCCCTGTTTGGCTTACCTCCCCTCCAGCTGAATCCCGGTGGCTTCCGCACCTCAGGCATCCTGTTAGCCACATAGCAGTCCGCAATCCTTGCATTAAACCAAGCAAAGAAAGTGGGTCCTAGAGCAACTTGTGAAAATATATATATACATTTTATTCAAAATTCCAACAAGACAATATTTAGTCATAAAAACAGATAAATATAGAGAAAATCAGGGTAAAGCGACAGCATGGTGCCACGTCCGCAGACCAGTTGGTGAAAATGTAATCATGAAGTAAATAGATAATACAGATATGCTTGTATCAAAGTACAGACAGCAGAAATACTAAATACACTGACAAAAAATGCTACACATATGTTTGTATAATCCAAGTTAACATGGCCAGGTGCTGAATGTGCTAACAGAGCATATGGTACTTCATAAATGCATATATGAGCCCAGAATGTAAACAAGTAATAACTGCATAATACTGCATGATACAGGGAAACATTAGGGTTGAGATAATAATATACAAGGAATAGTACTAAAGTGCAGCGTATACAGGCCAAAGTCATTCAGACTGTGCAGGAACAAGAAGTCTGTAAATGGCATGCAGTGGGTGATATGAAAAAAGAAGAAATGCTTGTCATGAACCAACCTGGATGCGGGACGTGGGAGAACAGACCCCAACGCGCGTTTCGCAATGTTGCTTCCTCGGGGAGCGTCAGCCCGATCCGCAGTTTGTGGCTCCCGATCACACAAGAATTGTCGTGCATCCTTCTGTGGGCACATGTGAAGAAATTGATCCGTTAAGTCCTCAAAACTGTTAACAGAAAGTCCCCTGATCCATTGGTGGAACGTGGTCCTCAAGGTGCTCACAACATCCACATAGCTGTCAGTTGATCCACGTTGTAGGTTCCGGAACTTTCTCTGATACACTTCTGGTGTTAGGTTGTATTTCCTGATCAGGGCCTCTTTTATGGCCTCATAGTTCCCATCTAGCTCTGGTGGGAGGCCAGCAAAAACTTCCAGGGCTTTGCCTCTCAACCCTGGGGTTAAATGCTGTGCCCACTGCTTACGGGGTAGATGGTATTGCCTGCAGGTTTTTTCAAACCCCCGAAGGAAAGAATTCAAGTCCGTATCCTTCTCCATCACAGGTAAGTTTTCCAGACGTGGTCTCCTTGGATTTATGTCCTGGGAGGGGGTTAGCTGAGGACTGATACCCCTCTCTATTTGAGCCATCTGAAGCTGGAAAGCTCTGTCCTCCCAGCATTCTGCAGCCTCTCTCTCAGCCCGGTCCCGGCATTCTGCAGCAGCAGCCTGTTGGTACTATAGAATAAGCTGCATGCGCAGATTGGGATCACTTGTTCCCAGCCGTTGTAAGTCCATTTGTAAAGCACAGTCCATAGGCTCCTCAGCACTGGCATTTCCATCAGTCATCTCCGGTGCAAGAGCTGGCATTGCTGGGTCTCTCTGAGGTGGACTCTCTCCTTGCCCAGATGCTTCAGCACTTTGCTCCATGTCCTGCTCAACCAAGGCGTGTATCAGCCGCTCCCTGGATCTGTCGGCCGTCTCTATTCCTCTCTGCTCACAGAGGTCGGTCAGAGATTCTTTGCTCTGCTTCTTGTACTGGGCTGCCATATCAGTGAACAGCCTTTGCCAAATAAAAGATAGAAAAGAAAAACGGGGAAGGAAAACTGTTTGCAAGTATGTCTAAGTAAGCACCGAGTTGAACCTGGTAGAACTTGTGCACTCCTCGCAAGGATACCAATTCTTTAGTACAGGGAATAATTGCTTAAACCATGCACTAATGCTCTAATAGAAATAATTCTATCCCACCGCTGCCACAATTGTCACGGATCCCTCTCCATGCTGCTACTAATTCGCCACGTGCCCGCTCTCAGCACTTGACTTGGGGTTGTGCCTGCAAGGGTTAATCTATCTCCCCACACTCAGTCCAGCGTTCAGCCTCTGTCCTGTGCTGTAATGGGAGCATAAATCACACACCGACCCCGGCCACACACCCGCTCATACACGCTGCCACCACTCACCGAATACAAGGGCGATGAGTCCCGGAAATATTCTTAATAATATTGTCTACCACTCATAAGGCTCACACACCTTAGGCTATGGATTCGTTAGAACATTTAAAGGGCCACTGTCACCCCCCCCCCCCCAGCCATTATAAACTAAAAGAGCCATCTTGTGCAGCAGTAATGCTGCAGTCTAACAAGGTGGCTCTTTTAGTTTTTGATTCATTTATTACCTCAAAAAAGCGTTAGGCCACACATACCAGATATTGTACCAGGAGGCGGCCCGAATCGTCCTCTATGAAGCTCCCAACTGCCGTCACTCTTCTCTTCAGGGGCGATGGTACCCGCCCCCTGAGCGCTGTTATCTTCTGAAATCCGGCGCCTGCGCTGTGCGTGCCTGCCTGGGGCCTGCGCAGTGTTCATTGTCAGTGCGGCCACACTGTTGCTGAATCCCCCGCCCCGCACTGTTATTCATTATGCACAGTGTGGGGCTGGGGTTCCTGGGAAGGCGGGGGAGCTGGGGAGCGTCGGAGCTGGGGAGCATCTAAACAGCGCAGTGTGCATTCCCAGGAACCCCAGCCCCGCACTGTGCATAATGAATAACAGTGCGGGGCGGGGGATTCAGCAACAGTGTGGCCGCACTGACAATGAACACTGCGCAGGCCCCAGGCAGGCACGCACAGCGCAGGCGCCGGATTTCAGAAGATAACAGCGCTCAGGGGGCGGGTACCATCGCCCCTGAAGAGAAGAGTGACGGCAGTTGGGAGCTTCATAGAGGACGATTCGGACCGCCTCCTGGTACAATATCTGGTATGTGTGGCCAATTTTTAAAACGCTTTTTTGAGGTAAGCAATGAATCAAAAACTAAAAGAGCCACCTTGTTAGACTGCAGCATTACTGCTGCACAAGGTGGCTCTTTTAGTTTATAACGGCTGGGGGGGGGGTGACAGTGGCCCTTTAAGGTTCAACTTGTTAAAGTTTTATACTCTAATACAAAAAGGTTCAGTGCTTACAGTAAGAAAAAGGTATAAAAACATGATAATAAAAAGACATACAGCTTATGCAAAACAGTGTAAAATAAACAGGAGAAAACATACAGAAATCATGCAACTTGGTAGTCTGCTTTCTGCTCCCTGTGGGGGGGGGGGGGTGAATATGGAGTTGGTGGAACACATCAGCTTCTCAGGCTGCCCTCGCATGTGAACTCGATTCTAGGTATACAGGTCTAATTTATAGCTTTGGTCTGGAGGTCAGATTTCTAGACCAGCCCCTCAGGTTAATATCATAATTGCTTGTTTTTGATTGGACCATGGACACACTACCAATGATTATATTATTTTCTCTTGAGATCCTTTGTGTAAAAGTTCTCACAGAGATACTATCAGGTTGTAATTGACATCTCTCTTCCAAGAGCTAGGAGGTGTCAAGTGTTACCCTCTCTTCTTGGTCCTAGCTAGACCCCCTGGTGAGATTTGGAGAAAGAAGTCTGCTTGTCTCAGGAAAATACATATTAACACCTGGGTGAGTCCGGCAGCTTTCAGGACAGATTTTACTAGTCACACAATACCTATACATAGGTCACTGCACGCGCGCGCGCGCACACACACACACACACACACACACACACACACACACACACACACACACACACACACACACACACACACACACACATTTATGTGTGTATATATATATATACACATTTCGCCACATGTGTCTTCTGCTTTTTCCATGTTTTTTTCTTTTTACAAGAATTATTGGAGCCAATTTTCTTTAGAAACATTTCAATATCTGTTTTTTTTCTGGTGTTTTTCTTGTAAGATAGGAAAGCCTAAGGCCAGAAATAATCCCCATAAATCAGGAGACTTTGGGATCAGATCATTTCTGTCCGCGTTGATTGTGGAAACAAAAAAGCTTTTCTAAAAGCCTCAAACTTCTGTTTGTGAATCAGAGCTGAGATCTAACATGATAGAAGATCCCAGTGCGGGAAGACGGGAAACCTTCATATAGACGGCCGGTGGTGATGGAGTCAGTGACCGACTCTGGCCAAATATGTCTCTAGAGCCGTAGTAGAAGATGAAGATGTCGTTCTCACCATGAAGTAGTTATTTCTCATGTCGCTTGTAATGAATATCTCCTGCAGTATTGCTAATGCCGATTCCAGGGTCGGTAAATGAGACGAGAATTAGCGTTATGGAAGAGGAGTCTATGAGGAACGTATTCAGCTGCCGACTCCGAGGAAGAAACTGCTTGTTGTCTGTGGCCTAAAATATATAGGATTTATTAGTAGATGTAAAGAAGGAAACTAAATACTGTAAAATAATAAATCTCCTCCTATGTTTCCCTTATTATCTCCAGTAATTGTATTATTACACAGGATTCTTATGATGTTACATCGGCTCATCTTCTCATTCAGGTCTCTACAATATCGGATCCTCTCAGTGAAGATCTTCTACAAAAGAGAATTGTCCTGATTTACCCATCAAAGATGGATATGGACAGAGACAAGATGGCGGAGAGGATATTACACCTCACCCTAGAGATCCTCTTCCGGCTTACTGGAGAGGTGAGAGATTCTGATGACGTCACATTACATCATTCTTATCTATGGGAATAACAGATGGACAGAACTGGAGAGGTGAGGACTCTGGAAATGTCTGTAGTGAGATTTATTAATGTGTCTCTCCATTACCAGGATTACACAGTGGTGAAGAAGACCTCTAGTGATCGCTGTCAGGACCCTGTGTCTGAGGGATGGGGAAGACCCCTGAGCCCAATCACGGGGCCTCCACCTCACCCCCTGATCCATGAGGACATCAATGACCAGAAGATCCTAGAACTCACCTACAAGATGATTGAGCTGCTGACTGGAGAGGTGACACTGCTGGGAATGGTGGGACATTATACAGTAACACTATGAAGGGATCGGGGGGATGACGGTATCATTGTATGTGTCAGGTTCCTATAAGGTGTCAGGATGTCGCCGTCTATTTCTCCATGGAGGAGTGGGAGTATTTAGAAGGACACAGAGATCTGTACAAGAACGTGATAATGGAGGTTCCCCAGCCCCTCACATCTCCAGGTAATAGACAGGACTAAATACACACGGCCTATAATTATCTGTATATATAGATTGAATTCAGTCCCTGTATATGTGTCCTCCAGATCTATCCAGTAAGAGGACAACACCAGAGAGATGTCCCCATCCTCTTCTTCCACAGGACTGTAAACAAGAAGATCCCAGTGCTCCTCAGGATCATCAGGTAGATGGAGAGAAGGTGTCAGGAGATCTCCCCTATGATGTGTAGACGCCGGTGAAGGTGTTGTGCTCAGTCTTGTTTTATCCACCAGTATTATATGTTTTATACTTGTGTAATGAGAATGGCGGAGATGGCAGGATTAGAGCTGATCATAGATGGGACTTCTCCAGCTGTCGGTGACTTTTATAATATTTGTTTCAGGATGAAGATCTGACCCATATTAATACTACAGAGACATATGTGAGGGGGGATGAGTGGTGTAAAGAGGAGATTCCCACATATGACTACCCAGGTGAGTAGTAACCACTAAATGCAGAGAAGTCACAGATTCTTCTCAGTCACCGGCTGTGGCTGCTTTATCGGTGGTGTAGTCCGGCCGTATCACCATGATCACCATTTTGCCTCTAGACCACAACATTCTCCTCCACCCAAAACTGTTCAAATGACTTTGGGCATTAAAAGCCCTTTTCTATAGAACTTACAACCTGGTAGATCCACCTACCCCCTGGTATTAGTGTGAGGGTGATCCCTTAAAGCGAGATCTATATGATTGCTTGTACCTGACCCAATATAGGCCGAGTGCACACTTAAAGAGTCACACTGAGCACAGAGTTAGATGTATACTCCTTTCTCAGCAAAGGCTTGCACACAACTGAAGTTTATTCTCAAGACAGAGACAGGAAATGGTGTCACACAATCTTCTGAGGAGCCAGTGTCAGTCTATGATAGGTCCAATTCAACTTCATTTCCATATATGGTGTCCAGTATCTTAGCTTCTGCATTCCAAGGATTCCTTCCAGGGTGTTTTCTGAAGACACAGACGCCATCTTGGTACACCGTATCTGAACTGACTTATATAAGGGTTAATAATTGATTTCATTAGCCATTCTCCTTCACATTAGAAGATGTTGATCGTTAGCTGCCCAGATCTGTAAACTATAAAGCCAAATGACAGCGTACGTAGTATGTGCTGACAAGGTAGAAAATCACTTGAAGAAAAATATGATGATGGGCCTGTAAGAGAAAGCGGAGGGTAATGATGCTGTTGGCTTCCTAGAACCCTGAGATCTTATCGGAGGAATCTCCCTTCTCTCCCTTCTGTGCTGCTGAATGTGATCATATGGTCCCTACAAGACCAGGTCCCGTCTTTCTGGCCAAACTTCACTTTTATGATCGACAACATTAAATGTGCAGTGAGGCCAAGTGTGAATTTCTGGACAATAACAGAGTTTCCCTTTATCCTGACTTTTCACTTTGTATTAAAACCGACTAACTTCAATGAGGATTGTGATAATCTACATAAACCCATCACACCGGTGCCATGATATATCTCTGAGCTGTGCGTGGCTGATGGCTGTAATATACATTTATTCCCGCCTGCAGGAGATGTGTTGGCTCCAGCCCTGGTTTCATGGATTCACTCCACCTCATAAATTACATTGTTTTTTATCCTAAGAAATTCAGATTACTGCACAATCTCTCCTGAAATGGGGAGCAATATTATTTCCTCTAATCTTCTGGTCAGGATTCATAGTAGCTCCAATGGTTCACCATAAATGAAGGCAACTCTGGTTTACTGCTGTGTAATCTGTATTTGTAGTTATCAGTTAATGAGATTCTCGTGCTCTGGGGCGGGGCTGTGGGTGGGGCTTTATGTGGTGCTCTGGGCGGGGCTTCATGTGGTGCTCTTGGGCGGGGCTTCATGTGGTGCTCTGGGGTGGGGTTTTATGTGCTGCTCTGATTACATATTCATGTGTATTGGCTTATGACAGGTCGCTGATCCCTCACTGTCCGGCCCCCATTTTTACATAATGCATATAATAGTGTTGATATTATTGTTGATAATGCCTATAATATTGTGGCTATTGGGAGGCTTAGAAAAAAATAAAATAACATGCAGCAAAACTTCACCAACGGCGCCTGTCCAGTAATATGTATCTCTTATTTATAGATGCTACTGCGCAGGCGCTGCTGGTGACATTTTGCTGAATGTAATTTTTTTCTAAGCCTCTCAATAGCCACAATATTATAGGCATTATCAACAATAAGATCAACACTATTATATGCATTATGTAAAAATGGGGGCAGGTCAGTGAGGGATCAGCGACCTATCATAAGCCAATACAGATACATATGTAATCAGCGCACCACATAAAGCCCCGCCCACAGCCCCGCCCCAGAGCACTACAAAGCCCCGCCCACAGCCCTGCCCCAGAGCACGAGAATCTCATTAGCTGAAAACTACAAATACAGACTAAACAACAACCACAAGACGGATTTCATCACCAGGTATCGGTGTAATCAGTATAACGGCACCGACCTGACAGTGTCTGTAGTCACTGAGCACAATCCTGCTGACAGGTTCCCTATAAGACATCTCCGCTCTGCACTATTATACACAGTTCTCTATAAATGTGTAATATTTCTTCTTGAAACTCATCTGACAGAAAATATTGGAGCTTCCGATAGTTTAGATTGTGAAGTCCCCGAGCCCCGTGCTCTAATTCCCCCAGAGAGGTTTCACCACTAGCTCCTCATTTATTACTGATGGAGACTGTTCAGTTTGAGTATTTCAGTAGATGTTATTGTCTATAGTCAGTTTCTGATTACAGTAGTGTCCAGAATCCTCTGATTTATCCTCTCCCCGCAGCCAGTTTTGTGTTCTTAATCAGGCCCCATTTTTACAATCTGACGTGGTCACTTTATGTGGTGATAACTTTATTCACAAAGGATAATAGAAAACAAATGGATCTTACAAATTATTTTCCAGCTTCTCACAATCCCCTACATACGATTGTACACTACTCTCTGGGCACATGGCAGTGTTCAGAAGGGAAGGAGCGCCATTTAGCTGTTTGACTGCAGATCTAGCTGGAATAGTTTGCAGACACAATGTATTGGGAGCACTGTTCGTGGTCAACGGGCAGCTCAAAAGATCTCCACCATGAACATGCTTGGCACTATCTTCTCTGCTTTCCATATCCCAAGGATCGCCTTGCTCATCGCCCTTTAACACCATTACATGGATCTGGACTTACACTGGGACCCCTAGGCTTGGACCATGGTGTTACCTGCTATTCTGTGGTGTTAGATGGCAAGAAGAATAGTCAGGTAGCCGGGTCAGAACCGGAAGGACAGAATACAGAATCAGAAGACACAAGAGTAGTCAGTAAACGGGCCACGGTCACAACAGGAAACAAATACACAAGCCGCAAGCTGAGCACAGAGGACTGAACCAGAGGAGAACAACGCTGTTTCTGGCAGATTCCGGCCATGTGCTTTGAGCTTTAGTAGGGTGTGGTTCAGCAGGAATAGATCCCAGATGAGATTGGACACACCATATGCAGAAGCCCTAATATGACTAAATGATGGAAAGCCAGAATAGTCGAAATACCCATAAAGTGATTCCATTTTATAAATTAATTCACTGAGGGTTATAATCTATACATATGTGGTCAAAATTGTTGGTACCAACAGAAAAGCAGGTGTGTCCAGCAAGTGACGAAGGTAAAAAATAACTTTTAATGAAAATAAATTAAAAATATATCCATATATATGGTATCCAGCACTCAGTGCACATTGGCTATAGAACCTAATGACAATCTACGAGTTTCGACCTGGTGGTCTTAGTCATGATCGGCTTTTCTGTTGGATTCATTGTGGCTACTTCACCCTGGTTCGTGCGAGGTGTTTGGTGATCACACAGGAGGTCAAGATAAAAGACATGGTGAGCTTATTTTTTTTCCTCAAAATTGTTGGTACTCCTCGTTTAATGACAGAAAAACCCACAATGGTGACAGAAGTAACTTGAATCTGACAAAAGTAATAAGAAATAAAAGATCTATGAAAATGAACAAATGAAAGTCGACATTGCTTTTCAACCATGCTTCCACAGAATTTAAAGAAAAATAAAACTCATGAAATAGGCCTGGACAGAAATGATGGTACCCCTGAAAATAATGTGACAAAAGGGACATGTTAAATCGCGGTGTGTCCACTAACTAGCATCACAGGTGTCTACACTCTTGGAATCAGTGAGTGGCCTGTATATAGGGCTACAGATACTCACTGTGCTGTTGGGTGACATGATGTGTATCACAGTCAACATGCACCAGAGGAAGCGAAGGAAAGAGTTGTCTCAGGAGATTAGAAAGAAAATTATAGACAAACATGTTAAAAGTTATAAGGCCTTCTCCAAGCAGCTTAAAGTTCCTGTGACTACATGTTAGTGCTAGCGGAACGCACCGAGTAAATATAGATGTTATTATTGGTGCCTTCGCAGCCCGGGGTCCAACGTGCAGGAGGAACCTGCTGCTAGCAAATGACGGCACTATATGGCTGTATAAGCGAACTCTGTTACTTCACAGAGTTGCACAGAAAGAAGACGCTGTGCCCTGTTAACGTCACAGGGGAACACAGGTAACTGCTGAGCTGATGGCAGTCAGTGGTCACGCACTCAGAGAAGCACACAAAACACTCCTCTCCGGTGGAACCGGAATTCTAGAGGCTATGAGCCAACCCTGAATACATTCATACAAAACTCCTCACCGGAGGTGCCGGTATTCTAGGGGCTTATTTCAGCCAAACCATGTCCATATACAACCGTGACCACAATAGCAAAGCTCATACACATGTTGATACTAGCGCATGGCCATGCGACCATGCAAACGTTTTATAGCTGCAGCAACTTCAGGACCTTCCTAGAGGACCAATGGGAGCTGCCACAGTACCTGAGCAACTTCAGGACCTTCCTAGAGGACCAATGGGAGCTGCTGCACTACCTGAGCATGTGACCCCTGACCTCCATTGAGAGGTCTTACGTGGGGCATGCTCAGAAGGGGAAAAGCAGGACTTAGTCCCAGAGACGTCTGATGAGACTACGGAGCGTGAGAGAGCGTCGGCATGAATGTTCTTCTCCCCGGAGAGAAAATGGAGGGTGAAATGGAACCGGGAGAAGAACTGGGACCATCTGGTCTGGCGAGAATTTAGCCGCTGGGCAGTCTGAATATAGACCAAGTTCTTGTGGTCGGTGAAAACTTGGAAGGGAAAATGAGCCCCCTCCAAGAGGTGTCTCCACTCTGAGAAGGCCAACTTCATAGCTAGCAACTCCCTGTCCCCTATGGAATAATTTCTCTCCGCCGGTGTGAAGGTCTTAGAGAAAAAGAAGCAGGGATGCTTCTGACCTTGAGCATCCTTTTGGAATAGGACTGCTCCAGCACCGACAGATGAGGCATCCACCTCCATTATGAAAGTTTTATCTACATCGGGGCAATGTAGAATGGGAGCACTAGCAAAGTGGGACTTAATAGAGAGGAAGTCCTTGAAGACCTCCTCCGACCACAATTTGGGATTTGCTCCCTTTTTGGTGAGGGCAACCAAAGGAGCTACCAAAGTTGAGAAGTGGGGAATGAACTGGCGATAGTAATTAATGAACCCCATAAAGCGCTGCACCGCTTTCAGAGAATGGGGTTCCTGCCAGTCCATCACAGCCTGTAGCTTGGCAGGATCCATAGCCAATCCTTGGGCCGAGAAGATATAGCCCAGGGAAGGCAAAGACTCCTGCTCAAACACACACTTCTCCAACTTAGCATTGAAGGAATTTGCCCGTAGGAGGTCGAAGTCTTTGCAAACATCTCTATATCTGGAGAGTAGATGAAAATATCATCCAGGTAGACTACAACCGAGGTAGAGAGCATATCCCGGAAGATATCGTTTACAAAGTCTTGGAAAATGGCGGGGGCATTACAGAGCCCAAAGGGCATCACCAGATATTCATAGTGCTCATCCCTGGTGTTAAAAGCAGTCTTCCATTCGTCCCCCTCACAGATACGAATCAGTTTGTAAGCACCCCGCAGACCTAGTTTAGTAAACACTCTTGCTCCCTGAAGCCTGTCAAAAAGCTCAGATATCAGGGGCAATGGGTACTTGTTCTTAACGGGGATGGCGTTAAGACCCCTGTAGTCTATGCATGGACGTAATTCTCCGTTTTTCTTCTGCACGAAGAAAAACCCAGCCCCTGCAGGTGACACAGACATCCTAATGAATCCCTTTGCCAGATTCTCCTGGATGTACTGAGACATTGCCTCAGTCTCCGGGAGAGACATAGGTAGACTTGTCCCCGGGGAGGCTAAGCACCAGGCAAGAGGTCAATAGGACAGTCATAGGGGCGGTGAGGCGGAAGGGTCTCTGCAGCCCTTATGGAGAACACGTTTACATAGGGCCAATATTGCTTGGGGAGAGAGGAGAGATCTGCGGGTCCCTCTGTAGTAGCAACCTGAATGCATTCCCTCTGACATCTACCCCAAAAAGATTCACTCCATCCCAAAATCCTGCCTGTGGACCTCTCAATATGAGGAGAGTGGTACCGTAGCCAAGGTATCCCTAACAGGACCTCATCAATTCCCTCAGGAATGACGAGCAGAGATATTATCTCCTGATGAGATGGCGACATGGATAGAGTAAATGGGATGGTCTGGTGTGTAATCTGTGAGGGCAGTGTCGACCCATTTACCACTCGTACGGTCACTGGTTGGGCGAGCATCACCAGAGGTATTGTGTGTCGTTGGGCGAAGGCAGAAGACATAAAATTGCCCTCCGCCCCGGAATCCACGCAAAGCTCTACCGAATGAGTGGATGGACCAATGGTAATTGTCCCCTTAAAGTAAAATTTGGAGGCAAACGTTCCCGTGTCTAGTGAACCTCCACCTACTACCAGTAGACGCTGACGTTTCCCTGACCATTGGGGACATCTGGTGGCAAGATGTCCTGACTGCCGGCAAACATAACACCCTAAGTGCAGGAGCGGTCCGTGACTTAGATCCCGCTTGTGACACCTCCATGGCCTCATGTGACTCGGTGCCTGGAACAGAGATTCCAAAGGTTTGGCGAATGTGGGAGCCAGCCGAAACCTCTGCCTACACTGGGTTCGTTCTAACCTCCGCTCGTTAAAACGGAGGTCAATACGAGTAGATACAGCTATTAGCTCCTCCAGTGTGACGGGAATCTCCCTAGTGGCTAGAGCATCCTTAACATGGTCAGCCAGCCCCCTCCAAAATATAGGGATGAGGGCTTTATCCGACCACTCCAGCTCAGATGCTAAGGTGCGGAAGTGGATGGCAAAATGGCTGACCAAGAATGAGCCCTGAGTCAATGCCAACAGTTGGAGCGCCTTATCATGGATGACTCAAGGTCCTAAAAAGACCTGTTTCAGAGTGCTCAGGAACAGCGGAGCACTCTGCACCACATGATCGCCACGCTCCCACAGCGGCGTAGCCCACTCCAACGCCCTGTCCGACAGGAGAGACATAATGAATCCCACCTTTGCCCACTCTCTAGGGAAACGTGCAGCCAGGAGCTCGAGGTGTATAGAGCACTGGCTCACGAAACCCCTACAAGATTTACTATCACCAGGAAACTATTCTGGCAGCGGGAGGCGAGATAGGGTCGGAACAGGGGTGGCAGTGGACAAAGTTGCTGCAGCCACGCTAGCAGCCTGAACAGCTACTGCGGTAACATCCACAGCTGAGGTTGTGCGCTCAAGAGCCACCAACCTGCCCTCCAGCTGCTGGATGTACCGCAAAGATTGCTGTTTGTCCGCCATTGCTAGCCAGACCCTGGCGCTAGTTTTATGTTAGGGCTAGCGGAACGCACCGAGTAAATATAGATGTTATGATTGGTGCGTTCGAGGAACCTGCTGCTAGCAAATGACGGCGGTATAAGCGAACTCTGTTACTTCACAGAGTCGCACAGAAAGAAGACGCTGTGCCCTGTTAACGTCACAGGGGAACACAGGTAACTGCTGAGCTGATGGCAGTCAGTGGTCACGCACTCAAAGAAGCACACAAAACACTCCTCTCCGGTGGAACCGGAATTCTAGAGGCTATGAGCCAGCTCTGAATACATTCATACAAAACTCCTCACCAGATGTGCCGGTATTCTAGGGGCTTATTTCAGCCAAACCATGTCCACATACAACCATGACCACAATAGGAAAGATCATACACATGTTGATACTAGCGCATGGCCATGCGGCCATACAAACCTTTTATAGCTGCAGCAACTTCAGGACCTTCCTAGAGGACCAATGGGAGTTGCCACAGTACCTGAGCAACTTCAGGACCTTCCTAGAGGACCAATGGGAGCTGCTGCAGTACCTGAGCATGTGACCCCTGACCTCCAATGAGAGGTCTTACGTTGGGCATGCTCAGAAGGGGAAAAGCAGGACTTAGTCCCAGAGACGTCTGCTCGCCGCTAACCAGTACTGGCTATAATTGCAGAACCTGGAAGAACAGCAGTAACCAGGCGCAGAGTATCTGCCTGTGCCAGATGCTGGGACCAACGTCTCCGCTGAGCAGGCTCCACTGCGGCTGGAGAAGGATGGGAGACTGCAGCGGAGATGGCTCGAGATTCCCCCTGTGCAGAGGGGGGAAACTTGACACCAAACACTACAGTTGCAGATATTATTCAGAAATGTAAGATCCATGGGACTGGACGTGGCTGCAGGAGGACATTTGATGACAAATCAAAGAGTTGGATAATAGGAATGGTAACAAAAGAGCCCAGAAAAACTTCTAAACAGATTAAAGGTGAACATCAAGCTCAAGGAGCATCAGTGTCAGATTGCACCATCCGTCGTTGTATGAGCCAAAGTGGACTTCATGGGAAATTACCAAGGAGGACACCATTGTTGAAAAAAAATCATAAAAAAGCCAGACTGGAATTTATCAAACTACATGTTGACAAACCACAAAGCTTATGGGAGAATGTGCTATGGACAGATGAGCCAAAAATGGACTTTTGGCAAGGCACATCAGCTCTATGTTCACAAACGGAAAAATGAAGTATATCAAGAAAAGAACACTGTCCCTACTGTGAAACATGGAGGAGGCTCTGTTATGTTCTGGGGCTGCTTTGCTGCATCTGGCACAGGGTGTCTAGAATATGTGCAGGGTACAATGAAATCTCAAAACTATCAAGGGATTCTAGAGAGAAATGTGCTGCCCAGTGTCAGAAAGCTTGGTCTCAGTCGCAGGTCATGGGTCTTGCAACAGGACAATGACCCAAAACACACAGCTAAAAACACCCAAGAATGGCTAACAGGAAAACATTGGACTATTCTCAAATGGCCGTCTATAGTTAATAAATAACATTTCCCACATGTCTACTTTACATCAGCACAATTTTGCAAAAAAAAAAAGTTTTCTTAGGAAGTTATAAGTGTTAAAAGTTGACCACATTTCAAGTGAATTTGAGTGGTCAATATGACCGAAAATACCCCAAAGTGACACCATTATAAAAACTGCACCCCTCAAGGTGCTCAAAACCACATTCAAGAAGTTTATTAACCCTTCAGGTGCTTCACAGGAATGAATGGAATATGGAAGGAAAAAATAAACATTTACTTTCATAAAAATTTTCCTTTAGACCTATTTGTTTTACTTTTGCAAGGGTAACAGGAGAAAATGGACCATACATTTTGTTTTGCAATTTCTCCTGAACATGCCGATACCACATATTTGGGGGAAATCTACTGTTTGGGCACACAGCAGGGCTTGGAAGGGAAGGAGCGCCATTTGATTTTTTGAATATAAAATATGTTGCAATAATTAGCGGTTAACATGTTGCATTTGGAGAGCCCTTGATGTGCCTAAACCGTGGAAACCCCCCACAAGAGACACCATTTTGGAGACTAGACCCCTTCGGGAACTTATCCAGATGTGTATTGAGCACCTTGAACCCACAGGTGCTTCACAGAAGTTTAAAACGTAGAGCCGTGGAAATAAAAAAAAAACATTTTTCACAAATCATTTTTTAGCTCCATATTTTGCATTTTCATAAGGGTAACAGGAGAAATTGCTCCATACAATTTGTTGTGCAATTTCTCCTGAGCACGCCGATACCCCATATGTGGGAAAATACTACTGTTGGGCATATGGCAGAGCTCGTAAGGGAAGGCGTGCCATATTGGAGAGCAGATTTTGCTGGAATTGTTTGTGGTGACATGTCACATTGTGAGAGCCCCTGAGGTGTCTAAACAGTGGAAACCCCCAAACATGTGACCCTATTTTGGAAACTAGAACCCCCAAGGAACTTATCTAGATGTGTGGTGGGCTCTTTGAGCCCCCAAGTGCTACTCAGAAGTTAATTACGTAGAGCCATGAAAATAAAAAATCATATTTTTTCCACTCCAGTTTTTTTCCAAATCGTAACAGGAGAAATTGGAACCAAAAAGTTGTTGTGCAATTTGTCCTGAGTATGCTGACATCCCATATGTGTGGGTAAACCACTGTTTGAGCACATGGCAGAGCTCAGAAGAAAAGGATCGCCATATTGGAGAGCAGATTTTGCTGGAATTGTTTGTGGGTGACATGTCACATTGTCAGAGCCCCTGAGGTGTCTAAACAGTGGAAACCCCCAAACATGTGACTGTGAACTGTCATTGTCTTGGTAAATAAAGTTTTTTTACATAGCTTGCCATTTTTATGGACAGTTTAAGTAGAAATGTTCAAAAATATAAAACTCAAGGATATTTTATTAAAAAATAATAGTTGTTTTTTATCTTAGCAGATGACTGGACCAGGAGATCAGAGGGACAGCTGACATCTTCAATTTTTATATCTGATGATCTTGAGATCCTACAAGATTCAACTGAAATGATTGCTGTTATTCCAGATATATCATCATCCATTCACAGCACAGATCTGTCATCTGATCCTATGAAACAGGTCCCATCTTCTGATTCATTACTGACTACTAAGGAAAATCAAAGTCACAAAAGAGGCATTAAAAAACAAACTGCTCCTAAAGCAAAGAAGTCATTTTCATGTTCAGAATGTGGGAAATGTCTTGCACGTAAATCATTCCTTGTTACTCACCAGAGAACTCACACAGGGGAGAAGCCTTTTTCATGTTCAGAATGTGGGAAATGTTTTGCACGTAAACCATTGCTTGTTACTCACCAGAGAACTCACACAGGGGAGAAACCTTTTTCATGTTCAGAATGTGGGAAATGTTTTAACCAGAAATCAGATTTGGTTAATCACCATAGAACTCACACAGGGGAGAAGCCATTTTTCTGTTCAGAATGTGGGAAATGTTTTGCACGTAAATCACGGCTTGTTACTCACCAGAGAACTCACACAGCGGAGAAGCCTTTTTCATGTTCAGAATGTGGGAAATGTTTTGCACATAAATCACATTTTGTTACACACCATAGAACTCACACAGCGGAGAAGCCTTTTTCATGTTTAGAATGTGGGAAATGTTTTAACCAGAAATCAGATTTGGTTAGGCACCATAGAACTCACAGTGGGGATAAGCCTTTTTCCTGTTCAGAATGTGGGAAATCTTTTAACCAGAAATCAGATTTGGTTAGGCACCATAGTAATCACACGGGGGAAAAGCCTTTTTCATGTTCAGAATGTGGGAAATGTTTTAACCATAAAGGGAATTTTGTTGCACACCAAATAACTCACAGAGGGGAGATGCCTTTTTTCTGTTCAGAATGTGGGAAATGTTTTGCACGTAAATCACTGCTTGTTATTCACCATAGAACTCACACAGGGGAGAAACCTTTTTCATGTTTAGAATGTGGGAAATGTTTTAACCAGAAATCAGATTTGGTTAGGCACCATAGAACTCACACAGCGGAGAAGCCTTTTCCATGTTCAGAATGTGGGAAATGTTTTAAATGGAAAACAGATCTTGATCGCCATCAGAGAACCCACACAGGGGAGAAGCCTTTTTCCTGTTCAGAATGTGGGAAATGTTTTACCCGGAAATTGCATCTTGTTAGACATCAGAGCAGCCACACAGGGGAGAAGCCCTTTTCATTTTCTTAATGTGGGAGATATTTTACTTGGAAATCAACTGTTCAAACATCAGAGACGTCACATAGGGGAGAAGCCTTTTTTATGTTCATAATGTTGGAATAGTTTTAACCAAAATTGAATCTTCTTAAATGGATTGTCTCCTGTCATTCCTCATGTTTGCTGACAAAAGGATAAAACTAAACTTTATTCATTCCAAATGTAAAATTATACCCACAATTCCTCCCCTGAAGGTTAGTCAGTAGGTGACTAATAGAAAAAACATGTACCCCACAGTTCAGTATATAGGGTGAGGTGACGTATACACACTCACTCTCCAAGCCTCTCATTTCTACGGGTTTCATCATCCTCACCAAAGGCGACTCATCAGGAGACTATTTAATATTGACCTATACTCAAGCGAGACTAGACTAAAAAAAACTAAATTCATGTATCATGTTATCCGAAACAGTCAGAAAACTAGGCACATATTGGCAGATCCCAGACCTCAAACTATATACTTCATAAGTTTATAAGCCACTCCAGTGTCAGGAATAGATAGTATGTGACAATACAGTATAATTCTTGTGTTTTTCTCCTATAGGGACTGCCCTAGTTTGGTATTGTAACAGCTGTTAATTAGTAGTGCAGACAAATTGTCCTAGACTAAACTCCGTTTCCAGACGGCCCAATATGTACCACTCACTGAAAACTTACCTGCTCCAAAGATCAATAGCAGCTTCTAACTAATGGCCATGCTGCGGTCTGTCAAGGAATGAGTGAAATATTGTTATAAAGACTAGGGATGTGTGCAGTCATAATGTCTGGAAGATCCGTGCCATTATTTAGTATGAATATGGAGATTATCTCTGAAAGTTAAGTGTTCCCTGAGCGGTATATACTGTATTGTCACATACTGTCTATTCCTGACACTGGAGTGGCTTATAAACTTACAAAGTATATAGTTTGAGGTCTGGGGTCTGCCAATATGTGGCTGGTTTTCTGACTGTTTCGGATAACATGATACATGATTTTAGGGTTTTCTTTTTCTAGTCCCGCTTGAATATAGGTCAATAATAAATCGTCTCCTGATGAATGAATCCAATGAATATTCATTTCTCTTAAGTAGCGGCACACATGACCGCCGGCAGCAGCAGGAAGCCGGAGGCTGACACTGTGCCCTACTGAAGAGCAATGAATACTCACCGCTCTCTGTGTACAGTCCGGGCGAGTACTCCGGCAGCTGTGCTCTGCTTGTGACGTCCCTGCCATGTGCTGCTTACAAGCATAAAGCAGCTGCTGGCATCGGAGCAGGACGCTGCGAGGGAGCGCCGGATAGGTAAGTGTAATTTTTTTTTTTTATGTTTTCTGATGGGGCCATGCATACCAGGACCGGGATGGGGGCCAATCATACCAGAATAGTGATGGGGCCCTGCATACTAGGATAAGGATGGGGCCAGGCATGCTAGGATAGGGATGAGGGCGATCATTCCTGCCAGGGTAAGGATGATGGGGCATGCATACCAGAATAGTGATGAGGAGACAAGCGTACCAGGTTAGGGATGAGGTGGCCATGTTTATCAGGATAGGGGTGAGGGGACCATATATACCAGGATAGGGGATATTGGGGATATTAAGTACAGAGTTTACCACATTTTTGCGTCATTTTTTTTTTCCTAATTTCCTCCTCTAAAACCTAGGTGGGTCTGATAGTCCAAAAAATACGGTATATATATCTTTTTTTTTTTTTCTCAGTGAACTCATTCCTCATGTTTGGCGTAATTAAAATGAAAACACTCATACTCCGCTGGCGTGCCGGCTCCACTTCAGCGGTGTCGAGACTCACTGTCCCGGGGCTTATGTGAGGTGGTTACATCACACTAGCCCTGCACTCGATCAGCGGCAGCTTCACTGTTCCTTCCTGTGGACGTATTGACCATGAACGGGAAGCCAGGGCCGCAGCTGCTCTCTGCCTCATGATGCTTTATTTGTCTGAAGGTGGGGACAGTGACGTCAGCGCTGATTGGGCACAGGGCTCACATGACGAAAAAACCTCAAAAGAGCCCCAAGAACACAAGCGCCAACACCAGTGAAACGGCGCCACCATGGGAGGTTTGTATGAGGACTTTTATTTTAACAGGACCAAACATGAGGAATGAGAAGGGCTTGTCCAACTAGTTGTCAACCTTTATAAACAGCAAAAATCCCACACAGGGAAAAGCCATTATTCTACCTAGAGGGTGAGAAATGAATTACAGGAAAATCGTATTTTGTTGACCTTCAAAAATAACTCAGATGGGGAGAACCTATATATATATTATTGACAAATTGTACAAAAACATCATGTGCGCGGCGTGCGTTCAAGGTGAGAATATTATATGGGAGTTTTATAGGATAAACCAAATACCAACAGAAAATAAACAACCAAAAACAAACATTTATCAGTAAAAATAACTCAACTTTATTAGGTAAAGTATGAAAGAATTGCGCCATTTTCCGATACAATACAGTGATGCAGGGATGTGCAGCAACACTTCGAGCAGGGTGAGAAGGACAGAGAAGGACAGGGGGAGCCGAATGGAGCCATGCATACAACAGGGGGAGGACGGAAGAGCCATGCACACAACCGGGGGAGAACGGAGGAGCCATGCATACAACAGTGGGAGGATGGAGGAGCCATGCATACAACGGGGAGGACGGAGGAGCCATGCATACAACCAGGGAGGATGGAGGAGCCAGGCATACAACAGGGGGAGGATGGAGGAGCCATGCATACAACAGGGGGAGGACGGAGGAGCCATGCACACAACCAGGGAGGACGGAGGAGCCATGCATACAACAGTGGGAGGATGGAGGAGCCATGCATACAACGGGGAGGACGGAGGAGCCATGCATACAACCAGGGAGGATGGAGGAGCCAGGCATACAACAGGGGGAGGATGGAGGAGCCATGCATACAACAGGGGGAGGACGGAGGAGCCATGCACACAACCAGGGAGGACGGAGGAGCCATGCATACAACAGGGGGAGGATGGAGGAGCCATGCATACAACAGTGGGAGGATGGAGGAGCCATGCATACAACGGGGAGGACGGAGGGGCCATGCACACAACCAGGGAGGACGGAGGAGCCAGGCATACAACAGGGGGAGGATGGAGGAGCCATGCATACAACAGGGGGAGGACGGAGGAGCCATGCACACAACCAGGGAGGACGGAGGAGCCATGCATACAACGGGGAGGACGGAGGAGCCATGCATACAACAGGGGGAGGACGGAGTACCATGCACACAACAGGGGAGCCACACATACCAGGACAGGGATGAGGGGACAATGCATACCTGGTTTATGCTCCAGTCAATAAGCTTACCCATTTTTCCGTGGCAAAATTAGGTGCCTCGGCTTATACTGGAGTATATACAGTATGTTTGATTTTTTTATTGTTTTATTTTGAATGGGGTAAAAGGGTAGTAATTTGAACTTTTATATACGTTTAAAAACATTTTTTTTACTTTTTGCATTGTGAAGACATACAGCATTGTATCTTAATTAACCAGATGACTATTTTTAGTAAACGAAGAATAATAGAAAATTATCTGTATGTTGGCTTTCAAATTTAAGTGTTGATTTCTGGTTTGTCAAGAAAACAAATTTTTGTTTGTGTAAGCCTGGAATGTTGACTTTTATTGTGCACTTTTCCTTGATCACTATGTTTGCTGATATGCTAATTATGCATTGTGTTATTGAGCCAATTTGTTGACATCTAAAGCAGAGAGGGAAAAATTACGCAAATAGTTTAAAAATGAATTAATGCTACTTGATCTTGTCTCCAATCTTTCCTTTTATGTGACTGAATGAGGAACATTTGTTAAGTCTAAAAATAGGTTACATGCCTATGTATAAAGAGACTCAGAGAGAAACAGCCAGAGAGATTCTGCCAAGACATCCATACATCTCAAAAGTACCAGAGACAGGACAGCAGCCGATTTACATCATGGCTTCATTACGAGGGACATGGATCTATCATTCTATAGGAAACAACCTAGGGGTTTTCAGCCACGGTTGGAAGAATACAGATCTGCTCCATTGACCATCTCTGAACCATGGATATGTTTGGAGAAGCAGGGATGTGATCCTCAGATCAACTGGCCTTGTACCTTGTATGGACTCAATCGACTGTCATCTTCCTACACTTGTTGTTACCTCCTCTCTGTGTGCGTGCCACAGGTGGAGTAACCGACCCTGGAATATGAAGCCAGGTTGTGATCCTCAGATCAACTGGCCTTGTATGGAGTGTCATCTTCCTAAGCTTGTCGTTACCTCCTCTCTGTGTACGTGTGACAGGTGAGGTAGCGACCCTGGAAGATCTGCAGTCACTGCTGCTATTATCCCGACGAGTCAGCGGAAGGGTGAGACTAATGTGCACCCATGTAGAAAAAGCTGACAGCTCTCACTTTATTGGGGCGCTCGTTCCAGATCCAAGGAACCCTCTTGAAGAAAATCCAGCAATCAGAAGATGAATGAACAGCGCCACATCCAGGTGTAGTAGTAGAAAAAAAGACTTTATTCCGCCATAGAAAAAATACAACGTGTCAATCAAAAGTAGATCTTTGTCGGACATCAACACTGGAGGAAAAGATGGATGCTGTGGCTGATT